>NC_081169.1:14519466-14839823 GCF_012432095.1 Onychostoma macrolepis
GCTCTTCTGTCTGACTGCCATCATATTGACTTTCACACCACACATCACAATGGACTACATTTCCCATCAGCCATCTCACTAATCACACGCTCACCTGATCACACGCACACAGCTGTAACCAATCACACACTCTTTATAAGCCTTGGACTTTCTCTCCCTCTCTGCCGAGTATTGTATGCATTTATCACTGTTCTAGTTGTTAGCTACTCTACAGAGCCCCTGTTAGTTTCCTAGTCTTGCCTGTTTCGGATTGTGTTTTCCGCTGCCTGGACTATTGCTTACGGTTTGGATTACCTCTCTTGTCTAGCCCCTCTGGAGACTGTTCGCCGATCGTCGACCCACGCTTGTCCTAGGATTACTCTTTGTCTTGTCCCTGCCATACCTGTTTGCCATTGTTTCGACCCTGCCTGTATTTATGACCATGCCTTTAAATAAAAGCTTGCACATGGAGCCGCACGTCTCACGTCTCCTCAGCCACGTTACAGAATACTCGGCCACACAAGGATCCAGCAGCTTTTCAGACAGACATTTGTCCGGTATGGACACAACAAGACTATTGTTTGCCCTTAAACAAGGCCCACGATCACTAGAGAACCATATTAGAGAGTTTTTAGCCATCGCTCATTATTCTGATTTACTGGACATTATTTTGATTGAGATTTTTTGCGATGGCATTAATCAGCCTCTGTGATCACAGCTTAGACGCGAAGGTCTGCGTTTGTCACTGAGTTGTTTTTTTGGACTTTGCTTTGTCGACTGTTGACTCACTATTCACTGTGGGTGTCGCGGAAGGGGAACGCGACTCCGCGTCTGTGACTGTAATGGCAGACGTACCAGCGTGCGTTCACAAAATGGCGGCCACAACAACACCCCGTCATGTCATTGCTGCCATTCATGAGCCAAGTCAAGTCACCGTTGATCTTCATGAATCAGGTCAAGGCACAGCTTCTCTTCGTTAGTCAAGCCAAGTTACAGCTGATCTTAAAGAACCAAGTCAAGTTACAGCTGATCTTAAAGAACCAAGTCAAGTCACAGTTGATGTCAGAGAGTCAAGTCACAGTTGATGTCAGAGAGTCTTGCCCCGTCTCAGCTCATCTCCCAGAGTCACGTCACGTCCGGGCTGACACACCCAGATCATCAAGGTCAGTCGCCCATTATCCCAGTTTGATGTCTAGTGTGAGGGATGTACCGCTGGTGTCTGCACGCTCTTCTGATATCCCTAAACCAGCTCACTGTAACCCTCCTGTTCCTGTTCCTATTCCCCTGTCCGAAGCACTTCCCCTGATGGGAATCACTTTATGTTGTGTTTGGGCTGCGTACACCACCGCAGAACTGTCTGAGGTGGCGGCAGCTGCCACAGCTTCTCCAGAGGTGGTGGCACATGCTGCAGAACCTCCAGAAGCGGGCTCACCTCAGCCCCGTGTATGGTGGTGACGCTCAGTAATGTACTCTCAACCTGTTGTGTTGCGGTCGAAGAGACCGTTACTAAACTCTCCCTGTGTCCTGAGTTTACTGCTGTAGAACCTCCAGAGGTGGCGGCAACTGCTGCAGAACCTCCAGAGGTGTCAGCGGTATCCGTCTATGAGCTCTCGCCCTGTCCTGTTACGGCTATAGAGGCCGTCAATGAACTCTCGTTCTGTCCTGTCACAGCTATGGAGACTAATTACGAACTTCCTATGTTCCCTGCCTCTGTCCTTGGGTCCGTGCATGTTCTCTCTCCTTTTTATGTCTCAGTTCTCCCTAGGTCCCAGGCTCTGCTGTGGGTTCCTGAACCGTCGTGGTGGGCTCCTGCTCTATCTGCTCCACCATGGTGGTCTTCAGGTCCGTCTGCTCCGCTCTGGTGGTCCACTATCTGGCTCTGGTGGTCTTCTGCTCCACCTGTTCTGTCGGTGCTGCCGTGGTGGTCTGCTGTCTGACTCTGGTGGTCTTCTGCTCCGCCCTGGTGGGCTCTTGCTCTGTCTGCGCCGCCGTGGTGTTCTGCTGTCTGGCTCTGGTGGTCTTCTGCTCCACCTGTTCTGTCGGTGCTGCCGTGGTGGTCTGCTATCTGGCTCTGGTGGTCTTCTGCGCCGCCCTGGTGGGCTCCAGTCCCGTCTGCACCGCCCTGGTGGGCTCCAGTCCTGTCTGCTCCGCCCTGGTGGGCTCCAGTCCCGGTGGGCTCCAGTCCCGTCTTCTCCGCCCTGGTGGGCTCCAGTCCCGTCTGCTCAGCCCTGGCGGGCTCAAGTCCCGTCTACTCTGCCCTGGTGGGCTCCATTCCCGTCCACTCTGCCCTGGCTTCCTGCTCTGCCTTGGTTCCCGGTCACTCCACGCTAATCACACGCTCACCTGGTCACACGCACACAGCTGTAACCAATCACACACTCTTTATAAGCCTTGGACTTTCTCTCCCTCTCTGCCGAGTATTGTATGCATTTATCACTGTTCTAGTTGTTAGCTACTCTACAGAGCCCCTGTTAGTTTCCTAGTCTTGCCTGTTTCGGATTGTGTTTTCCCCTGCCTGGACTATTGCTTACGGTTTGGATTGATCGTCGACCCACGCTTGTCCTAGGATTACTCTTTGTCTTGTCCCTTCCATACCTGTTTGCCATTGTTTCGACCCTGCCTGTATTTATGACCATGCCTTTAAATAAAAGCTTGCACATGGAGCTGCACGTCTCACATCTCGTCAGCCACGTTACAGATATATTACATAAACACAAACTTTTATTTTGGATGCGATGAATCATTTGACAGCACTAATATATACACCAATGTAATATGTATTTGTGTTCTTACTTGACAGTGAAGTTCAAGATGAAATTTTGCCCCAATGTTTTGCAATCTCCCTCAATCTTAGCATCAATGCTCAATGTTTTAGCTTCAGTAGGAGTCGGAATGTTGTAGAACTGAGCCACCTTAAACAGTCGACACAAACAAAAATATATAAATAAAGGAACCATATCATAGCAGAACAGCTGCAAAATGCTAAGAGAGGAAAGACAGAAAGTGAGTGAAGCTGAACGCACTACAGACCTGCACAGACACACAGGTTGAGCCCTTCACTTCAATGCTGTATTTGGCTGGAACGTTCTGCAGCTGCTTCTCCTGGTACAGTAACTTGTTGTCCTGATTGACATCAAAGTGGTGAGTGTCTCCTGCTGACTGTACAGTCACTGTGCTGGAGCCGTCAGAGCTGAACACTTTGGTGGCATACAAAGACAGAGCCTGAAGAGCCACCACTGTGTCCTGAGGAATAAATGTGTTCAGTAACATGACTTTTACCCATTATTCAGCAATCATGTGTTTGATTTGAGTAGTTTAAGTCACCTGTGTGGAGGAGAATCCTCCATAGGCATTCTGCTGCTTCACAAGCCAGCTGACAATCCTGTTAGCAAAGCCCAGATCAGCTGTAGTGAGTGAATCTGCAGTGAGAGCAGCTAGCAGCACATATGAGCTGATCTCCACTGCCAGAGAATCAGAGTCATCAGCAGATGCAGACTGAGACCAGTGGAGACGAGACCCTGTAGGACACATGGACAAAAGAGACACCAGTAATTCAACGAACATGACAAAATACAACAGCACAGTCACAGAAGACAACAGAAAGTCATTGAAAACAAATCTCTTACCCTCTGAAATAGCAACATCCTCCAGTTTCTTGAAAAGCTGCTGTCGAGTGTCCGTGTCTCCAGCCAGACTGAAAGTGTAGGCGAGCAGAGCAGTGGTGTAAGTGTTTTTGACATCCTCAATGACGGACCTCAAACATGACAAACCTTTAGTGATGACAGGATCCTGAAATAAAAACAGAGAAACAGCCGCTGTGAGCGTCATTTTTCTGTGAGTTTATACTGTGTTTCCTGTAGATGAACTTACTGTGACTGGAGTTTCCAGTTCAAGCAGTGATGCAGTAATGTAGGCAGTCATGGTCACATTATCATTCACTCCACCCTGAAATAGAAGAGAAATAGAGGTAAATAAAGTAACACACTAAAAACTATTTCATCTAGACGTTCATTTAGATGTTGATGTTAAAATTAAAGCCTACATATTTTTTAAATAGATGATAGATAGATAGATAGATAGATAGATAGATAGATAGATAGATATAGACCTTCATTCTGTTGTTGAACAGTCTTCCCTGTTGGATAAAACAACCGTCTGAATCTCGTCTGCTTATTAACCATTCCTTTGCACTCTGAATAATGTGTGGATCGATAAATATGTATTTCTGTGCTTTGCCAAAAGACCTCAGGACAAAGGCAGTCAACCTGGTGTTTGAAACATTTATTTAAAAAAAAAAAATTGTCATCAGATGTTTCAATAAAAAACTAAATCTCTCAAACCAAATGATTTGAATAGATATAATTTTCCTCTTTTTTTTTTTTTTTTGGACTATGTTATTGTAGATCAGTACTAACTCACTTAAAAGAGTGAAACAAATATTTACCATGTATTCCCATCACCATAACCAAATGTGCTGTATGCACCATCAAAATGCTTGTAGTTCAGTTGTCTCTGGTATCCTGTTTAGCGTGATAATAGTTCATTTTAACAGTTTGTTTGGAGTGATCCAATGTGTCTGACTATTCAGCTTAATTAAATGACATTCAGGTTTGTTGAAAATGAAACAATTTTTGGTAACACTTTATTTTAGGGTCTCTTAATTAGAATATTAGCCATTTATTAGTAGTAATTAAGCACATATCAATGCCTTATTCTACATGACCTTATTCTGCATCCCTAATCCTACCCAATACCTAAACTTAACAACTACCTTACTAACTATTAATAAGCAGCAAATAAGGAATTTATTGAGGGAAAAGTCGTAGTTAATAGTGAATAAGTGTTCCCTATTCTAAAGTGTTACCCAATTTTTTTTATCAGTCTCAGTATTTTCTGGATATGATTGATTTCTCTCACCGCTCTTAAGGAAGCCGGTGGCTCTTTCTCGGATGGCTGAGGTGAGCTGCTCTGTGTTTTCCAGATACTGCAGAATGTAAATATTGGGAGAAAGAACAGCCATGTTTTGTTCTCCACAGCCGTACGGCATCCGTAATAATCCATGAAGATTGCTCAGTGCACGACCCAATATATCTCCTACAAACCAAACACAAATAAAACACTACATTTTAGAAACACAAACACAAACTCCTCATTTCTGCTTGTGTATGAATATGTTACCAATGACTGAAACAGAAGATCTGGCTGATCCCTCTATCACATCTTTAGGAAGAGTCAGATCCACTTCCTCTGAGAGACTGTCACCTATGAACCAGAGAGACAGAAACATATCAGTGATCAGCAGAGAAACACTATAAAATTAACATTCTAATGCCATCTGTCCTATTCATATTAATAATAATAATAAATGACAGGCAGAAATTATTGTGATTAAAACACTTTATAAAAAAGAAGACAAAATAGTTTGACAAATTTCAGCTCTCTCTATTAAAATGTCACAGACATATGAGCATATTTTGGTATATGGATTGTGGGCTAATTAGTCTTTACAGAACATCAAAATTCTTTGAGCAACTTTTTGTTAGTTGAAATCTTTCTTGGTCCCCTAAAAACTGAACACAAGCCAAAGAATCCCAGCATTCTCGGTGCTTAAGCCCCAAAATAATTGCACACAAACCCTTTGGACACAGTAACCAGCTGTAGGTCTCTGTCTTTTCAGTTCCTTCAGCCTGCAGAATAAAACAATAACATCAACACATCATGTAGGAGCCTATTTTTGTTCAGAGTCAGTAATCAATGTTCTATTATGCCGTGCATTTCAGTTTTGAATATTTTGGTTTGGATTGTTTGCATTTGTGAACTTACTTTATTCTTATGTGCCATTTGGATAAATATTCTGTATTTTACATGGAAAATATGTACAAAATGTGTCAAAATCGTGTACTGGCTCTTTAAGAATCGCGTCAGTTAAGTCTGGCGGCAGTGTGTTCTTTGGAATAAAGCGGAGTCAGGCGCGCAGATGGCACTAGGGACGGGGGGGACATGACCCCCCCAAATTCATAGTGACCCAATCCGTCCCCCGCCCTCACTATCCCTACGAAAGGCGACAATAATCGGTAAAACAGAGGATTAACCAGTGTTTGCACTCTCTCTGAGTGACGCCGCCGGGGCGCGAATCTTTTTTTCCCAGGATGGTATGGGAAGGTCCCGCCTTTTTCGCCTCTGATTGGCTAGAAGGGTCTCCTCCTATTGGGTAGGTTTAGGGGTTGCGTTAGTGTAGCCAATCGGAGAGAGCCCTTCTAGCCAATCAGAGGCGATAAAGGCGGGACCTCGTGCCTGTATGAACGGTAACCATAGTGATCATATACAATTTATGACTGAGCTGAGTCGGTGATTTTCTGAACTGAAAAAAATCGACTGCAAATGCCACATAAAGGCAATGAAGAGACAAAAAACAATCACCTCGTTTTTTCAAAAAAACAAACAATGCAAGTATCCTATGCCTGTTGACTTTCCCAGATGTGGCAGATTAGATTTGTTAAGGGGAATAACTAGTCTGACAATAATGGCAAGAATGCTTTTGCACTTAGCAAACACAGCAAAAACTATTTATCGTCAGGAAATAATGTTTTATCTTATCATTTAACCCATTGTACTGTATAAATTGACTGAGGTATGTTCACTGTCGTGTAAGCCACTATAAAAATAATTATAAGTAAATTTGTGTGGTGGAAGGTTTATGCAAACAACAAATAAAGGCCTACATAAACTTTTGACATCCTCTTATAGCAGGAAATCGGAGGATATAGATTCTTAAATTATGGACTATGAAAAACATTTCATTTTTTTGTTCATAATGATAGACTTCGTATGCTGAGATAAGCAAATGTTTAAATAAAACATACTTTGCTGAAGACATGAAGTTTTGGTGGGTGATTGGCATACTAGTCAAATAACAGTCTGATCATGAATTGCTAGTGGTGATCAGGTAGGCCTTTGTTTACCTTTGTTCATTGTTGTTTATCCATGATTTCAAATAAGAATCCCCCAATGGCTTTTTAGTGCAAATCATTAGCCCAAATTACGCAAAGTAACTACTTGAGCACTAGTTAAAGCCCAAATTACGCAAAATAATGAATTGAGTTTAAATAATTTGCTGACAGCTTGGTCCCCCCCAGTTAAAAAATCCTATCTGCGCCCCTGAGCGGAGTCACACAGTTTCTTTACCGCATCCGTGAGATTTCAGATTTAGGGTTATATTTTGTTTATTTTATTTTATTTTACTTTATTATTTTATCTCTGAGTCAAGATTAAAGCCATATATTGAACAAGAAAACGGATTACGTGGATTGCTTTATTGGGACACGGAGCGAGTAAAACAGAAACTGAAACTAAGATACGCACTCACATTAGTAAAGAAACTAACTCCTGATGGATAAGGACGTGTTTGACACGAAGATGTATGGATGTTTTGAGGAACAATTGATCTCGCCATGTGGAGTTTCTTTGGAAAATGACGTACTATGATTATTTGGGAGTTGCTTCATAATCTACATGCGGTCTAATGGCGCTGTTTCTGTGGAGATTTCTGAGGTAAAGATTTGAACCGTGGCTTTGCACAGTTCCTTTTTATAAGCAACGATTCACTTGTTTGATGCTTGAAATTAAAGAATGGATGATAGTACGAAACCAACTGAGGATTGCACTAGTACTAAAAGGCAGGTAAAAATGACAGAGAAAGCAAAGGAAGAAAAACTGCAAAGGCTTGTGCAATCAAGGAAAGCTAAATTAGCTCAGCTCACAAGCAAATCTAAGGAGATTGAACAATTTATGGATGATGCTGTACAGGGTGACACTGTTCGAACTAAATTAGAAACAGAATATAAAGACTAATATAAAGATTTCTGTCAGCTCAACCATACTATTGAGGAGTTTATGTCTGAAGCATGGCCGTAGCCAGGCTTTGAAAATTAGTGAGGTCCGGATGGGGGGATGGTTGGGGGGAGATTGGATGCTATAATAACCTCTTATTATAGAATTGTGCTATAATAACCCCTATATATATACAACTCATTATACACTATTAACACTTTAAAATAGACAGAAATTTTTGTGAAAGAAAGAAGTTTTCTCTGTTTTGGAGGGATTTTAATTTTTAAATCATACCCTATTTATTGCATCAAAATTTGTTAATACATTTCTATATGGGGTGGATAATTTTATCAGTTGTTTATTATACATGCAACAATACTGTTATAGTTTTTATTTATAACCATTGCGGTGTAGCTGATAACTTTGTCTAGTGCTCTTATAAATGTTTATAGCATGATTTGTGAAAATTTAACTACTATGAATGACTTGGCATATACTTCTTCATAGTGTTTGCATATTTCATTTTATTCTGTAACCTACTTTTCTACAGATCTCTGCACTAGTGTTAAATGCTACTGTTTTTGACAGCGTTGATAACGTTTCTGACAGATAATATGAATTTTTTTTTATTTTATTTTTGCGTTTCCCTTATCGAATGTCGTAGGGTAGGCTATGTCAGAAATGGGCTTTTTTGATTACTGGTGATTACGGCGATGCAGTGTTGCCAGATATTGCTATTAAGATGAGCAAAAGCCCATCAGTAAATAAAAATAAACTGAATATATTACAAATCTTTTGCAAATAAGATAAGATAAAGATATCGCTGACCCTAAACCGCAAGGTCCTACATTATTAACTTTCTAAAGTGTCAAATTAAGTGGGAAAGACAAGTCAAAAACGTGCATATTAGCTGGATTTGGCAACACGGAGACTGCACTCGCGTCCTCACTCGCAACTCTCTCAAGCCTCGTTCACTCCGCCAGCGTCCCGCAGCGATCATTTTCATACCACGGACGCTAAACATTCTTGCAAACTGTCTAAACTGAATTATACATAGACATATGAGTTTAATAGCAAATTGGTCATTCAGAGAACAAATTTTATTTTTTAACATAGCTGGCTACGGGCCTGGTCTGAAGAAGAGTATGCAAAGGACCAACATACATGGTTCGAGCCAAGAGCCTGCTCATGTGAAAGGTTCATTACTGCAGTCAACAAGTGGATGAAACAAGTCACAGAAAATGCTGAGCAAGCAGTACAGTGTGATCTAGAAATAAATCCTGATGATAGCATTTCTTCTGTGTCAGTAACTTCAAGTAAGAAGCATAAGAAACATGGGTCAGTAGACGGCAGGTCTACAGCATCTACAACTTCTTCTGCACAGATATCTGCTGAAGCAGAAAGAGCTGCACTACTTGTTAAACATGCTGCTTTGAAGAAGAAACAAGCCATTGAACGACAAGAAGCTGAACTAAAGGCTAAAAGAGAAGAATTTGAGCTAGAAGTTGCCCTTGCAGCGTCAGATGCAAAGATTAAAGTTATCAAGCAGTATGAGAGCTGTCGGTCTTCAGCAGTAAGCCACAAAGAAGTAGATCTGGAATCAGGTAGCATAACACCTCATGAAGATGTGTTTCAACCTCTTAGGCCACAGTCAACTAATAACACAGTTCCAAATTTATTCAGGTAGAGAGGGAAACGTAGTTGATACTTTATGCAGTGCCGTGCATCGACAAGCCAATATCGCTGAATGCTTAGTGAAGCATCAAAAATTTACCATGCTTCCTTCAATTGACATTCCTATTTTCAAAGGAGATCCTCTCGATTATAAGCTGTTTATCCGAGCCTTTGAACATGGAGTTGAAGATCGTACTGATAATGATAAGGATCGTTTGTACTTCATGGGACAGTATACGACTGGAAAGCCTAAGGAACTGGTTCATAGCTGTCTGCATATGAACCCAGCAGAAGGCTATCTTAAGGCAAAGCAGCTTCTAAGAGAGCATTTTGGAAATGAGTATCAGATTGCAGTTGCATACAGCTCTACAGTGGCCCTCTATCAGACCTGAAGACGGAGAAGCACTTCACTCCTTTTCATTGTTTCTGTCAGGATGCTGCAATGCAATGTCAGATATAAGTTACATGGAAGAAATGGATAACGCAGCAAATTTAAGAGCCATTGCGGGGAAACTTCCATACAAATTAAGAGAAAAATGGCGATCGGTGGCATGTGGAATACAAGAGAAGCAAAATGCTAGAGTGAAGTTCAAAGATTTAGTTGATTTCATTAACAAGCAAGCGAGGATTTCTCTTCATCCAGTGTTTGGAGACATAAAGGAAACTTCAACAACTAAAGGACAAGCTAAGTTACATGCAGAAGCAGGCATTTATAAAAAGGCTGTAACAAAAAGGGTCTTCACGACTAGTGCTGTACCGATTGACAAAAGGGTTGAAGACGATGACAAACTTTCAGTTCAAAGATTGCAAAATACACACGTCGACAGCCAGAAGAAACCATGTGTCTTTTGTAAAGGACTGCAGCACAACCTGGAATTGTGTAAAAGGTTGAAAAGTAAGACACATCAGGAGAAAATTGACTTTTTAAGTAGCAAAGGTTTGTGTTTCGGCTGTTTAAAGCATGGTCACATGAGCAAACAATGCAAGGATAGAATGAGCTGCAGTCAATGCTCTTTGCCTCATCCAACCCTACTGCATATGAAGCCAAAGGAGGCTGAGTGTCTTCCAGAAGACAAAACAGATAGCTGTGACAGACAATCTGTTACAAGTGCACTAGTCTATGCAGAAAAGGACACGATTGGAGACAAGGATACCTGTGAGAATGAGTGTACTTTGTCAATCGTTCCTGTTCAAGTTAAGACTACGAAGGGTACACATTTGGTCAAAACGTACGCCTTTCTCGACCCAGGTAGTTCCAACACTTTCTGTACAGAAGCGTTGATGTCCGAACTGAAAGTGAGTGGAAGAAGGACTGATATACTCCTGAGAACAATGGGAGATGAAAAACAAGTCAAAACTCGCATAGTGTCTGGGTTGGAGATTAGTAGTCTAGAAGGTGATCAGTTTGTCCAACTTCCTGACGTCTTCACACAGAGAACTATTCCAGTTTACAAGGGCAACATTCCACAGCAAAAGGATTTGGAGAGATGGCCGTATCTTAAGGACGTTTGTCTCCCTAGCATCGAAGCAGAAATTGGATTGCTAATAGGAGCTAATGTGCCTGAAGTCATGGAGCCATGGCAAGTTATTAGTAGTAAAGACAATGGACCTTTTGCTGTAAGAACTAAGTTGGGCTGGACAGTCAATTGACCCCTTAGGAACAGTAATGACGTCACAAGAAAAGGAAGGTGTGTTCCAGTGTTTGTGAATCGCATATCAGTAGCCAGATTAGAAGACTTGTGGCAACAGCAATTCAAGCAGGATTTCCCTGAAGCAGAAAAAATGGATGATCAAGTTGAAATGTTCAAAGAAGACCACCAGTTTATGAAAATGATGTCTGAGTCAGCTAAACTAGTAGATGGTCATTACAGCTTGTGCCTGCCTCTGAAGAACAAGGCTATTCAGATGCCAAATAACTATGTGGTGGCTGAGCAACGGGCTTTGAATTTGAAAAGAAAATTCATCAGAAATCCAGAGTTCCATACTGAGTATACATCTTTCATGAACAATCTCATTCGAAATGACTATGCTGTTGAGCTGACAGAAGACAATCACTGACAAACAGATGGCAAGACATGGTACATACCTCACCATGGGGTGTACCATCCAGTCAAACATAAACTGAGAGTCGTTTTTGATTGTGGGGCATCTTATCAAGGGATGTCATTGAACCATCAACTTTTACAAGGGCCCAACCTCACAAGTAGTCTTGTTGGTGTCATTACAAGATTCAGACAAGAAAGAATCGCCTTTATGGCAGATGTGGAAGCTATGTTCCACCAAGTTTGCGTCCATGAGGAAGATTCAGATCTTCTTAGGTTCCTGTGGTGGCCTCACGGAGATTATAATGGAGACTTGGTGGAACATAAAATGGTTGTCCACTTATTTGGCGCTACTTCTTCACCCAACTGCGCCAGCTATGCTTTGAGGAAATGTGCTGAGGATCACGGCACATTATACAAACCCGACGTTGCTGATGCTGTTCTTTGAAATTTTTACGTATACGACTGTTTAAAGTCCACAGCCACTGAGACACAAGCCATAGAACTGTATCATGGTCTACGAGCAATATGTTCCAAAGGAGGTTTTCGCCTGGTCAAATGGACTAGCAACAGTCGTGCTGTGCTTGCAGCTGTTCCTGAGGATGAACGGGCTGATGGAGTGAAAAACTTGGATCTCGATCAGGAAATACTGCCAATGGAAATAGCATTGGGCATCTATTGGGATGTGGAGTCAGACACATTTCAATTTAAGATAGTCATCAAAGATCGTCCACTTACTCGAAGAGGACTGCTCTCGATCGTCAGCTCTATCTATGACCCCATGGGGTTTCTAGCACCTGTAGTTTTACCAGCAAAGATGATCCTACAAGATTTATGTAGACTGAAAATAGGATGGGATGATGATCTGCCAGAGCAAGTAAAACAAAGGTGGACAGACTGGCTCAATGGACAGACTGGCTCAATGGACTTCATCAGCTTGAAGAGTTCAAGGTGAGCAGATGCATTAAACCAGCAGATTTGGTGGCACAGCTACATCACTTCGCAGATGCGAGTGAAGATGCGTATGGTACAGCAAGCTATCTTCTACGTAATCAACAGGATCAGGTGCACTGTGCATTGATTATGGGGAAGGCTAGAGTTGCCCCTCTAAAAAGGCCTACAATTCCACGAATGGAACTGACAGCTGCGACAGTGGCCACAAAAATGGATCTGATGTTAAGAAGAGAGCTACAGCTGGAACTTAAACCTTCGGTCTACTGGACGGACAGCACAGCTGTGCTTAAATACCTCAGAAACGAAAGCACAAGATTCAGAACATTCGTGGCAAACAGAGTCACAACAATTCTAAAGGGCTCAAGTATCGAACAGTGGAATCACGTTGATACCGCATCAAATCCTGCAGATTGTGCCTCAAGAGGGCAGAAAGTCTATACTTTCCTGCAAAATGAAAAATGGATCTCAGGCCCAGAATTTCTATACCAATTCCCAGAAGAGTGGCCAAAGAACATGGACCAAATGATGATATCTGCAGATGATCCAGAGATCAAGAGGTCAGTGTTGGTCAATTCAATACAAACCCAGCACAGCAACAATTCAATTAGACAACTGATGAATCATTTCTCCTCTTGGATAAAGCTTCAGCACACCATAGCGTGGATTCTAAAGTTTAAACGTATGCTGTTGGAACTTGTACAAAAGAGAAAGATATTTACTGCAGAGACTCCAGTTAACTCAACTAGAGTGGACAAAAGGATGACAGACATCAAAGCTAAATGGAAAGGAAGCCACATTTCAGTTGATGATTTGAAGGAGGCTGAGCTTGAAATAGTGAAGTTCTGTCAAAGAGAGAAGTTTGCTGAGGAGATGTCAGCTTTGCAAAGTGGACAAGCCATAAAAAGAGGCAGTTCGATCTACAGGTTAAACCCTCAGTTGCACAATGAAGTTTTACATGTCGGTGGAAGACTTAGCAATGCTGCTATGCCGGAAGAAGTCAAACGGCCTCTGATTATTCCAAAGGATCTTCATGTCACCAACTTGATCCTCCAGAATGTTCATGAGAAAACAGGACACGGTGGCAGAAATCACATGATTTCTACACTGCAACAGAAATACTGGATACCAGGTGCCAAATCTGCTATCAGAAAAATGCTTGAAAGATGTGTTACTTGTCGTCGTTTACATAGCTCCACAGGAAAACAAATGATGGCAGATTTACCATCAGACAGGGTAATGCCAGATGATCCACCTTTTACAAGAGTAGGGGTAGATTACTTTGGACCATTCATGTTTAAACGTGGAAGAAGCCTTGTCAAGAAATATGGAGTTATCTTCACTTGCTTGGCAATTCGTGCAGTGCACATCAAGGTTGCTTCTTCGTTGAACACTGATTCCTGTCTAAATGCTATACGTTGGTTTGTAGCCAGAAGGGGACATGTGAAAGTTCTCAGGTCAGACAATGGGACCAATTTTGTAGCTGCTGAGCGTGAGTTAAGACAATCCATTGAAAAATGGAACAACCAGAAGATTCAGAACCATCTCAGCCAAAAAGGAATTAAGTGGGTTTTCAATCCTCCCACTGGGTCTCACCATGGTGGGGTATGGGAGAGACTGATACGCTCAATAAGAAAAATTCTTAATGCTACAGTTAGAGAACAAGTTCTTGATGAGGAATGCCTTCAAACTGTTTTCTATGAGGCAGAGGCTATAATCAATAGTCGTCCAATCACAGCAGCATCAAGTGACATAAATGATCTGGAAGCTCTGACTCCGAATCACTTGTTGTTACTCAAGACAAAGCCGTCATTGCCTCCAGGACTGTTTGACCAAGATGACCTGTATTCTAGATGCAGATGGAAACAGGTGCAGTATGTTTCTGAGTTGTTCTGGAAGCGTTGGTGTCGGGAATACTTGCCACAGTTGCAACAGAGACAAAAATGGAACAACACAGCAAGAAACTTCTCTGTTGGAGACATTGTTCTTGTCAACACAGTCTCATCCCAACTTGTCACATATCGACTCTTGGTCAGGACCCTTTGGCGTAGTTTTTTGACGCACAAGGTACCCCTTTAGCGTCATTTTTCGACGTGCAGGGTCCTCTATTGTTTTCAGTTGTTTTCTTAATTTAATGGTTTGCATGCATTTGTAAAAAATATAAATAATTTTATATACATTTTTACTTTCATTGGAGCACCTAACCCCACCCGTACCCTAAACCTACCCACCTCTGAACAATATAAAACACACACAGGCAAATATAAGTGCAGTCACAGGTATTTATTGTAAAAAACAACCATAAATAAGCATTATAAATGCATTACAAACATGTCGTGTTGCATTCCAAGTCTTCTGAAGCCATACGATATCTTTATGCAAAGAAGAGAGCAAAACATAAGGTTTTAATCGCTGAAAATGATCCCGCTCCGTTAACGCGCTCACATCTCATTCAAAAAGATACTCCCGTAGCATGACGCAATCGGTCACGGTCACGGTCACGGTCACGAGATACTCAAGAGCCAATGACATTTCACAACAGCATGACGCAATTGGTCACGAGACACACAAGAGCCAATTGCTAACGTAAGGCTTCTTCTGGCGGCATTTTTTGAATTCGCACACAGAGACAGCACACATTAAGAGCTTTAGGGCGGACGGAGATGGCGATCTCGTCTATTCCTTTCACAAATAAATCGTTTTGCCTCGAAAGACTTGGAATATTATTTTAAAAAATTGTTTAAAAAATTATGACGGTAGTTGCATCTGCCTGTTGTATCTTGTGCTTTATTGACAAATGGTAGGTTTAGGGGTTGGGTTACGTGCTCATAAATGTTTAAATAGTGTAATGTAAATAAAACCCCAACATATATGCAATAATAGCAATATTATTGCCCAATATATAATTTAATCATGACGATAAGCCTTTTGCGTCGGCATATTGACGCTAAGGGTTTCTTATTTAAAGCAATGGAGGACCCTGCACGTCGAAAAAGGACGCTAAAGGGGTACCCTGTGCGTCAAAAAACGACGCCAAAGGGTCCTGACCAAGAGTCGATATGTGACGAGTTGGGATGAGACTGTGTTATTCTTGTAGTTGATGACTCTGCCCCTAGAAATTCATGGATGTTAGCAAGAGTCATTGAAACCATTCCTGACAAGAAGGGCCTCGTCCGACAAGTCCGCATTAAGACAAAGGCAAACATTTTGGAAAGACCTATAACAAAACTTTGCCTGTTGCAGGAGGCAGAATGAATAGCCTATATAGTGAAGGCAATATGTCTTTAGGAACCTAAATTTGTGTTGTTTTGGACTTTTAGATTTCACCAAGGGTTAAAATAATAAGGCTCCATCTGTTTAAATTTAAGTAATTGTTTCAAGGAGTTTGAGAACAATTAGGGGGCGGTAATGTAGGAGCCTATTTTTGTTCAGAGTCAGTAATCAATGTTCTATTATGCGGTGCATTTCAGTTTTGAATATTTTGGTTTGGATTGTTTGCATTTGTGAACTTTGGATAAATATTCTGTATTTTACATGGAAAATATGTACTGTGTCAAAATCGTGTACTGGCTCTTTAAGAATCGCGTCAGTTAAGTCTGGCGGCAGTGTGTTCTTTGGAATACAGCGGAGTCACACAGTTTCTTTACCACATCCATGAGATTTCAGATTTAGGGTTATATTTTGTTTATTTTATTTTATTTTACTTTATTATTTTATCTCTGAGTCAAGATTAAAGCCATATATTGAACAAGAAAACGGATTATGTGGATTGCTTTATTGGGACACGGAGCGAGTAAAACAGAAACTGAAACTAAGATACGCACTCACACATCATATTGACATAAACAGCAATAGGATCATGGATAAATGTCTGAGAGCCATTTGATGTGCACTGACCTGTACAAGCAGACTTCGTGTGACTGTGTCAATGCGTCCTCTCTCTGGCACGCTCACAATCTCATTGTCACACACAGTCTGGGACGACTCTGCCTCTGCACTGACGGTAATATTCAAGACTCCTACAACACAAGACATGTACGTGAAGATACAACAGAGTCTGAGAAACAATGATTCAGACTGGAAAACTTACCAAGAACAGAAGGAGTGAGGATCCATTTAAAGGTTTTTCTTCCATTCGCACACAGACAGGATGAATACTGATCATCAGAGGAGGCTTTGAGAGTGTAGTCTGAGGAAGGAGCTGGAGTCACTTTAACCTGTCAGTCAAACACACGTGATTAGTGGCATATTTGATATGACTGCATAAGACTGAGTTTAAAATCTTACCATGATGCACTTGGACAGATAGTTGAAGACAGTGGCCTTCAGCTCAAAGATCTCCCCACGAATGATGGAGTAAGGCAGAGAGAGCTCCAGGAAGAAGGGCTGGAAAACTGTCAGCTGAGCAGGAGGAGCCAGACCCAGACCTTTGGAGGACAGACAGAAGGCCTCCGTGTCCCAAGAGGTGATGGTGTCAGGAACCGTGACAGGAACCTGAGCTGATCCAGAGTCCCTGTTTTGGAATTACAACAACAGTCCTATTTTTTTCTGATCTACCATTAAGCATCCTTAATGGTTAAGCGTTTTCCTGTTACATATAACATTCAGCACAGAAAAAAAACCTCAGAATCTGCAAAGCAAGTATGATTTATTTATTTTTTTTTTTTTTTGTCATCTGGACTTGAGGGAATATGATGTATTAAAGATATGTTTCAATACGATGTCAAAAGTACTGATTATGTTTCACAGACCCCACTTCAGCAAGTTCCCAGATCCATGTTTCTGGAAAAACTGTCCGAATCGACACTGCAGGAGAATCTCTGCTAGATGTATCAAAATCAGCATGTGCCAGTGAAGACATTCTTAACACTGGCACTGGAGCATGTTGCCGATACATCACTGGAAAAAATTATATTTATAGAAGTAAATGTGGAAATATGTACTGTATGTGAACAGGACATCAAAATAACCAAGTTCATATACTGCCGTAAGTAAAAGAGCAAATGGAAAACAGATCATCATGATACAGTTTTATTTTGTTGAGGAATTTATTTCATTTAAATTATTTTAGTTTACTAACTGTAGTTTTAATATTTTAGAGGTGTCAAAGTTAAAGGGATAGTTCACCCAAAAATGAAAATTCTGTCATCATTTACTCACCCTCAAGTAGTTCCAAACCCGTATGAATGTCTTTGTTCTGCTGAACATAAAGGAAGATATTCTGAAGAATGTAGGAAACACAGCAGTTCTGGGGCACCATTGACTTCCAAAACAAACTTACACACTTTCTTCAAAATATCTTCCTTTGTGTTCGACAGAACAAAGAAATTCATACAGGTTTGGAACTACTTGAGGGTGAGTAAACAATGACAGAATTTTCATTTTTGGGTGAACTATCCCTTTAATGTATTAACTTTAATTTTAGTTTACAAAAAATATGTTTTATTTAGATTTAAAACAAAAGTTATTTCATATGTAAAAACTAACAACCCCAGAAAAATGTTTGCCTTTTCCTACTACATCGCTCTAGTTGTGGATATGAATTCCACAACTTTATTGAACAAATTGAACATATTTTATGTTTGAAATATATTTTAAAACAAACACCTACATATTTAAAAATGACAGTGTGAATTATAAAGATACCACATGTACCATTGCTGTATCTGTGATAAGTCAAGCCTCTGTATGACAGACACTGAGGGACTCGCACAGCCAAATTTGTTGCCATCTTCAATCCCACTCTCTGTAAAACGGCACGTTTAATTGTCAGAACAATCAAGTTGGCTTTCTTGTGCAATTACTTATGCATGTACAGAATTTACCCAATCAATATCTCCCAATCATTATCTACTGCACTGTCATATAATCCACCTACCTTTAAGGATTCATAGGCATTGTCTGTCGACAGAGCTCGGCGAGCTCTCACATGCAGACACTCCTGCTGATCTTCAACATCATAAGGATAACCTGACACTGATCGCACTGGCAGCAGGTCGAAGATCTGTGATGAGACCACATTCATATTAATGTTTATTCTCCTGAGATCAGGATGTCATCTTAACTACTGATAGATCATAGTACAGATATCTAAGAATAGTCATTTTTACTTGATTCATCCTGTAGATTCCCGACTAAAAACACAGGTAATCAATACGAATATTAAAGCATTTACACCTTGTCAGTATCCAGACGTTTTCCTGACTTCAGGATCAGGACGCTCTGATCTACAGCACCGAGGCCGCAAAGTGAACCAGGCTGAGCTGAGATCTGGAGAGTGTTTTTCTCACCAGGAACTGCTTTAGCAGGAGAAAACTGCAGAGAAATCTATAATGACAGTAAATATTATTTATTTTAGGACTGTGCCAGAAATACAGTTTCAAGAGGCTTATTTCTCAAGATACAACACATACCTTGTTACTGAAACATTTTTCAACATCAAATTTTGTGTTACCAGCAGCAACATTTTCACTGGGCAGAACACAGTAGGCCAGAATCTGCACTGCAGGAGCCAGATCTGCACCTACAGACAGTTTAAATGACACTGTGCCACTTGCTGCTCCATTAGAAGACTTCACTTCAACCTTCTCATATCCATGATGAACGATCACTCCTCTGGACAAGACCTGAAACAGACAGATGACACTCCGATGACAAACTGACCAGTGCAGCCAGTTAATACTGTTAACAAACAATGAATTCATCACTGTAAGAATGCACATACTGCACATGTTCTCACCATATAGACAATGTCAGTTTTGAAATCTTCAACAGTCTCTCCAACAAAATAATACTTGATGGTCACTGTAAACTCAGCATCACACGTTAATGGTTGCTCAATATTCTCTATAATCAGTTCACTTAATGTTGGTGTGTATGGAGTGGCAGGCTGGTAAAGCTGAACTGTTTTTCTATCCATAGAGATGTAAGGTGTTTTGTGACTTTGATAATGAAGCCCTGGATACACACTTGCCTGAAAAACAAAGAAACTAAAATTACTCAAGCAGCTGAACCCTTCAGCGAACACAAAAGAAAACTAGGTAAATAAAGTGATCATACCATCAGATTAATATCTTTTTCAGGAAGACTAGACGTATTAAGAGCGAAGCTGGCCAGTCCATCGCTGTCTGTAGTGAGATTTAGGAGCAGTTTTGAGGACCAAGTTTCACCCTCAAAAAGATAAACCTCTTTGTTTGGAATTGGTGCTTCTT
The DNA here is from genome assembly GCF_012432095.1 of Onychostoma macrolepis. NCBI lineage: Eukaryota > Metazoa > Chordata > Actinopteri > Cypriniformes > Cyprinidae > Onychostoma > Onychostoma macrolepis. The sequence continues at coordinate 14,539,154 of NC_081169.1, forward strand.
TAAAATTTGATAGTTTGATCTGTTGAAAAGAAGATTTTGAAGGAATAAATGATAGAATAATTCTGTACATATTTATGTTGATAAACTGAGATTAACTTATTTTAGACTTACTTTGCCTTCTATAACTGATCCATGTTCATATGTTTTGGGCAGGTCTTTAAGTGTAACATTTCCAATTTCATACGTGAGAGATATAGTTTCAGATTTTGTCATGGTGATCTCTGTAAATGGTAAAAAAAAAAAAAAAACATTTATTTTTTTATTTAAAAAAAGAAAGAAAAAAAAAAAGAAATGTGGGTAACAGGGATCTGACCAAATCCAACAGCTCACCTGTTTCTTCTTCTGTAACCATTGCTTCAACACGAAGAGAATTCTGCAGACTAAACTTTAGAGTGGAGTTCAAAAAAACTGATACATCTATGGTATGGATGGCACAGCCTGTCTTTTTATCTAATTATAGTAAATGAACACAAACCTTAATTAAAAAGAGTGGTTTACTTGGATAAATGGAAGAAATATATTATGTACCGTTACTTGTATTGAATTTCAACTCGCATACCTCAGTGGTTTCCTCTAAACATACTGGATTTCTATCAGGGGTATAAAGGTGGGGGATAATATTACGGCACACTTTTACCCATGATTTACCAGGTACAGGCTGCCCGTAAGTGTATCTGTGAAAAAGGTACAAGCAACAGATATACAGCCCAGGGTTGAGTTAACAAAATAATAAATTAGGATAGGATTTACAGTAGGTAACTGATCCCAGAGTTAAAAAATAAATACAATGCTAAAAATAGCAGAAAACACAGCTCTCTCTTAATGCAGGAAATAAAATAAACCACTCACTTTCCGCAAACCTCAATTATCAGTTCTTCTTCATCAACACTCACTTTATTGGGTCTTTTTACAGTAACTTCATACTTTGGCAAAACTAGAAGTCAGAAGGTAGAAATTAGACTTTTAGTAGTCAAATTAGAAATGAATCTACAAAGATATTACTGAAATTCGTCCCATGAAAAATTGCAAATGGTTTGTTTTTATGACTTACCATATTTTTTCACCTCAAAATCATGTGAGATCATCCTGTCACCAATATAAGTCTTCAATCTGTACACACCTTGACCGGCTTCTGGATTTAATTCATAAGAACGCTGCAAAATCCACCTTGTTGAGGAAACATTTGTCCATTGACCAATTCTGTTACCCCGACTGTCCTATTTAGACACAGTTCAGATATTTAGTTACAGTCCGTTATACATGTCCTGAGTCCTGACCATTAACAAATTACTGAAAATACAATAACTGCAAATATAACAGAATTTCTATAGTGTTAATATTTAAACGATGTGCTTATGACTGTACAGAAGTTTTGTGTACTTACCTCAAGCACAACAGAACCATACTGCAAAAGAACAAATAATAATTAAATTATTTAGGATATTAAAATGATTAAAAGCCAAAAATGTGTTGTTTTTTAATAATGTATTCAGAATGCAAAAGACAATGAGGGAGATAAAATCCAAGACAAAACACATCAGACCTGCTGATCAAGCGGTGCAAAGTTTGTATCCATGGTAACAACTCTAAAGTTCACTGTGAAAACAGAAATGTGTATTATAACCTCTGCTTTTAACGTCTAAATCTCTTATGTAGTCTGACAGTCAATAGCATAAAATAAATCAGAACTATTTAACAAAATAGACCTACTTACTGAGAAGAATTAAATTTAATAGTGCATGCGCCTAAAGTAAAGTAAACTAATATAATATCAAAGACGACGACGTGAATGAAACTGCAAAGTCTTCTCACATTTTTAATGAAGAATTCAGTGGAGGGAACCAGGGTTACATTAAGTAACCCGAGCCATTCTCACTCTTGTAAATAACCGGATGTAGGCTATGTGTGAACGTAACCATATTAAGGATTCAAATATACAGTAGTACAGCTGTATTCTGCTGCTGTGTGAACACGCATTTGAGATGAATCTGTGTCAGTTTTTTGCCATCATTTTACAAAAATATTTGAACAGTTTGCCCCAATTGACCTGATAGAATCAGGAATTCCAGATACACTGTTAGACATTTCTGTAATTTCCACAGTTATTTACTGCATGTCACCCAGTGTAATACTGCAAATTCCCTTTACAGTAAATAACTGTAATACCCTTTGCATCATGGGAATTTTCTGTGACGTCAGACCCCATATACAGAGACTTACTGTATTTTTTTAAATTGCTGTATACTACTGTAACGGTCTCTTTGGCACCATTATACTGCGGTCGTTTTATTTTCCTCATTTCTTACATTTGGATTGACACAATTTGCCCTACACCGTGTCTACAACGCCGCAACAACTTGGGACTGACTACACTGGACTTGTTACATTGCTTCTAATGATTGCAAAATCCGTTTGTACTTCCTGTCAGAAACAGCACGAGCGCTTGGAGTACATCTGCACGTCAGAAATATACCGGGGCATCAGTTTACTGTCCGCATTCACTGTAGATAATATATATAATAAGTTCTATATTGTTGTCTGTTGTCGAGTTGCGCTGCGCCGCGTATGATCCCCCTTGACCCCGCCAGAGTGGAAGAGCTCCGGAAAACATCTACGCTGTGTGTCGATGCACCTTACGAGAGAATAAGACCAGCAAGCAAGGTAAAAATATATGTACGTTTGTCTGTGTGTTTGTGTCAGATTTTTGCACACCAGTTTAACCCATAGTAACATTTACTTGTCAACATGACGGTTACAGAACTTTACCATGGTAAACTGCGCTGTCGTTTCAAACGACTTTTGTCAGCTTATTGAATTAAGTTACCGAATTAAAATTGTTTTTAACGAGCAACACTTATCTTATATTAACATTAGGTTAACTAATGTGAAATTTAGTTCAGGTGTTAGTAGTTAATGTTGGCCAGTAGCCTGAGAAAATAAAATTGTATGTTAGCTAGGTTAAACTAGTTTTATGGCTAGCTGCCTTTCTAGTTTTAGAATTAGTTTGTTATAGTTTTTAATGGAATTTAAGATTTACCGCATTTTTTGTATTTGTGTTTTAAAGGCAACTGCAATGAAGCATCAAGAAAGACATGAGCAGGCCAGCCAACCTGAGACTGATAATTCATGGTAAGAGAACAACTATGGTTTTAAGAGGTTTGTGTATTCTATATGAGGTTTGCCTTTTAAAAGTGTGCTATTTCTACTTCTTGTTTTTCAGAGAAGACATTTCTGTCACTAACAAAGTGGATGGTGAGCAAAGATGGTGGCCACGTTTTGGAGCAGCACCTGGGTTTTGCAGATGGCTATGTATTCTTTGGCTGTTTGTCTTTTTCCCCGTTATGTTTCTGTTGCCTAAAGATTCTTTGTGAGGATGAATCCAGAGGACACAACATAATGCACTGCAAAACGTCCTAAGACAGGAGAAATGGTGAAGTTGCACTGTTCCAGAGTTGGAAGTCTGTATTTTTAAGTGTTATACATGCAATGTTTTAAATAAAGAATTTGATATTTTGTAATTATTGTGTCTGCTTTAATTGAATGCCAGTAGTACCTATGCAGAGTAAAAATAATATATATAAAAATGATCAAATCTAATGAAATCTACATTAAAATGAATGAATTACAGTAGTATACTGATAAATCAAATACAGTTTGCTACTGTAAATCTTAATTACAGTAACTTACTGGTAACAGTGTTGCCAGTAAGTTACTGTAAAAACCCTTTGAAATGTCTAACAGTGCAGCCATGAAGGGTTTATCACAGATACACAGTACCTCTAGATAACGTATAAAAGTAGTCATGTAGTTACTGGTTTATATCATATATTATATCAAGTTTTTTTGTAATTACAGGATTTAGGCTGAATTTAGGTGTGGATGTGAAGGGATTTCTCAATAACACTAGATGGCCATTCTAATGCTAAAGCTGTTAGCAACCCTTCATCCTTATCTGCTTTACGAATTATCTGCTCCTCTTTTCTGTTTACAAACCCATTGAACTGTTTACTTATAATTACCATCTGCTGGTTTTTGCAACAGTAGTCATTTTTGACCTATGCTTCTGCATCAGTTCATTGCATGACGATAACATGCTTTACTTGAAACATTCACAGCTCACCTGTCTGTCCTGGAATATAGATGGGTTTATCAGTCTGGATAAAGGTCAGAGGATGGTAAGATCTGAACATGACTTTTCTCTCTTCAGTCATCTTAAAAGACTCTCCCTGAAGTTCTACCTTCATTTTCTGCACTGATTCTGCTTCTACCAGAGGAGCCTGATGACAAGAATTATCATATATTCACAAGCTCGGCAAACATGTAATCTCAAAAATCTAGATGCATTATAATGATACAAAACATATTTATTACAATGTGCTGATGACAAACCTTGAAGTTAAAGCAGCGGTGAAACTCTTCCTCAGCTTTCTCCTGCAGCAGTAAAGTGCTCTGCTTACCATTAACCAAATAAATGTTCATGACGAGGCTTTCATTGGGCTTGAGAAGACTTGCACACAGTTTGGCCTCAGATCCTGACTCGATCACTGCAGGAAACGTCACCATGAAATATCTATTTAAAAAAAGATAATATTCATACAATAGTCCCCAAGTCATTAGATATGCATGTTTCTTATGCTATAAGTTGTCTTTCAAACAGCAAACATTTATCTTGCAACACAGATTAGTTAAATACAGGAGAAATCACAGTACAATGATTAATATTATAGCCTTCTAATCATTTCTCACATCTAGAAAACAAAACATTTCTAGTTGTCCCAGAAAAGTACAGTGGCATCAAAAATGCCAGTTTTTCGTTTAAAGTTAAAGTTTTTACAGTTTAAAAAACCCATAAAACTTTAAATATTTAAAATAAAAGTTAAATGAAGAATATTTAAGAATCTGCACTATTTAAAGTTAATTATTTTTATTTAAATATTCTGTTATCATTAAAGTAAAAGTGGCACAAAATTCTCATGTCAGTTCCCTTCACACAATGGAAAAGAAAAAAAAGAAAAATAGATTTATCATTATTGTTAAAGTTTTGGTAATGGAAATTTGATTACAAAAATTCTGAAGATTTTGCTATTAAAACAGCATAACTTCCTATCTTCAGCAGAAACTTACGGCCCTGATGTTTGTCCATTGACACAGACAAGAAGGAAAAAGAACAGAAGGAGCCCTTTCCAACAGCAGCTAACGTTCAGATCCATGATGACGACTGATCATGTCATTAACTGGAACATCTCTTATAAAGGCAGTCTCATGCTAAAGGAGGTCCTTCAAAAGCCGTTGTATTGATCATCTGATTAATGATTCAACCATGTAGGCAATGCATTTTGAAAAACTTGTACTAATGTGCGTTGGTTGGTTAATTTGTGGTGATGAGTTTGATCAAGACCAAGCATCAAAATATTACAAGCAGGTTCGGTTCAGGTGAAGATATAAAGAAACCTTACTCTTGCACAAAATAGACATAAAATAAACATTCAATTTTTATGAATCTTCCTCACAATTTAATTCAGAGTTGAACAACTTAAATGTTGCATTTTGGAATGTCCAAGCATGTAATCAATCTAAATAGTCATTTTATTTGCAGTCAAAAGAGAAGTTGAAGAGTTCAATTCTTAGTAAATCTTTAAAGTACAAAGTACGCACTGTTGCCAACTCTCACGAGAAAAATAAGCAACCACAGCTTCAGAAACAAGCTACAAACAAGCCCAATATTATTTGATTGTTTATTATCATCAGTGTTATTTATTATCAATTATTTATTACCAATAAATGAGCCCGCAACACATAAAACTGAAACCACTCTTTTATTTGAAAAGCTGAAGTTCAAAAGTTGAACTGAAGTTTGAAAAACCTCACATGCAAAACTGTGATCTGAAACTGATGCACATCAGATCTGAAAACATAATCCTACTCTTATCTTCATCTACATCAGGGGTCTCCAAACTCGATCCTGCAGGGCCAGTGTCTTGCAGAGTTTAGCGCCAACCCTAATTAAACGCACCTGAGCCAGCTAATCAAGGTCTTACTAGGCATGCTAGAAACTTCCACTGTGTTAAGTCAAGTTGGAGCAAAACTCTGTAGACACCAGCCCTCCAGGGCCGAGACCCCTGATCTACATAGAAATGCACAGCTACTGACCTTTAACTCTGTGTAGACAAATAGTGGGCTAAAACAACTGACAATTACCATCCAGAGGTACATACACCCACTCAAACTGAGTGGGAGAGTAACTGTAAGTTATACTGTTCTGTGTATGGTGCGCTCATTCATTTTTTTTTTTTTTTTTTTAAATATTTAAAACAGTAACATGAGTAAATGACACCTTTTTCATTTTTTTTGTTTTGTTTTGTTTTTCAAAAAAAAATTTTAATTAAAATAAGAACCTTCATTTTTTTTGTTTTTACTTTCAGGGGAGAAATGGATAAACAGCTTGAATATTCAATCTCCTTGTGTGGTTGGTAATTAAATGCCCCTTTCCGCTGATTGGTCAAGCATTGGTGCCGTCATCACATCTTTTTTTAGTTCTGCAACGGAATAATAGTCCTCCGCTGCTACAGTTAAAGCATTTCACGAGTTCACACATACATATAATAAATAGAGTAAATGGAGTAAGGGTTATGCGTATTTGGTGTGCTGTCTGAGGGGAGGGGAGTACCCCCTCACAGGTTAGGATAGGAATAGATAGAAGGGAAGAGATGGGGTGGTGGAGGGATGCTGGAAAACTGTCAAAGAACAGAGACAAGTCTGCTCTATGCATTCCTCTTATCTGTTAATTGGGTTAATTACTGAATGTGCTCCTCTTGTGTTAAAGTGCCCCTATTATGGTTTATGAACAGGTTGACATGCATACAAGGTCAAAAAACACTTTAATTTCCTTATAATATGTATTTATTTTAATTTTGCACTTAGTGTAAATAGCATATCGTTGAAAAATACTGCTATTTTCACTTAGTGTAAATAGAATCCATCGCTATTTACACTTAGTGTAAATAGTATCTATCACTAAGAAAATATGCTATTTGCACTTGGTGTAAATAGAATCTAATTGCTATTTACACTTAGTGCAAATAGCCGCTGCCATCAAGTTTTCCCAGGTCTGCGCGCAACAAGTGGGCGGGCAATATGCTAATATTCATGTTGACACGTCAACATTAAACGGCTTGGGAATCGTTTTAAAAACGACTCTTTTCAATGATTCAGAGTCGACTCTTTCTTTTGAGAGACAATAACTTTATACACGGTGCACTTTCAGATTTAAAACTTGGCAGGATGTTTTCATTCACTAAGAGCTGTGTTACACACTGCATGAAAGGTAATTTTCAAAAATCCATAATAGGGGCACTTTAATAAGGTTAATTATCTGAACGTGCTCCTCCTGAACTTTGTTAATAAAACATCATTTATTGCGACTACATTTCATCTTTCTCTCTCATCAACATTGACACAAACTGAGCTGGGGCAGAATCTAGACAGGGCTTACTTCTGTGTAGACATAGACTCTCTATGGCAAATATAGGTGTATGTAAATATTTCGAGAGAGAATCCCCATCTTGTCTCTACAGCTGATCACCTGCTCTGGTGTCAAGACAATGTGTACAACTCACTCAGGACGGGGTCTATGCAGCTCACCTGTCTGTCCTGGAATATAGATGGGTTTATCATGATTACCTTCAACCAGATGAATGTTCATGACAAGGCTTTCATTGGGCTTGAGAAGACTTGCACACGGTTTGGTCTCAGATTCCGACTTGATCACTAGAGCAAACGTCACCATAAAATATCTGTTGAAAGATAATAATTATACAAAATAGCCCGAGTCATTAGATATGCACATTTTATTATACTTGCTTTAAGTTGTCTTTCAAACAGCAAAAATTTACTTTGCAACACAGATCAGTTGAATAAATACAGGAGAAATCACATCTTAACCTACACAACAATTAATGGTATACTAATAAGTTATCACACCTGGAAAACAAAACATTGTTAGTTGTCCCAAAAAAGTACAGTGGATTAAGATAAAAATGTACTATCTTGCAGCAGAAATCATTAAAAACTTACGGCCCTTTTGTTTGTCCATTGACACAGACAAGAAGGAAAGAGAACAGAGGGAGCCCCTTTCCAACAGCAGCTAACATCTAGATCCATGATGATGAGTGATCAAGAGATTAACAGGAACGTCTCTTATAAAAGGACTCTCTCATGATAAAGGAGTTCCTTCAAAAACAATTTTATTGATCATCTGATTAATGATTCAACCATGTAGGCAATGTAGTTTGAAAAAACTTGTGCTAGTGCATTGGTTTGTTAATTTGTGATGATGAATGATGATGAGTTTGACAAAAACTAAGCATCAAAATATTACAAGCAGGCACAGTTCAGGTAAAGATATACAGAAGCTTTACTCTTGCACAAAATAAACATGAAATAAACATTCAGTTGAATGTTCCTCACAAAGCAATTCTGAGTTGAACAACTTAAATGTTGCATATTAGAATGTCTAAGCATGTAAACAATATAAATAGTCATCTTATTTGCAGTCAGAAGAGAAGTTGAAGCATTCAGTTCTTTGTCAATAATGTTCAGGTATTCAACTGAAATCTTTAAAGTACAAAGTAAGTGTAAACGTGATTTTCTGAAAACAGACTCCTACTCTTATCTACATCTTCATAGAAATGCACAACTACTGACCTTTAACTCTGTGTAGACAAATAGTGGGCTACTACAACAACTGATAATTACCATCCAGAGGTACATACACCCACTCAAACTGAGAGGGAGAGAAACTGTAAGCTACTGTTTGCATTTGTCTCATTTGTTCCCTTTCAGCCGGTCATATTCGATGTCACGTCAATGACCAACGAATTAGGAATCTCGCTAAAGAGACCAATGTACTTTGAGTGTAAACTAAATGAGCCAATGCACATTGGCATGCGATATTTGCAGCCAGGGGGGAACTACTTCTGGCAGTTGCTTTGGTGGTCTCAGGGTGCCTCAACTTAACCACAGGGCATTTTTAGCTCTCCGACAGGTATTTTCTACGCATATTATTTTGATGGAGGGAAACAAGATGCATTCCTAGTTTCAACATTACTTATTCTTCAGACATTCTGCTATAAATGCAATAAGTATCAGCTGTATACAAAGTGACCAACATTTGGTTTTCAACCACTGAAAATAGGTAATATTTAACAATCTGAAAATGGAACCTCTTTGAGATCCCCATATCTCTGGGACTGAACGATGTAGGGCATTGAAAATGAAGATTCCAAAAGAAAATTTTATTAAGAACTAGAATCTAAAATCACATTGCAATATCTTTAATGCTTCTTGAGTTATAGACATGCAAACTTTGGAAAAAGAAAATTTATGGCATTCAGACAAGTATGTTCAATGCAGTTATTTTGACAGAAGTAAACAAGATACATCTCTAGTTTCAACATTATTTGTTCTTCCGACATTCTTCTTTAAAAGAATTGAAGTATCATATTTTTGCAAATTGACCCACATTTGGTTTTTGACCACTAAAAATGTACATTTTAATAATTTACTCCTTGAGCCATATTGAAATTCCAATATCTCTGGAACCGAACCATAAAGGGCCTTAAAAAAAAGATACCAAAAAGAAAGTTTGTTAAGACCCAATATCTAAAAGGGCATTAATATATCTTTAATACTTCTTTAGTTACAGGCATGCAAACTTAGGAGAAAAAAGTTCAACATATTTTACTAACAGGCCTACCAATCTCTGTAAAAATAACAAAAAATATTTCTTAAGTAATTTTTACCCCCCCTGTAATTTGGCTCTGAATCTCAGGTGAAAATGGCCATTTTGACCGCCGTCTACAAAATAGTGGATTGCCCAGTATATATTCATCCATGACATTTAATATTTTGGCTTTCAACACTATACATGTGTCACGGTTCGGCTGCTACAGTGCATGAACGAGGAGACGAAGGAGCGCTGAGATGTGGGAGATTCACATTCACAGTCTTTATTTGACAAGATAGCCAGGAACACACATGTAGAGCAGGGTGAAGACAATGCAATACACTATAAATACATAACGAGGGGATGACTAGATACACCTGGAACCAAATCAACTGATAATCAAACAAAATGAGGACAGGAAACAGGAAGGACTAAATATGGGCATGTGGGGAACAAAACACAAGACACAACAAACACAAGCCTGACATGACACCCCATACCCTCCCCGGAAGGCATGTCCTCGTGCCATACACCATCCAATGGGGAGGGGGGGTGGGCGCTCTGGAGATCTACAGGGACAGGGTGACCAGACGGGAGGCCTCCAGGGCAGCGCCTGTTCTGGGACCCACGGCGGAGCAGGGCGCTCAGGCTGCCATGGCGGTGCAAGGAGCTCAAGAGGCCATGGCCATGGCCTTGGCCTCATCCCTTCGGCTCGCCCTCTCCGGCTGGAGCCCTATAACCCAACAAGAAATTGAGGTCCCTACTGGGCCGGACATAAGACCAACTGCCCTCCTTGGGCTGAACGTGGTGACCGGGGCCATTTCAGGGGTGAATTCAGGAACTGCTTCTATTGAGGCAGCTGGAGAAGTAAGCAGCTTGGGAATGGCCTCTGTGGACAGGACAAGATAAGCTGCCAGCATCTGAGGGACCCCAACAGACAATACATGACAAGACAAGACCGACATGATCTGTTTCTGTGGACACGACAAGACTTCTGGGGACATGACTTGACTTTGGTCAGGGGCTAGAGCCCACGACATCCCCTCATATTCCACCAGCATTCCTAGGGGCACATGCGAGGTGGACGGCAGGCTTGAGTGAGCCGCAGATGGCAGCGGGCTTGAGTGAGCCGTGAACAGCGGCGAGCTTGACTTCACGGCGAACGGCGAACGATTTACTACCCTATAGTTTAACATAGTGTTCCAGCAGTTGTGAGCAATCATTTCGGTAACACTTTACAATAAGGTTCATTAGTTAAACATTAGTTAATGTATTAACTAACATAAACTAACCATGAGCAATACATTTGTTACTGTATTTACTAATCTTCGCTAATGTTAGTTAATAAAAATACAGATGTTCATTGTTAGTTCATGTTAGTTCACAGTGCATTACCTAATGTTAACAAGATTTTAATAATGTATTATTAAATGTTGAAATTAACATTAACAAAGATGAATAAACGCTGTATAAGTGCAGTTCATTATTAGTTCATGTTAACTAATGTAGTTAACTAATGAACCTTATTGTAAAGTGTTACCATCATTTCAATTCTTAGCAATCGTTGTTTTAGTGGTTATTTTGAACCTTTTTCATAGACTGTAAAAAAACATGGACGTACTGTCTGTGACGTCACTCATAGGTTTCTGAAGAGCATTTTTGAAGCCTAAAGGGGGCGGAGCTGACCACCACCATCTTGGCAGTGCGTCAATGTGCGTCACTTCCGGATAATTGAAAATAGAGACAGAGCGCATTTAGGCCACGCCCACACCAGGGGGGAACAATCCAACCATCTCCATTAACTTTGTATTGTGGGAAGCTGACTCCTTGTCATTTCTGACTTATAACAAAAAACAGAACAATTCCTAAAAGCTGCTGTGTGACAAGGTGTACAGCAAACAAGCCAAATAACCCAGAACTACGTTTTTATAAGCCGTCTGTCAGAGAGGTCACACAGTCACAGCCTTCACCGTCACCACAGTCATCGACCACCACTTACATCCGATCTCACTCACCTGTATCCTGATCACCTGCACCTGCTGATCCGCAATCAAGTCACCTTCAAAAGCACGCTGCACCCAGTCAATCATCGTCCAGTCTACCATTCACTACCCTGAACTGTACCTGACTCCCTTATGCTACTAACCTGTTTATACTTACCTTCTAATCTCCAGACTATTCTCTAGTGAATCTCCCACGTTGATCCCTCTCGTTCCAGGACTCCTCAGCTTCAGAAAATCTCCAAAGACACAGACTGTCATTATTCAGCAAAGCTTTCAAAGGACTGGTTTCGGTATTCACACTCAACTGCCATTGCTCTCCATGATCTCCCATCTCCTGCTTTTCAATAAACCTGCCTGTTGTTCACTTACCTGATGTTTCTGGCCCCGTTTGTGACAGAAGACCGGACCTGAAACATTCACCTCCATGGATCTTTGGCTCCACTACAGGAACCCTCTCGGTGTCTGACCAGCTGCTCCGATTGCGCCAGGGCACCATGTCCACCAACAAATATACCGTGCAGTTTCGGACGCTGGCGGCGACCAGCAGGTGGAATGAGGCAGCGCTCCTCAGCATCTACCGGCAAGGCTTAGATCCCCGCATTCGTACTCAGATGGTGATCTGTCATGATTTAATTGGTCTAAAGAGCTTTATGCAGAAGCCCAATCGCATTGCCCAATGCCTGTCAGCCTGCCATATAGTGGAAGCTGCTCACCAGTCTGGCGCACCCGCCACCAGTCCTCCAGTACCAGAGCCCATGCAACTGGACTCCACTAGACTCTCCCATACTGAATGTGCTCGCCGCCTTGCGTCAGACCCCCCACGCCCAGCGGTGAGTACTTTAAAATTAGAACCAGCCATTTCTTCCCTTTCCTTGTTCACTCTAAACCCGGATTTTGTTTTAAATAAACGTTTTTAGCTGTCTTTATTCTTTCTTGTTTTTGTAAAACACGTCACCATTACTAAATATAATTAGTTATTTGAAGTAATCAGACGAAATAATGAATGCAATGATCATGTTAAGTAGAGATAGCTTAATGTGTTAAGTTTCTCTAAGGGGGAGGAGCCCCATTCGAACACGTCTGCGTGAGCGCGCGATTTTTGAAGAGACCTGAGACCGGTTGATGATGCATGCGATGGATTTGGAAAACCTCATGAAACGGTGAGTGTGTAAATTAGCTTCTTTATCTTTCTGGGAAAATTGATTATCGAAAAGACTTGTGCCTGACTGGTTCTGCTTTCTTGTGATGATTTCTTTCATTTTATTAATCTATTCATTTTACTCCCCAACAGACTAAAGAGCCAACTGATACTAGGTTTCTGGTGTTCAGAGGGATCCCTCTTGCCCTTTGCGACAACCGTACAGATTTCTACAAAGTATGCTTTGTAAGTAACCACTGTTTTCTCTCAGAATATCTAACAGGACAGAAAACATAATCATTTCACCATTAATTGATAGTTCCTGTGTTTTATAAAACCTCTGAGAATAAAACATAAACCATTAACTTAATACAATAGCTCTCTTAACCTCTTTGAGTGATCCGTTTGTTTAAAGGGTTAGTTCATCCAATATTTGCTCAACCTCATGTTGTTACAAACCCTTTAGAATTAATTTTTGAAATGCCAATTTTAAGGATAGTTCACCCAAAATAAAATTTTTAAAGTAATAGTTAAATGTTAAACAATATTTTTTAGCTGAAACTGTGGTCTTTGGTAACTGATATAAAGCAATCAATGGAAATCAAGTCTTTTTTTAATTTTTTTTTACTCCAAGTGATGGTAGCCATTGACTTGCATTAAATGAATTACCAAGAATCAGAGTTACAGCTAAAAAGCTTTGTTCTACAGAAAAACTCAGCCACAACTTGGATGTCCTGAGGGTGTGTAAATTAACAACAGATTTTAACTTTTGCGTGAACCTTGTTTTTTTAATGGAACATCATGGGTTTCTGTCCCTCCATTAAACGTCTATGTTACCAAATTTTAAATAATCAATAATTTAATTTTTTGGTGGACTATTCATTTAATTAACTCCAGCAGTTGTAACAAATTGCTTAACATTATTTATGGTTATATAATGAGAAATTTCATGATTGTACTCTTTCGTTGTTAGGACTCTTATGACGATTACTCATTCCACCACCTGGACATTGGAATCATCCTCATTGAGCATGAAGGTGACGTGCTCTCATCCTCTCTCCGTCTCAATCCAGCCTCATTGAAGATCATCATTGAAGGAGATTTTGTGATGGACAGTATTGAAGACTTGTCAAAAGCTATGTACATTCTGTATGGACTTACGCACTGCATCTCAACTACCCTAAATCTGTGAAGAACACATTCCAGATCATCCAACAGGTACTTCTCATGTTGGGCCACAGTGAACTAAAACCCAGGTTGCAAACTCTGAAAAATTGTCCTTCAATGTTAGGAAATGCGAGAAGCTTCCATGAGGAGTCACTTGTGTTCTGCCGTACAAGACATTAAAGTGTATTCTGTTTCTGCATATTAGTGCTGTTAGTGCTCAGTTAATTTGTGTTCACACAATTCTTCAGCCAAGTTTAAAGTTACAGATACTTGCCTCTGTTTTAATTTAAGCCCAGTTGTTAATGCACATCCAGGCATTCACGTTCATGTGTTCATGTTTCTTCTACAAAATAGTTATAATTGTTAACAAGCTGTTCCAAACCTTATTTTTACTTGTCTTGTGGCTGACAAGTTTTGTATTGTCGTGCTACCATTTCTTTGGTGAACAAAAAAAAAAAATTAATAAAACATCGGTGCATTGACATCTGTTTTTCTTTTTTCCAATTTATTTGAAACTAAATGTTTAATACAATAAATCTATGTCTAATTGCATGACATTACATAAATGTGTCATTACTTAAAAATATTTGTTAATGTTATTTGCTAATATGTTTTTGTAGTTGTAACTTGAAATAGCTATTTTATACAACCTATACTCCAAATAATAATAATTGATGTGAACTAACGATTTTGAGTAAAGACTACTAATGTAAACATGATTTGTCTACTGCATGAACTTAAGGTTCTATGTTAATACAACTGAACCAGTTTAGTTTCACTGTGTAAAAACTAAAATTGTTTAGTGCAACGGGTTTCCTCGCAAATTTCTAGTAAAGTCAATTAATTCAGGTTAAGAGTGCAACTATTCACTCCAGAATGCTGTTACAGTCCCAGCCCTTGTCGACTCGGGCTCCTCGGGGAACTTCATCTCCCAAGACCTTCTAAACCGCCTTCATCTGCCTCGTGCCCATCAAGCCCAGGAGCTCTGGGTCGAAACCATCCAAGGGAAACCGCTTGGGTGTGGGCAGGTGAGATTTTGAGCACCTCCCTTAAAACTCAAGATCGGCACATTGCATGAGGAAGAGATCACCTTTCTGGTACTGGAGGGACCCACGGTGGATGTCATCCTGGGTCGCCCCTGGCTCGTTCTCCACTCTCCAGAAATCAGGTGGGACTCATGTGAGGTTACTCACTGGAGCGAGTTCTGCCACCATCACTGCCTGTCGCTTCTACCCCAACCGCTCTGTCGGTCCTTCACCGCCCAGATCGCCTCCACCAGCATTGACAGTCCGGAACTTCTGGAGACACCCTCGATCCCACCTGATAATGCGGCGTTCCAGGATGTCTTCAGTAAGAAAGCGGCCACTCATTTACCACCTCACCGGCCATGGAACCGTGCCATTGACTTGCTGCCTGGAGCAAAACTCCCTAAGCAGGGGCGCCATTAGAGGGGATGCAGAGTATGCCAGGCATATGGGCCCAGACCGCTAGGGGGCCCCAAATTACGACTTTAGTTATTTTTTTTATTTGAGCGCTTGATGACTTTATCATAGCACTTTAAAGGATAGATACACCTTGCCAATTTGCCTTTTTTTTTTTTTTTTTTTTTTTGAATGGCTGTTCATAATATTTTTTTTATTATATGTGACCAAATTTCATTGTGAATGAGTGACATTCTTCAACTGACCCGCATGCGCAAAAGAACAAGACGGCATGAAGCGTGCTGTCATACGGAAGTAAACATGGAGGCCACTGCATTTTAATAGTTTACCCTAATTTTACGCGTTTACACTTTCATTTATAAGCTGATGTGCCACGAAAGCCAGCAAATTCGCAAGCAGGCTATAAGGAGGACGAAGATGAGGAGAAAGAGAGCAAAGTTTTTAAATATTTACAGTACGACCCCTTATGTTTAGCTTGCAGAGCTGTCACTGTAATACACCGTAAAACAACACCACTGCCTCTCCCTGACTCCCATCTGCAACTTTCTGTCATGTTCAGCCAGTGACCAAAGAGCTACTGATATGTAAAATCTTTGAAGTGACTCCCGACAGCGTGGAATACAAAAGTATGTCAAAATACCTTTCTTGGCCGCCTCAAAAACAATTTATTATCTGACAATTTAAAGTTCTCAGCTAGGCAGCCCAAGCGATGTAACAGGCAACGTGATGTCTGGTCCTCCCATCCCCAAAAGTTCGTTAAGAGATTTCCCTATTTTCCTCACTTTTATTCACTTTAAATGCATGTGCGCATTCGAATTAGGGCAATTTGGCGTCAATTGACCTTAAGCATGGTTACTTCCTGGTTGTAGATAAGCCAGCTCAGTCATTTCCGGTCAAGTGTACTGTGCCATAAGAGGAGCGTCCTTTACTCCATTTATCTACATAATCCATTCACATTAACACATGACCAAATGTCCACGTATTCCGTTTCAGGAATGACAAAATGCGAATGTTAAACGTGAGGGAATCCGTTAAATCATGCCACGAGTCATTGCTATGATTGACAGCGGCAACGGAATGAATCACCTGACGAGCCGATGTCAAAATAAAACTGTGCATTAAGTGATTCAGCTGCAGCCAATGAGTGATCCTATACTGCCATCTCTTGGTTATAACGGTAGTTTCATTTTCATCTTAAAAAGTCTATTTTTCGCTGAGACACGTTTTTAGCATATTTCTTCACGTCGTCTTCACAAATGAAAACTGAACCTTTACAGGTTTTTTTTGGATTGCTTAAGCACGATTTTCAAAACAGGGCCAGTGTTTTCAAAACACTACACACAATTAGCACAACCACACACCCAATTAGCAAAACACTACAGATCCTTTGCATAATTAAACACTCTTGTAAAAACTATACACTTCTGTTTAAAAACTCATTTGTCAACACGCCCAAAATGTTGACATGGAGATTCATAATACTGTAACAAAATGTCACTTTACGTATTGTACTGTAAGTTTACTGTTAAAAAAAAAAAACACTAGACATTGTCTCTTTGCTTAGCTGGATCTGGCCAGAGAATTTCATCAACATCGCAGGCAATGTTGTCATTAGCAAGACACCTTGGATTCGTCTTGAATGACGAATCCATCCTTGCATTGCTGCTACCTCCATCTGGTCACAGGCCTCCTCCATGGCTTGGATGAGGGGTACCTCAGCCTGCAGATGGAGATCATATACCTTCCACCGCCATGCCGAGAAAAACTCTTCTATAGGGTTGAGGAATGGAGAGTATGGTGGAAGATATAGGACGGTGAAATGTGGATGATGCTGAAACCAGTTCTGAACCAGAGCAGAGCGGTGGAAAGACACATTGTCCCAGACAACAATGTATTGCATATGATCGATTTGATTTGCTGCTATTATGTTGTGCAATTGGTCCAAGAATGTAAGTATGAGTGCTGTGTTGTAAGGGCCCATATGGGCATGGCGGTGGAGGACCCCATTCTGTGTAATGGCTGCACAGAGTGTTATATTACTCCCACGTTGCCCTGGGACATTGACTATAGCCCTGTGGCCAATGATGTTTCTTCCCCTCCTTCGTGTTCTCGTCAGGTTGAACCCAGCCTCATCTACGTAAATTAACTTATGCTGGATCTCCTCTCCATCTATTCGTAAAACTCCCTGAAGAACAATGTCAGGCAAAATTGTGTAGTTCAGTATAGATCTAGTGTACATATTACAGTACAGTAAAAGATTATGAGACAGTATGCAAGATCACACTGCTAAAGTGAATACATACCTCTGCATAATCATGCATGATCGTTTCACCCTTTCGAATTGCGCTCGAAGGCACTCGATAAATTTGCTTCATTTGAATATGGGTTTTTTTTAGGATGCGTGCCAGTGTTGATGTTGAGACCTGATGGATATCGTTGAAACTGGCATGGTTATTGACAATGTTAGCTTGGAGCTGATTGAGTGTTATAGCATTGTTGGCCAAAACCATGTTTACTATCTCCCTCTCTTGCTGTTCTGTGAACATAGGAGGCCTTCCCCCTTGTCGTTCCTGACCCTCAATCCTATGTAGAAAAAAAAAAAAACAGTATACAATAGTACAGTAATTTCACAGGAAAAGGTAACAGAAGTGCTGATAGTGCATAGAATACAGTACTATAAGCAGTTACTGAAACCGTGCAGATGTTTTTGATATGATGATATTTTTACAATACCTATTTTCCAGTCGAAATGTTCTTTGCGCAGATCTTATTTGTCAGATTCGGTCCTCTTTGAGCACCTTCTTGTCTTCCTCTTCCTCTTCCTCTTCCTCTACCTCCAGCATCTCCATCTCCTCCTCCTCCTCCTCCTCCTCCTCCTCCTCCTCCTCCTCCTCCTCCTCCTCCTCCTCCTCCTCCTCCTCGTCCTCCTCGTCTTACTCTTTCTCTGACTCTTTCCATTGTGCTTGAAGACCGATGAACTCACCTGCTGCTTTTTATAGTGCTTATACACCTGATTGGTGTGTCTACAATTAAGCAAACAAATGTTTGCACACCTGATGACTGTGTTGAACCAATTGGTTGGACGGTGCGGTAATTTGACAGTCAGTGCTTTGGTATTGCAAGGAAGTGACTTCATGATAGATTTTTGTGTGTAATGTATGTTAAGTTTGTTTAGTGTTTTGCAAATCACTGTGTGTAGAGTTTTGCAACAAGTGTGAGGTTGACAATGTGCTTATAGTTGTGCAAATATGGGCTGATGTTTTGCTTCTTGAGTGTAAGGTTTTGCTAATAGTGTACTACTTTTAATTTTAGTGTGTAAGCAATCCAAAAAAACTGTAATAATGGGAATTTTACCACACAGAGCTGAGAAATAGCTTTCCTGTACAGCTTTCCTGTAGCTCAAATAGTAGAGCATGGTGCTAGCAACGCCAAGATCATGGGTTCGATTCCCAGGGAAAGCAAGAGCTGATAAAAACTGTAACTTGAATGCAATGTAAGTCGCTTTGGATAAAAGTGTCTGCTAAATGCATAAATGTAAATGTACAGTGGAAATAATAAATGGCTTAAAAAGAGCTGTGAATTCGATCCACTCTCTTTCAATCAATATCACACATACAGTAGTGTAAATGTGTTCTTTTGAAATGGATATATGGCATACATAAGAAGCTCAGCCTTCTGCATTTCAGTACAGTAACCGTCATCTAAACTGTTGCCATAGTTTACATCAGGTAATACTAACAGTGCAGTGTTATTTTGACAACATGACTAAGCATTTTGACTATCTTGTTTGTGAACAATGAAACAAGGACTTTTTGTTCTGATGGCACTAATATGTTCATTGACAAATACTTACTCTTGAGAGATGAATTACAGTTTTTGCCTATTGCTTACACACTTTTTGCAGA
This sequence comes from Onychostoma macrolepis, assembly GCF_012432095.1. Taxonomy (NCBI): domain Eukaryota; kingdom Metazoa; phylum Chordata; class Actinopteri; order Cypriniformes; family Cyprinidae; genus Onychostoma; species Onychostoma macrolepis. The sequence goes on from NC_081169.1 coordinate 14,558,533, forward strand.
ATTTGGCTCATTATGTCAAAACTCTACACACAAGCCAATCAGACATAGCACTTGAGATTAACATCTCACATCTATGCCAAAATGAAACACTGCAATCAAAACTTAACACTCCTTTCTAAAAATGAAATTCTTGCAACAAAACCATACACACAAGCACCATTTGAATTACTCTTTCATATCACCAGCAACACACTGGGCTTAATATAAAACACTGCAGTCTTTGTGTTTCTATTTTTATTGTCATTTTCTCAGACTCATTCTTCTGTAAAACGTAGAATTTCTGCAGTAATCAAACAAGAGTTTTTACAAAAAAACAAACATTCTTACAGAAATAAAGAAAAATAGAATCACAAATCATCAAATTTAGCAACAAAACAAAAGTAAAAAAAAAACAGCTATTTGTGTTCATTTTGTGATTCTTGAGGTAGATATAATGTGTGTTTGTGCTTTCTAAATAAGAACATGGTTAAACCTGTGCAAAATTATGCCGACCTTGTGTAGAGTTTTGAAGAAAACACTGAGCAAATTGGTGCATGTGTGAAAGCAGGTGAAATGTGTTAAAAGTTTTGAGAAACATGTCTTTGTTTCGAGAACTGTATGAATGGTGTGGAAATTTGTTCCAAATGAATCAGTTATATTGTGTTCGCAATTGAGAAAAACTGTGAGTTCATTACTATATATAACCCTTAATCATTCACAAATGTTAAAATGTTAATTTTTAACTTCCAAATAAAAACCAAATACAATTTAAAATGCGTTATGCTAGGAGCATTCCTAAGGTTATCTTTAGTTTAAATGCTAGATTCACTTATTCTTTGTTATCCAGACTTTGTCATGAATCAGAAAAAGCGGTCTTCATCTTTAGCCACCACCATGTCTTGGAATTATCCTGTGTCATGTCTAATGACCTGCAAGATTCGAAACTATGATAGATATATATTAGTTCAATATCAACACATCTCACAGTATTACGAATTCGGTTTGTGGCCTTCCGTCTGATTGCCACCCTTCCATCATATTGACTCTCACACTACACAAACTGTTTCACATTACCTTGCACTACAATTCCCATCAGCCATTGCACTGACGACACACACAGCTGATTGCACTGATCACACTGATCACACACCCTACATAAACCATGGACTTCCTCTTCGCCGAGTATTGTATAGCGTATATCCTAGTGATAGCTACTCTACGGAGCCCACTTAGTTATCTTAGTCTTGTCCTGCCGGTTTTCTCATGTTTTCATTCTTGCCCTTGTTTCCTGGATTTACCCTTTGCCTTGCCGTTCGGATTCTGTTTGCACCTTGTTTGGATTATAGCTCGTGTACCTGGATTATCTCTCTGCCTTGCCCCTTTGGATATTGATCGCCGATCGTAGACCCACGCTTGCCCTAGGATTACTCTGTCTTGCCTGTGTTGTACCTGTTTGCCATTGTTCGACCCTGCCTGTATTTATGACCATGTCTTTAAATAAAACCCTGCAAATGGATCCGCTCGCCTCTTGTCTCGTCGGCTCCGTAACAGAATACTCGGCCACACAAGGATCCAGCAGCTTTTCAAGTGGACATTGGCCAGGTATGGACACTGCAAAACTGTTATTAACCCTTGAGCAGGGCACGCGATCGCTCGAGGACTACGTGCAAGAATACATAGACCTCACTTATTTGTCTGATCTACCAGACTGTGTCCTGATAGACTTTTTTTGCTAGGGCATTAACCAGCCGCTCAAATCGCGACTAATTCGTGAGGGTCCCCGTTCGTCTGTAAGTGATTTTATGGACTTTGCTGTACTGTCTGTTGGCTCTTTGTTTACTGTGGGTGTCGCGGAAGAGGAACACGATGCTGCACTCACTCATGACATGACAGCCGCACTAGAGCACGCTCACAAAATGGTGGACACAACAGCGCCCCGTTATGTCACAGTCAATCTACACGAACCAAGTCAAGTCACAGTCGATCTTAAAGAGCCAAGTCAAGTCACAGTCGATCTTCGTGAATCCAGTCAAGTCACAGCAGATCAACGTGAGTCAAGTCACAGTCGATCTTCATGAACCCAGTCAAGTCGCAGTTGATCTTCGTGAGCCCAGTCAAGTTACAGTTGACCGTCACAAGTCAAGTCACGTCTCAGCTGATCCGCCAGAGTCTCGTCACTTCTCAACTAACCTTCCAGAGTCTCGTCACGTCTCAGCTGTTCGTCCAGAGACTCGTTACGTCACAGCTGTTCATTCAGAGTCATGTCCTGTCCGCCACGCCCAGATATTCAAGGTCCGTTCTTCAGTATCCTAGTCTGGCATCTAGTGTGAGGGATGCGCCGCTGGTGTCTGCATGCGCAGCTGGCATCCCAAAACCCACTCACTTTAGCCCTCCTGTTTTTGGATTTGCTAGAGGTGGCGGCGCCGGCTACAACATCTCCAGAGGTGGCGGCTTATGCTGCGGAACCTCCAGAGGTAGCGGTGCCCGCTGCTGCGCTCCCAGAGGCTATGGTGTCCGCTGCAGTCTCTTCAGAGGTGGCGGTGCAGGCTGCAGAACCTCCCGAGACGGCGGTACTTGCCTCAGTTCCTTGTGCGGGGGTAGCACCCAGAGGCGTTTTCCCTGAATTGTCTGAACCGGCTATGGAGGCCATCTACGAATCCTCGTCCGTTCCTGTCGAAGCCAGAAGGGCTGTCCCTGAACTCTTGTCCTGTCACGGCTATGGAGGCCGTCTGCAAATCCTTGTCCTCTCCGGTCACGGCTAGGGAGGCCGTCTGCAAATCCTTGTCCTCTCCTGTCGCAGCCAGAAGGGCTGTCCCTGAACTCTCAGTCCTGTCTGTCACAGCCAAGGATGCTGTCTGTGAACTTCATGACTGTCCTTTTGCAAATGAACTTGCTATATGTCCAGGTAGCCCCGTCACGGCCATGGAGGCCGTGAATTAACCTTTTGTCTGCTCTGTTAGCCATGTCACGACCCCAGAGACTTTAAATGAAGATCCCGTATGCCCTAGTAGCCTTGTCACAGCCAAAAAGGTCACCTGTGAACTCTTAACCTTGCCTATCATGAAACCTGAAACCATAACTGAACTCTATATTTGCCCCATTACTTCTGTCTTTACCAAAGAGACCACAGGTGAACTGTCTGTCTATCCAGTACCTGCCAATGCTTCTGGTTTTGAACAGTCTGAACTTGATCTCAGTCATGTTTTAATCAATGAGTCTGATGCTGAACTATGTGTCTGGCCAGTTTCAATTGAGTCTGAGTGTGATAAATCAGCCTGTCCAGTTCTAATCAATGCTCTTGACTTTGTTCAATCTGTCTGCCCAATTCTGAGTAATGTGTCTGAACCTTCTGTTAGTCTTGTTTCAGATACGGAGTTTGGCCATGAACTGTCCACCTGTCCAGTTTCAGTCAGCGTGCCTATTTATGAAGTGTCTGCCGGTTCACTTGTCCCCGGGGAAACTATCGATGAACTCTTTGTGTTCCCTGTCTCGTTCCCTGGGACCATGTATGCTCTCTGTTTCTTGTCTCTCAGTTTTCCCTAGGTCCCATGGTCACCTGCTGTCTGCTCCGCCCTGGAGGTCTACTGCTCCACCATGGAGGTCTTCTGCCCTGTCTGCTCTGCACTGCTGGATTCCTGCTCTGCCCTGGTGGGCTCCAGTCTCGTCTGCTCTGCCCTGGTGGGCTCCAGTCTCGTCTGCTGCTCTCTGTTATGAATCCGGTTCGTGGCCTTCCGTCTGATTGCCACCAGAGGTCACCCTTCCATCATATTGACTCTCACACTACACAGACTGTTTCACATTACCTTGCACTACAATTCCTATCAGCCATTGCACTGACGACACACACAGCTGATTGCACTGATCACACACCCTACATAAACCATGGACTTCCTCTTCCTCTTTGCCGAGTATTGTATAGCGTATATCCTAGCGATAGCTACTCTACGGAGTCCACTTAGTTATCTTTGTCTTGTTATGCCGGTTTTCTCGTGTTTTGATTCTTGCCCTTGTTTCCTGGATTTACCCTTTGCCTTGCCGTTCGGACTCTGTTTGGATTATAGCTCATGTACCTGGATTATCTCTCTGCCTTGCCCCGTTGGATATTGATCGCCGATCGTAGACCCACGTTTGCCCTAGGATCACTCTCTGTCTTGCCTGTGTTGTACATGTTTGCCATTGTTCGACCCTGCCTGTATTTATGACCATGTCTTTAAATAAAACCCTGCAAATGGAGCCGTAACACACAGATTCAGGGACTCACCATAATGCTGAATCCTAAACTTGTATACAGTTCTTGCCCACAAGGCAACCAACATGTTATGTTTTTTTTCCCAACTGCTTACACACAAAATCTTTACTTGTCACACAATTTCTGAAACCTGACACTCAAACAGCAGGAGCACACACCAAATCTACAAAACCTTACACTAATTCTCGGCATTTGACTTTCAATTTCAGAAAACACTTTCATGTTTTCTCGAAGTCATCGAGTAGCATGGGATCTAGGATATAGTCCCGGACCACCCAGGAATGTTCCTCAGGCCCATATCCCTCCCAGTCGACCAGGTACTTGAGCCGGCCACCCCGCCGCCACGAGTCCAAGATGTTCTTGACCTGGTAGACTGATGGTTGGTCTAGGATCTCTGGAGGAGAAGGCTCATCGGGTTCCTTGGGTTATGATGTGGAAGGAGAGAAGGGTTTAAGGAGGGACACGTGAAAGGTGGGGTGGATTCTGTACCTGGATGGTAGGTGAAGCTAAGTGACTTCATTTATCGGCGTCTGTATCCTGAACGGACCAATGTAACGGGGACTCAGCTTCTTGCAGGGCAGACGGAGGCGCAGATCTCTGGTGGACAACCATAACCCTTTGTCCAGGATGGTAGGTTGGAGCGGAGGAACGCCGAGCATCTGCGTTAAATAATTACTGGATAAATTGGTATTGGGGAAAAAAATGCTTATGGATCCCGCCTTCTGTTTGGATGTGGCCACAAGACCTCGTCAACATCACAGGCGATGTCCTCGCGAGCTAGGCATCGGGGAAAATATCGCCTTGTGTGTCGAATCCACCCTTGGATTGATCCCACCTCAATGTCTCCGCATACCTCTTCCATTGCTTGCAGAAGAGTCATGCGGGCGTGTGGTTGCCGATCATATACTTTCCACCGCCACGCAGGAAAGACTTCCTCGATTGCATTTAGAAAGGGGCTGTAAGGTGGAAGGTATAAAAGTGTGGAATGGTTGTTGAACCAATCTCGGACCAGAGTAGCCCTGATGTCATCTGATACACGTCTCTGCACTGGTCCTCGTCCTCTTCCTCGTCCCACTCTCTTTGTCCTCCTCTTATTCTGACTCTCATTGCCTCCATGCTTGCAAAGTTCTCCAAGTGGCTTACCTGAGGTCTATTTGTAGTGCTAAGGCTCAGACCGATTGGTGCTCTGTTTTCTGTGCAGGTGTTTTCAGGTGTGTATGTAAGTGCCTACAATTGCCAGATGAGTTTTCCATTTTGAACAGAGTGTTTTCCCAATGATAACAGGTGATTTCGTTTTTGAACAAATTGTCTAATGTAAGAAAACGTGTGTAGTGATTCGCAATAAGTGTGTTATAGAATTGCAAACAAAGTGCAAAGTTGACAATTGTGTTTAAGCTATGGTTACACTGTGTTTAAGGTATGCTACAAGAAGTTTAGGTATTGAGGCTTTGGTCTAAGCATTCGGTTTTAGTGTGTAAGCAATAGGCAAAAACTGTAAAGATTTTGAGTAAGTTACAGGCTATCGCAGGTAATCCATTGTGTGGTGCTGTTTGCACAAATTGTTTTGAGAAATGCACATACTTCTTTGCCAGTATTACAGTAAGGATAATTTGAGAAATGCACCAAAGTGACAAAGAAAAACTGTAGGTTTTGAACATTGGATGCAAACAATGTATTTCCTTTCTTTCTTACTGTGTAATACTGTATTCAGAACCACGAATGCTTACAGTTAAAAAAAAAAAGTTTGTTTTCAATCTTGCGTTCATGTTTACCATGAATGTTTCATGGAATTTTTCATCTCTCTGCCAATTACTTTCAATCTTGTACAGAAATGTACACAGGAGCTCATGAAAGAAGAGCTTTATGTTTTGAATAACTGTGTGTATATGATATATCCAAAAATATAGTATTATGGCGAAAGTGTTTGCAATGTAAGAAAAATGTTTGATTTTGAGATATGTTTGTGATATTTTGAATGCAGTGCTTCATTTTGCATTCGTGGATTTGTGTGTAAAGTTTTGAAAAAGAGAGGCAGTTTTGAAAATGTGTGTAAGCAGTTGAAAAAAAACTGTAATTAGCAAAACTGATGACATAGCTGTCAGAATCTCAGGACGATGTGAACAAGAGCACGGGTGAAGGTAATTGTGTTTTGGAAAATGAATCCTGGTAGTGGGAAACAAAGAGGAATAGGAGAAAATAAAAGGGGATGACGACAAAGGTCATTTGTTCCTGATGAAATGCAAAGCATTATAGTTGAGAATGTTCTTCATGAGGGAATTTGGCCTACTTACTCATCTACAAGGTTTCAATACTACACTGTAAAAAAAAAAAAAAAAAGTTGAGCCAACTTAAAATTTTAAGGCAACAAACTTCAGCAGATTTTTTTAGTTTTCTCAACTTGTCGTTTTAAGTTCATACAACAAAAATGTGAGAATCTCCCACAAAAAAAGTTGAGCAAACTCAAAAATCTGCTGAAGCTGGTAAAAATTTTTTTTTTTTTTACAGTGTACTTACACATAAAATATAATTACAGTACATAGTAGCAGTACTTCAGATGAGAGAACTTTCATTATTCTATGTACAGTAAATAATGTAGCACATGTATCACACCCTCAAACTCATCACTGTTGAATTGATTTGTAGCCAAGTAGTTCTTACATGTACTGTATTTGTGCAGAACTGAGAGACGACTGTCTAGGTGAGACAAAGAAGTTTTTTGTCATAAGACTAAGAAACTGCTATAACAAATAAGGATACTACCAATGCTGTAATGCAAATTGGCAGAGGATGATGAAAAAATTAATGAATAAATTAATTAATTAATTTAATTATTTATTCATTCATTCATTATTTATTTATTTCTGTAAAGTAACTAACAGGATATTCCAATGTGTGTTTGCTGTATATTCAGTTGTTTGGTCTTTGAACTTTTCTCTTGTACTGCTTTTCATTTACTGTAAATATCTTTGAAGTAGTGTAATGACAGTAAACTTTTCTTACTTTTTTTTTTTTACTGTATCTGCACCTCTCTATTTATGCCGTATACTGTAACAGTCATTGATTAGCAAAAGTATTCCTATTTCCCAAGAGGAGGTTTTTGTAACAGTGTTTTGAATTGATCTCATTAGTGTTCTTTAGGCAGTGAATAGTGTGTGTATTTGACAAGTTTGTGTGTCATCTGAGGCCAAAGTTTGAGTCTGACAAAAGAAAACGTTTTTGACCAAAGTATTTGATTTTGACCTGGAAGTTTGAAGTTTGCACAAGTTGGTATGTAGTTTTGAGATTGTGTTTATAGTTGTGAGAAAATGGTGAATTGTTTCATGAATTGTGTGTTAGCAATCGAGAAAAACCATAAAGGGCATTAAAAAATGAGGAGTGGGTGGATTTTTATCAATGTAGGGTGGTTGTGTTCACACACTGCCAACACATTTATGTCCAAATTATTTTGGATAATAGGTTCCCTATAAAGAATTACAATTGAACTTAGACTGACCCATTTTCTTCTCCTCTTTTCCTTTTGCGTGCAAGAGACAGTAGCCTGTAGTATTAGTAATAGCTTGTCCTAAATACTGCATACGATAACACCGAGCGAAGCTCCCCTAAACAAATCTCACTCCTTAAGTTTATTTCTCATCTGTCTCTGCCTTTACCAAAGCAGATGACTCTTTCATATTATTTTAACTGATTGAGAGAGAACATTAAATTTGTCTTCATCTTTTTCCTCTTCTCACAATTTTCTACAACTTTTCATCTCCAACAGACTCCATTCTTCCTTTTGTACATAATTTCTATTCACACAAAGTGCAAATAAAATGTGGAAACATGTTCACGTAAATATAAGATCATCAATATATTTTTTTTGTATCTTTATTTCTGGGTCTTTTTGTCAATGATTTTAAGGAAAAGTAGTTATTTTGCTGTATAGAAAGTACTAGTATTTGCATGTATTTTCTACTATGAAAAGTGTGTAGAGTTTGTTTGGGATTTATTTAAATGAAGCTTGATGACAGTAATAACTTTTGAATTGCTGGTTTCATGAAATATAAAATGATTTTGCCCTGAAAAAGTATAATCAACACTGGACAAAACAGGGAAACATTAAACATTTAGTGAGACTTTAACTTCTTTATTCAAGCTGCAGAAGTGAAGCATGACATTTCATTCACAGTGGGACGAGTACTCGGTCTCGGACTGATCACCTGAGGGAAATGTTGAAATTAGCTTAATAGCAAAGTATACTTTTGATTCACATAATAATAACAGAGAAAATGGCACATAAAATCTTACTTGTTTGGTAGTAATCATAGACTTTAATCACAGCTGGTTTGAGATTCTTCACTGGAAGAATCTGTTTCAATTGTATCTGGAGATTCACTGGAATATCTTTTTGAACCTGCAGAATGTTAAACAGGATAATGAATCACTGAAATTATCATATGAATGTGTCTTTTTTTTCTCACCTCTTTCAGATACACAATGACACGATCATCTTTAGAATCGAGCCGCTGCACAAGTGATGTTTTTGAAAGGTGTTGAGGTTCAAGCTGTGTGGAAAAAGTGATTTAAAAAAAGAAGAAATGTATTATTTGTCACATACCCAGAATTGAACCAGACAATATATTCCATCTTAGATTCACAGTGAATCAGTACAGCAAATCTAATAATGAATCATTTTACAGTCAAACGCACCAATGATGTATCAGCTGTGAATCCTGATAAGATTTTAATATCCACAATGACCATGTTAGATCTTGCCTGTGGACCATTGTATCTGGAAAAGGGAAAATATGAACCATCACAGTTAATGTTGAATAAAATAAAGCCATAACCATAATCATGTTTTACAGCATAGAGTTACTGTTCTTACTTCACAGTGAAATTTAACAGTAGGTACTGTCCAAAGGATTTCTTGCAATCTCCCTCAATCTTAGCATCAATGCTCAATGTTTTAGCTTCAGTAGGAGTGGGAATGTTGTAGAACTGAGCAAACTGAGATAGTCAAGACAAACAAAAACACATTTATAAACCATCTCACAGCAAAATAACCACAAAAGCTAAGAGAGGAAAAAGAAACAGTGAGTGAAGCTGAACACACTACAGACCTGCACAGACACACAGGTTGAGCCCTTCACTTCAATGCTGTATTTGGCTGGAACGTTCTGCAGCTGCTTCTCCTGGTACAGTAACTTGTTGTCCTGATTGACATCAAAGTGGTGAGTGTCTCCTGCTGACTGTACAGTCACTGTGCTGGAGCCGTCAGAGCTGAACACTTTGGTGGCATACAAAGACAGAGCCTGAAGAGCCACCACTGTGTCCTGAGAAATAAATGTGTTCAGTAACGTGACTTTTACACATTATTCAGAAAATATGTGTTTGATTTGAGTATTTTGAGTCACCTGTGTGGAGGAGAATCCTCCATAGGCATTCTGCTGCTTCACAAGCCAGCTGACAATCCTGTTAGCAAAGCCCAGATCAGCTGTAGTGAGTGACTCTGCAGTGAGAGCAGCTAGCAGCACATATGAGCTGATCTCCACTGCCAGAGAATCAGAGTCATCAGCAGATGCAGACTGAGACCAGTGGAGACGAGACCCTTTAGGACACATGGACAAAAGAGACACCAGTAACTCAACGAGTATGAAAACACAGCAGAAAGTCATCAGAAACAAATCTCTTACCGTCTGAAATAGCAACATCCTCCAGTTTCTTGAAAAGCTTCTGTCGAGTGTCCGTGTCTCCAGCCAGACTGAAAGTGTAGGCGAGCAGAGCAGTGGTGTAAGTGTTTTTGACATCCTCAATGACGGACCTCAAGCATGACAAACCTTTAGTGACGACAGGATCCTGAAACAAAAATAGAGAAACAGCCGCTGTGAGCGTCATTTTTCTGTGAGTTTATCCTGTGTTTCCTGCACTCTCAGAAATAAAGGTACAAAAGCTGTCACTGGGGCGGTACCTTTTCAAAAGGTACATGTTTGTACCTAAAGGGTCCATTTTGGTACCTTAAAGGTACATATTAGTACTTAAAGTGTACATATTTGAACCTAATAGGTACAAAAGTGTACCTTTTGAAAAGGTACCGCCCCAGTGACAGCTTTTGTACCTTTATTTCTGAGAGTGTGTAGATGAACTTACTGTGACTGGAGTTTCTAGTTCAAGCAGTGATGCAGTAATGTAGGCAGTCATGGTCACATTATCATTCACTCCACCCTGCAATGAAGGAGAAACAGAAAGAAAGACAAATATTAAATTTATTACCAGACCTGGTGTCTATTGATCACAGCAAACATTGAGAAACAAATAGCACACCTTCATTCTGTTGTTGAACAGTCTTCCCTGTTGGATAAAACAGCCGTCTGAATCCCGTCTGCTTATTAACCATTTCTTTGCACTCTGAACAATTTGTGGATCAATAAATATGTATTTCTGTGCTTTGCCAAAAGACCTCAGGACAAAGGCAGTCAACCTGGTGGTGTGGTAATTTAATTATTAGTTCCAGTAACGTAACTCAAATGATAACTCAAAATCGACTCAATTTAAAAAATATGGAAGACAGACTATATCATATTTTATACTGGATGCCTGGGTTTATTCATTTAAATTAACTTATTTGCTTTGATAAAAATAAGAGTGAAACGTTTTACCATGTGTTCTCTTTTCCATGTCCAAATGTGCTGTATGCACCACTGTTATGTCTGTAGTTCAGTTGTCTCTGGTATCCTGTTGAGTTTGACAGTGATTAAATGTTTGGGTCGATCAAGTGTTTCCGAAGTCTAATGTATTGTGAGTTAATTTCTCAGTATTTTCCTGATATGATTGATTTCTCTCACCGCTCTTAAGGAAGCCGGTGGCTCTTTCTCGGATGGCTGAGGTGAGCTGCTTTGTGTTTTCCAGATACTGCAGAATGTAAATATTGGGAGAAAGAACAGCCATGTTTTGTTCACCACAGCCGTACGGCATCCGTAATAATCCATGAAGATTGCTCAGTGCACGACCCAATATATCTCCTACAAACCAAACACAAATAAAACACTACATTTTAGAAATCCGATTTCTGCTTGTATATGTACTAATTTCCAAACTAATTTACTAATTTCTGCTTGTATGAATATGTTACCAATGACTGAAACAGAAGATCTGGCTGATCCCTCTATCACATCTTTAGGAAGAGTCAGATCCACTTCCTCTGAGAGACTGTCACCTATGAACCAGAGAGACAAGAAACATATATGAGTGATCAGCAGAGAAACACTATGAGGCTAAATATTATCTGCAGACCAACCCTTTGGACACAGTAACCAGCTGTAGGTCTCTGTCTTTTCAGTTCCTTCAGCCTGCAGCATAAAACAATGATATCAACACATCATATTGACATAAGCAGCATTAGGATCATGGATAAATGATGTCTGAGATCCATTTGATGTGCGCTGACCTGTACAAGCAGACTTCGTGTGACTATGTCAATGCGTCCTCTCTCTGGCACGCTCACAATCTCATTGTCACACACAGTCTGGGACGCCTCTGCCTCTGCACTGACGGTAATATTCAAGACTCCTACAACACAAGACATGTACGTGAAGATACAACAGAGTCTGAGAAACAATGATTCAGACTGGAAAACTTACCAAGAACAGAAGGAGTGAGGATCCATTTAAAGGTTTTTCTTCCATTAGCACACAGACAGGATGAATACTGATCATCAGAGGAGGCTTTGAGAGTGTAGTCTGAGGAAGGAGCTGGAGTCACTTTAACCTGTCAGTCAAACACACGTGATTAGTGGCATATTTGATACGACTGCATAAGCCTGAGTCTGAAGTCTCACCATGATGCACTTGGACAGATAGCTGAAGACAGTGGCCTTCAGCTCAAAGATCTCCCCACGAATGATGGAGTAAGGCAGAGAGAGCTCCAGGAAGAAGGGCTGGAAAACTGTCAGCTGAGCAGGAGGAGCCAGACCCAGACCTTTGGAGGACAGACAGAAGGCCTCCGTCTCCCAAGAGGTGATGGTGTCAGGAACCGTGACAGGAACCTGAGCTGATCCAGAGTCCCTGTTGTGCAGCACAGTATAGTAAAATGCAACGTAAACTTCCAGAGGCTGGACATTGAGATGGTAGACGTGTACAAGTATCTGGGTGTTCACATAAACAATAAATTGGATTGGTCAGATAACAGTGTTTTGTACAGGAAGGGCCAAATTCGCCTTCAACTGTTGATGAGATTGATTAAATTTAGTGCATGTAGGGTACTATTGAAAAAATGTTATGATACTGTAGTTGCATCAGCAACTTTCTTTGCTGCCGTCTCCTGGAGTGGTGGAATCACAGAAAAAGACAAGAAAAGGCTTAACAAACTGATAACTGAGTGCTACCAGAGATGATGTCAGCATATCTTTGCACTGAGGCTGGGTTCTAACACTCTTATAGGACCAGTTGTATCCTTAGGACAATATTTACCCATATTCAGAATATATATATATATATATTTATTTATTTATTTATTTATTCTTTCTTCTTCATTCTATTTTGTGTTTGTTTTGTTTTCTATTGTCCATGCTGCTGTAATGTCTAAATTTCCCCTTGGGGATAAAATAAAGTCTTATCTCATCCTATCTTACCTCGTAATGTACCACTTACAAAGTCTGTTGAATATCCTTGAATAAGTGGTCTTTATGGCATTTACGTACCCCACTTCAGTGAGCTGCCAAATCCATGTTTCTGGGAAAAAGGTACGAACTGTCTCCACAGGTGGTTGAGCAGATCTTGCTAATTGATAGACAACGCTATTCCTCTCTGAAAATTCAAATAAATGACTAATGCACATGTGCAAAAAAAAAACAAACAAACAAAAAAACAGTGCTCTCAGCAGGTGTGAACTGATTCTTAGTAAATTCCCCCATCAGTCCCTATTTATGCATTTACTCATCTACAACACTTTTTGTTTTTTTATGCACCTGAATCCATTTTAAACATCAGCTGCTAACATTAAGAAACTGCTATTTCAACAACAGCAGTACAAAGTGATATTCCAGTGACATGATTTCAGGATCCCTTAAACATTTTCTGCAATTTAGGCCTATATGTAACAACAAAACATTCATCATATTACAAATTTCAAGTAGACGTACCTAAGTGAAAACCTCTGTGATAAGTTACACCATAGTATGTCAGACAAAGGGGTTGTCTCACATGCAAATTTGTTGCCATCTTCAATCCCACGCTCTGTCAAACAGCAATTATAAATGACATGAAATGAAATTGAATGGAAATTGAAAAACAAAGTAAATTAAAATCTATATGCCTTGGGTATGGTGTAATACTAAAATACTATTTTTATCTTTATTTTCATTATATCCTACTTTCTCCTTTTTATAAGTAACGCCAACAATTTTATGAGCAGTTTGTTACCCTCAAGCTGTCATAAACACGGTCTAGTGACACAGCCCGACGAGGTCTAATTTCCAGGCACTCTGGTGTATCCACAGCATTATAAGGATAAGCTGATAATGACTGTACTGGCAGCAGGTTAAAGATCTGTGATGAGATTTAAAAAAAAAAAAAAAACATTTACCAATGATTAAATACACTATTCTAAAAACTTGTCATTTGAAATATAAATCTTTTGTAATGTAGATGGCGTTTTAAAGTTAGATTTTTCATTTTAACCATGTAAGCTACACAATTAAACCTTGTCAGTATCCAGACGTTTTCCTGGCTTCAGGATCAGGATGCTCTGATCTACAGCACCGAGGGCGCACAGTGAACCAGGCTGAGCTGAGATCTGGAGAGTGTTTTTCTCACCAGGAACTGCTTTAGCAGAAGAAAACTGCAGAGAAACCTGTGAAGACAACAGTAGGATGTGCCATTTTAGTGTTGCGATGATGAAAATGGAGCCATCTTGTGGTGTTAAAATGAAGTTTAAAGACAGTAATATCTAAATTATCTCAGAACTTTTTGTATACCTCATTTTTGAAACACTTCTCAGTCATGAAATCTCTGCTACCAGCAGCAACATTTTCACTGGGCAGAACACAGTATGTCAGAATCTGCACTGCAGGAGCCAGATCTGCACCAACAGACAGTTTAAATGACACTGTGCCACTTGCTGCTCCATTAGAAGACTTCACTTCAACCTTCTCATATCCATGATGAACGATCACTCCTCTGGACAAGACCTGAAACAGACAGATGACACTCCGATGACAAACTGAAAATCTCAGAGGAAAGCATCACTGTAGTGTACATAGCCAATGAACACCCAGCAGTTGTACTCACCATATAGACAATGTCAGTTTTGAAGTCTTGAACAGTCTCTCCAACAAAATAATAATTGATGGACACTGTAAACTCAGCATCACACTTTAATGGTTGCTCAATATTCTCTATAATCAGTTCACTTAATGTTGGGGTGTATGAAGTGGCGGCTTGGAGAAGCTGAATAGTTTTTTCTTCTGTAGAGAAGTACGGCTTTGTAATGCTTTGATAATGAAACTCTGGATATGCACTTGCCTGAATAACAAAGAATGTCCAGTTATTTTCAATTACCAAAGCCATCAACTGACCAAACACTGGGTGACTGAACATTATCATACCATTAGATTAATATCACTTTTAGAAAGGCTAGATGTATTAAGAGAGAAACTGGCCAGTCCATCGCTGTCTGTAGTGAGATTTAAGAGCCGTTTTGAGGACCACCTTTTACCCTCCAAAAGATAAACGTCTTTGTTTTGAAGAGGTGCTCCATTTAAATTCTCAAGTTTGATCTGTTCAACAGGAAAAAAGAAAAAAATCAGACTATATTTCAATACTGCTCACTGTTAATGTAAAAAGAAATAAGACATACTTTTCCCTGTATAATTGACCCATGCTCATAAATTTTGGGTAGCTCAGTAAACACAGCTTCACCGATTTTATATGTCAGACTTATAGTTTCTGATTTCTCCATGGTGTTATCTGAGAAAACAAACAAACAATTTAATGTAATTGTTTAATATTACTGTTAATATTAATGTGAACATAAATGTATTTTTTTTTATTCGCAAGTTCTGCTCGGATGCGAGTTCTGCTTGGATCTGTCACCTGTTCCTTCTTCTGTTACATTCACTTTTACAGTAAGATGATCTTTTAGAAGTCTCTGATTTGTAGAGTTAAAAAAGACTGATGTGTCCAAAGTAAAGAAGGCACAGCCCATCGTACTCAACTGCAGATAGAAACAGCATAAACGCATTCATTAAAAACATCCAATACAAAGACTATGATGAAAATGTTTTAATAAATTTAGAACAATATAAAATAATACAGTCACACACCTCAGTAGTTTCAACCAAACACGGTGAAATCAAGTCTGTTTGAGAAACGTATCTCAAATGTTCCCGGCATATTTCCACTCTTGCTTTACCAGCCACTGGTTTACCAAATGTGTATCTATAAAGTACATGCTTTGAGTGATTAAGGATATCATAATAAAACATTTAAAAAAAAAAAATGTTTGTATTTTAGAATTTCAATGCAATAAAACAGAAGAAAACTTCACTTACTTTCCACAAACCTCCATAGTCATAACACTATCACCAAAACTTATTTCGTTTGGAGCTTTCATGGTCATTTCAAACTTGGGTAAAACTGGAAATCAATTACAGTGAATCAATTAAAAAGGTTATGAATAAGATTTAATGATGCAAAAACGTTCTGTGATATTGTCACTTACCATACTTCTTCACCTCAAAATAATGTGTGATCGCCCGTTCACCGATATAAGCCATCAGTTTATAAATGCCTTGACGGGCCTCTGGGTTCAACTCATGAGAAAGTTGCAATATCCACCTTGTTGAGGAAATATTTTTCCACTGACCAATCCTGTTATTCTGATTGTCCTGTTTGATCCCAAAGAATACACAGTGCCGACATAGCGTAGCTTCAGTCATAGATCCTGACCATTATTAATAATCTGTAATCACTGAATATTTAATAACTGCAAGTACAACAAACATGTGAAATGCAAATTCGATCACATTTTTGACATGAATGGCTGTAAAAGATGGGTACCATGTGCTTACCTCCAGCACGACTGTACTGTACTAAAAACATACAAACAAACAAAAAATTCATTCAAATGAAAAAAAAGAAAATCCATTGCCAATAATATATTTATTGCAGGGTGCACCGAAAATAATTATTTAAAACAAATATTGCTTTTGCTTGTTACGAACCTTCTGATCAAAGGGTACAAAACTTCTATTCATGGTGACGACTCTGAAATTCACTGTGAAATGAGTGATATGTTATAACATATGATTACAAACTTCACACTTGTCATTTCTGAGATGCAGTGAAACATTAGAGGCTCTGAAAAATGTGGGAAGAAAATGCAATTTGAATCTAATTTGAAAATTAATTAATTAAAGTTTTTTTATTAAAATTTGATTAAAGAAGCACTGACTAAATTAAATCTACTTACTCTATAAATACCAGATAGATTAGATATGTATGTAGTAGATATGTATGGAAGCATATGTGTTGCTAAATTCAATAAGAAATGTAATATGCAAAATGGCAATGCAATATGTAAAATGGCAATGTATTTTTGTATTTCAATTTATATTTTCCCATTCATATGTGCAACAGTTAGTGCAAAATGAAATTGAAAATGCATTCCGAGCCGAGCACGCCCACTACCTGTCAATCATTACATCAAGGCGGGACTCGGCAACAGGACGCACGATAGGTCAATATTCACCGTTAATCAAACGCTTTTCACCTGCCTCAACATCTCTCACTGTTTACACTCGGATTGATACACTTATTTACTACCTTACCTTATATTTCTATTACTCTTTTATTTTTAATCCGTAAAATAGCGCGTGTTCCGTGGCACCTGAACAGGGACGTGCAGAGAGTTCCTCAGGGGCAGGGGCTTTGGGGGCTTTTTTCAAAATTATTCAGAAGTGCCCCTCTCAGACAAATATCAATGATATTGTGGTCAATAAAACAAAATGCATTTGAATTATAATTAACATGACAATGTGTACAAAACGGTAAATAATCGCTCAAAAGTCTGAAAATACCTGTTTATTTTTACATATCTGTCAATCTGAGGCGTTGCTATGGGTTGCGTGTGTTTTGCTTGACTGACTGATATTTCACAGTCTGTTCAGAAACCATAGGCTCTCGAGCCATATACGGTTCTTTCAGTGAGTGGGTCGACGGAAGGAAAAAAATAAACCAATCAATATTTTAAACTTTTTTTCATCAATAATCAAAGTGTGTCGATTTAATTAAAAATCCATATATTATATATTGTAGAATATTATGCTACTTAATTCATCAATGCCTGTTTGTCATGTAGCCTATAATACACCAACCAATCATGATCTGGCTCAAGTTCAAACTTCATTGGACAATAATGTGAAGTGGAGCGGTTATGTTCAGTTCTTATTCATAAATCGGTAGAAAAATGACATGGGACAGACGAGCTTATTTGTGGAGCGATCTGGATCTGCGTTTTGTCTCATTTTATAAATCAAATTACATTGCTGGGAAAATAGATGCTGAATGACTACAAAAGCACTGCACAAAACAAAAGTCGCAATAATGGTAATCAGTAGGCTATTCAATTCACTTATATTTATGATATCCTACACCGTTTACTATTTCATGAAACTCTCATAGTTAATGAAGCCCAAGTTTCACCTACAGGCCTATTATGTGAAGTGTAGGCTGGCAAAATGGTGATGTGAAAGGACTTTTATTATATTACCATTTCTGATAATTATGCAGCATTATGAAAGTGTCTTATGCTCATCAAGCCTGCATTTATTTGATCAAAAATACAGAAAAACTGTAATATTGTGAAATATTACAATTTAAAAGAATGTTTTTTTTTTAATATAAATATAATTTATTTCTGTGATTCAAAGCTGAATTTTCAGCATCGTTACTCCAGTCTTCAATGGATGGTCCTTCAGAAATCATTCTAATATGCTGATTTATTATCAATGTTGGAAACAGTTGTGCTGCTTATTTTTTATTTTTTGTTTTTTTATTTTTATTATATTTATTTATTTTGGAACCTGTGATACTTTTTGGGGTTCATTAATAAATAAACAGCATTTATTCAAAATATAGATGTTTTCTAACAATATCGATATTTACTATCACTGTTTCTATCAATTTAACAAATAATAAAAATAAAAAAATAAAAAATACTAACCGCAAGCTTTTGAACGGTAGTGTACAGAATATTGCTACAAAAGTTATATTTTAAATGAATGCTGTTCTTATTTAACTTTTTATTAATCAAAGAATCCTACAAAAAAATTATGACTTGTTTCCAACATTGCTAATAAATCAGCATTGCACAAAATGTATTTTAAAGTATATAAAAATTTTGATCAAATAAATGCAGACTTGATGACTTATTGCAAAAGCATAAAATAGTAATGTATCCAAACTTTTGACCTATAATTTTTTTTTTTTTCACATTTGAGCCCCTGTCCCTGAGGAACTCTCTGCACGTCCCTGTTCAGGTGCCACGGAACATGCGCTATTTTACGGATTAAAAATAAAAGAGTAAATAAGTGTAGAATAGCACTGTCTGTTTGCTTATGTGCATCAACCCGAGTGTAAACAGTGAGAGATGTTGAGGCAGGTGAAAAGCGTTTGGTTAACAGTGAATATGATATTGGGGTGAATATTGACCTATCGTGCGTCCTGTTGCCGAGCCCAGCCTTGATGTAATGATTGACAGGTAGTGGGCGTGCTCGGCTCGGAATGCATTTTCAAAACTATATTCATCGCGGAGTATTTAATGAAAATGCAATTGAAACGTCATATATGTAAGTGTCAATGCATTTAAGAAAAATAAAAGACATTTAAATCACCATTTTGCTACCCTTTTGCTGCACCTTTGGCTCAGAATGCATTTTGAAACTCTCATTGCATTTTGCTACAATTATCACGCGGTATCACGATGAAAATGCAATCCCAAGTGTCCTACCCCTAAGTCTAAATGCATTTAGGAAAAACAGCATTTAAATGATGATTTTGCTACAGTTTTTGCTTGGATATGTTAAACATATCAATTTGGGTAATACATTTTCATTTTAATTTTGCAACTTATAAAGCTTTAAAAAAATGTTTTTTTAATTTGCATATTAAAACAAGTGTAGAAAATGGCAAATTTAAATGATATAATTGAATTTACATTTTCATTTTGCACTAAATGTTGCACATATGAATGGGAAAATGTAAATTTAAATACAGAAATACTTTGCCATTTTGCATATTACATTTCAAATTGAATTTTGCTACACATATGCTTCCATAAGTTATGTAGTACAAGTACATATGTGAGCAGACCACACATTTTAAAGTAATTCTTCAGAAATTGCATTATATAAATGTAATGTGTATAATGAAATATTTATAGTGTTATAGTTACATATATAATGTAGATGAATGTGTGAGTAACAGTTTAGACATAGTTCAGTTTAGGGGTAAAAAAAAAAAGAAAAGAAAAAATTGTTTATGTGATATATTTGACAATTAAAACATATTATTTTTTAAGATAGTTTTGGTTTATAAGCTTTATATACTTAGCACTGTTGGTTGCAAATAAAACCAAGCAGCATGAAACAGCCCAGTGGTTTGGGGTGTGGCTACTGTGGACTATATCTGTTGTGCCCCACAGTGCTAATGCTCTTTCACTAATGACATCCCATTAAAACACCATGGCATCAACAGTGAGAAACAAACTAAACAACCTCACAATTCACTGAACTTCAAATCTCAAAAATGAACAGCTCACCTGTCTGTCCTGGAGTATAGATGGGTTTATCAGTCTGGATGAAAGTCAAATGGTGGTAACGTCTGAACATGACCTTTCTCTCTTCAGTCATCTTGAAGTTCTTCCCCTGAAGTTCCACCTTCATTGTCTGCACTGATTCTTCTTCTACCAGAGGTGTCTGTTGGGTGATGTTATTTTAAATCTTGACTAAAGTGTTCAATGATGTGTGAATGCACATTTCTTGATGGCAAACCTGAAAGTTAAAGCAGCGGTGAAACTCTTCCTCAGCTTTCTCCTGCAGCAGTAAAGTGCTCTGGTTACCATTAACCAGATAAATGTTCATGACGAGGCTTTCATTGGGCTTGAGAAGACTTGCACACAGTTTAGCTTCAGATCCCGACTCGATCACTGCAGGAAATGTCACCATGAAAGATCTGTTGAGAGATAATAAAGCATAAAGAGATATGTTTGTCCAAGTTTCAGACATAATCAAAAACGTAAATGTCTAAAAATACATATTCTAGAACTTTCTGCATTTCAGTTTAAGCACTTCCCATCTGTGCTGATATAGTATTTTTATTTTTAAATTAAATTATTGAATGCTATAGTTGAGAAAACTTTCAACATTTTAAGGATCCTATTCAAGTGCAAATTTCATAAATAAAGATTGATTTAGTTTAACTAAATATTTCAGTAGCACTTTACAATAAGGTGTCATTTGTTAACATTAGTTAATGTATTAACTAATATGAACAAACAATGAACAATACATTTATTACAGTATTTATTCACCTTTGTTAATGTTAGTTAATAAAAACACAATCATTCATTGTTAGTTCATGTTAGCTCATAGTGCATTAACTAATGTTAACAAACAAAACGTGATTTTAATAATGCATTAGTAAATGTTGAAATTAGCATTAACTAAGATTAATAAATGTTATAGAAGTATTGGTCATTCCTAATTCATGTTAACTAATGTTAACGAATGAACCTTATTGTAAAGCATTACCAATATTTCTATGTAGATATTACAAAGATACTACTAAACAGTTACCATTCAAAGTTACTTACGGCCCTGAGGCTTCTCCATGGACAGAAAGGAAGAGCAAAGAAACTAAAAGGAGCCCTTTCCAAATACACAGCGCATTGAAAGACATGATGGAGGCTGATCGTGCAGAACACACTATGAACAAAACGTTGGCCGTGTATTTATTTCAAAGGCCACTCATCCCAAACAAGCTATTGAGCAATTATTTGCATTTATCATCAAATTAATGATTAATTTCTGGAGTTCCCTTAATTTGTTAATCCTAGTAATCTAATATCAGATCATTACTAAACCCGTCTTCCCGATTAGTGCTTTGGGCAACTGTGCAAAGGTCTCAAGATATTGCTTAACTACTCCTTCTAACATCATACAGTTTGAATCATTTAAATTCTCTAAGATAAAAAACAAGTAATTAGAACCAGATATCATCCAAGAATGATACATATATATTTGTTTATACTGTTAAATATAAACAATATAATATAAACATAGAAACATATGATAAAACATAAGATTGCATTCATATTTAGTTTGTAATATTGTTTCATCATCATGCATGTTGCAATCAGTGAAAAACCAAGGTCACTGACCTGCTGGCCCTGTTTACACAGTACACTCACATCAATCTGACCAGCACTTTTCAACCATTTTTAAAATAAAACATCATCAATATCATGTAAAAAGTACAAACGTGCATTTTAAAGGGGTCATATGATGCGATTTCTTGTTTTCCTTTTCTTTAGTGTGTTAATGTAGCTGTTTGTGAATGTATACGATCTGCAGAGTTACAAAGCTCAAAGTCTCCCACAAAAAGATTTATTCTATCTAAAAGAGAAGGCTGATCCAGACCGGGCTAAAACGCTTCATTAAAACATGCCCCCACATGTCTACGTCACGATGTGGAAATATCTGCATAATGCTGCCCAAATGTGCACGCAAAAAAAGAAGGCGTGGTTTCTAGACTGCACTTGTCGGAAGGAGGGGCTTTGTAGAAAACAACACGTTTGAGAGAGGCGGGGGATAGAGGAACTACAATAATGTACAGTATTTGAAAAATAATGTGTTTTTTGAACATTAAAGCATGTCAACATATTCTGTTACACCAAATGCACAAAATAATGATCTTTAAATTAGCATCATATGACCCCTTTAAGTACTTCTCCAGTAAAAAAACACCTAAAGAACTCGCCCCCTCATGGAGGCTGCCATGTTAAGATCACATCCCTGTATTTTGACAGTTAGTAAACAAACTTGGAACTATTGCAACACTCTATCAATTTTGTTCACCAAAAAGCTATTGTAATTGCAATATCATGGCAAAGTGAATCATATAGGGCTGGGACATTTGTGTAATAAAAAAAAAGTAGTACTAATCTCGTATTGGTCTAAACAAACCACCTGCAAATTAAAAAAAACAAAACAAAACAAAAAAAAACACATTATACAGATATGATTTGTCATTGCATTTGGTAGATTAGACTTTCAAGAAAACATTTGCAAGTGGTTTGTAAAAGGTGTATTTATGCATGTTTTGACCAACAGGCGTGACCAGATTGTGGTGAATCAAGTGCTTCGAAACTGCATCTCAACCCAAAGTTAAATATATATATATATATATATATATATATATTAATATGTTAAAAGCCCAGTTTCCTCTATTATAGAGGCCTCTGGACCCTCATTGCACACAGAGGAGTTGACTGTTGTTTTTAATTCTATATGTCTGGAAATTATTAATGATGTTGCTCCAATCAGACTAAAATAGTCTAAGTCCTTGTCTCAGCCATGGTTTAATAATGAAACACGAGCTCTCAGACAAGCATGCAGAAAAGCAGAACGTAGATGGAAGAGAGACAAATTACAAATTTCCTTTGCAATGTTACAGGAATCTCTTAATAAATATCAGTATGCAGTTAAAACTGCTAGAACAAAATACTTTTCTGATTTAATTAGTAGAACTGCTCACTGTCCTAGAGCTTTGTTTAGCACAATAAACACCGTGCTAAACCCAGTTATAGGATCCCCTACTGACTCAATTTCACATACCTGTGAGGATTTTTTGCACTTTTTTATAAGAAAGATTGAGTCAATCAGAGAAGATATTGTATCCTCTCATAGTGTTCTAGCAGCCTCTATGCCAAGTTCTTATATATTTGATTGCTTTGATCTTGTCTCTCTTCCAGCTCTGGAGGGCATTGTTAAACATATGAAACTGTCACATACTCCTTTAGATCCCATTCCTCCTCACTTTTTAAAGGATCTGTTCGAAATTATGGGTCCTTGTATATTATCTATTGTGAATAGCTCTTTAATTAATGGTGTTGTTCCACCCTGTCTTAAGCAAGCAGTGGTCTCTCCCTTACTTAAAAAATCAGGCCTTGACCCTACAGAGCTGAATAATTTCCGCCCAATTTCTAAATTACCATGTTTATCTAAAGTTTTAGAAAAGGTTGTTCTTTCTCAAATTACTCCTTTTTTAACTGAAAATGATATTCTGGATAAATTCCAATCTGGATTTAGAGCTGGTCATAGTATGAGACCGCTTTGGTAAAAGTTGTGAACGATTTACTGATGGCAGTTGACTCTGGGTTGGGGGTTGTTTTAATTATGCTGGATCTCAGTGCAGCATTCGACACTGTTGATCACTCGATCCTTTTAAAACGTTTGGAGTGTGATGTAGGCATCAAAGGAACAACTTTAAAATGGTTTCACTCATATTTGCATGATAGAACATTTTTTGTTAACTTCGCAAATACTTCATCTTCTGTGGCCCCTTTAAAATATGGTCTTCCTCAAGGTTCTATTCTGGGCCCTACATTATTTTCATTGTACATGTGCCCACTTGGATCTATATGTCATCGCCACGACATTTCATATCATATGTATGCCGATGACACTCAGATATATTTACCACTTAAAGTCGGGAACGAGCACTCGCTACAGTCCCTGATACTCTGTCTGGAAGAGGTCAAAATTTGGTTGTCTAAAAATTTTCTTCAGCTAAATGAAAAGAAATCAGAGATAATTATTTTTGGTCAACCAAAATTTAAAGAGATGATTTCTAGTACTATTGCTCCTTTAGAAATAATTGTAAAAAACAGTGTAAGAAACCTGGGTGTCATAATCGACTCAACTCTTAGCTTTGACAATCAGATAAAATCGGTAGTAAAAAGTAGTTTTTACCAACTTAGAATGATTTCCAGGTTAAAACCCATTCTTAGTTTTAAAGATTTAGAGACCGTAGTCCATGCATTTATTACCTCGAGATTGGACTATTGCAATTCTCTTTATGTTGGGATCTGTCAGCGACAACTATCTCGTCTGCAAATTGTACAGAATGCTGCAGCCAGACTTTTGACAGGCACGAAGAAAAGAGATCATATTACTCCAATATTATCCTCTCTCCATTGGCTACCAGTTCAGTACAGGATCGATTTTAAGATTTTATTGATGGTTTTTAAAGCACTTCATAACATGTCCCCAAGTTATATCACTAATCTTTTAGAGTACCACACATCAGCTAGGACACTGAGATCAGCAGATAAACTGTTACTGGCAGTTCCTCGTTCTAAAAAAAAGTCTAAAGGTGATAGAGCATTTATGGTTGTGGCTCCTAAATTGTGGAATAGTCTTCCACTTCATATTCGCCAGGCTCCATCCTTAGAAGTTTTTAAGTCTCAGTTGAAAACTCATCTTTTACATTAGCTCAGAGAGAAAAGACCTTCGTAGAGATCTTTCGTAGAGGAACAACATCCGATAAAGGGTATTTGTCACATGTGGGTTGGTTCATCAAGTGGTTTATTCTTACTAATTATGTCAGATGTCATTGTTTTAATCTTTGTATATGCTTTCTTTTAAATTGTGAAGCACTTTGGGCAATAAAATTGCGTTAAAATGTGCTATACAAATAAATAAAAGTTGAAGTTGAAGTTGAAGTATATATGTATATATACTGAAAATGTACAGGCCATCCAAGATGAGTTTGTAACTTCATTGGAACTTATTTGGAGAAATTTAGCATTACATCACATGCTCTCTGTCACGCCTGTTTTGGGTTTGGTTTCATGTTCTTGTTTTAATGTCTTTTATTTTTTAGTTTGATTCATGCTGTTAGTGTCATGCTTCCCTTGCCCTCATGTATCGCTGCCTTGTGCATGTCTCATGTTCTCATTGGTTGTCTTAGTCATGTGTCTTGTTCCTCATTGGTTGGTTCTTGTCATGTGACCTGTATTGTCTGCTATAAGTAGCCATCTTGTTCTTGTTGTCATTGTCTCTTTTCGTGTATTGAAGTTGTAACTGCTATCGGTGAGTTTAGTTTGTCCAAGTCGTCAAGTCAAGTCAAGTCAAGTCAAGTCAAGTCAAGTCTTGGATTATGTTTGTATTTTGGATCACTTTGTAAATAAACTGCACTTGGGTTCTCACTACGCTCGCCTTCAGTGGACTCTCATTGCACTCACCAATGGATCTTCTGCAGTGAATGGGTGCTGTCAGAATGAGAGTCCAAACAATAATCCAGAAGTGACTCCAGCCCTTTTGGTTAGGTTCAAGCCAGCCTCATCCATATGAGGTTGTGAGGTGGTTCACTTGAATCCAATTCCATATACTCTATATCCTAAAAGATACAAAATTAATTTTATGCATTTTCATTTTGAAAAATATACATTTACATCAAATTTATACATATTGCATGTTCTTTTCATTTTTTGACTGTGCTCCTAATTTTTTTAAATTTAGGAACACAAGCGCTCCTAAAAAGAAAAGTAAGCGTAGAGCCCTGCATTTACAAAGAAAATCTAATAGAAATGTGTAGAAAATATGCTTGACAGACAACTAGTTGAACCAAATTGCATTTAATGACTTGTGCATAACTGATCCAAAGCATTACCAATTTGTTCAAAAAGATGAGAAATTGCTTTTCTGATTTGTACAAGTGAATAGATTATGTGGAGGTTAAACAGTAGTTCTGAGAATTTCAATTATGATAGTTGTGATAACATCTCTACCCGGAAATTCATATCTCTGATAGTTCCATTTATAATTCATGATGTTTTAGCACATGTAAAAGGCACACTGATGGACTGTGATAAGGGAAGGCTGTGGTTTTCACTGAAAATAATATTTTTATATGATTAAAAAAAATAAAGGGTGATATATTGTAGGCTGTTAGATGCTAGTACTAATAATTATAAAAACTGATATATATATATATATATATATTGATTGATTGATTTTTTTTATTGATTTATTTCTGAGTAATAGTTTCCTTATTGTATTATGTAATTATCTTCATCTGGAAATGCATTAAACCCCTCAGCTCACACACAAGTGAATGCTATAAGAGCTCGGCAAAAACACATTCTCATTGATTTCTCTCATTTGAACTCTGCCTACAACATCAGATGTTTCTCTCAATTTGAAATAGCTAGGCTAATAGAAGGATTATTCCACACAAAACACAAATCTATTGAAGTAACAATGATCAAAGGTAAGAGCTTTTGAATTGTTTTCTGTTACGAATCTTTTACAGTCTTCAAACTGTTGATCCTGTCAACTAACTGTATAAGAGCTCAAATTGTAGATGCCAGTTTCCTGTGTGTGTCAACAGATGATTTTAATGCTGTCCTGTTTATTTTTATTTGTTTGTTTTATTTGAGTACCATTTGGGAATTTAAAGACTAAAAAATGGATATTATAATTGATATTTTAATTCTCATTCTTGACTCTTGGTGTGACAGAAAATCCTTTATAAATATAAACATCTGTTGCAAAAAAAAAAATAGTTCCATGTTTATAAAATTGTTTTTGTTTTAGCTGGTTTGTTTTTATTGTTTCACACAGTGAGCCACTTGAATATACAAATGATCGTTGTCATCCTCTTGTTGTCAGGTACGAATCACACACAAATCTCATATAGGTCTTTAAGTTTAATGTGATTTGATTAAAGTTACTCTTTTTAATCTTCAAGATTAAAGTTTTTTATTATATATATATATATCTCTATATATAATGTTTATAATTTAAAATAATTTTTCTCAATTTCTAAATAATTTTACACACTTTCGAGGAACTATAACACTATTTTACTATCAGGAGAGCACTGGTATTTATGCTAATGCACATTTAAATCAAAATACAATACATAAGAATGATTATTTTCTTCCTCAGCTGTCTATTCTAAAAATAAGCCAGATTTTGGAATACTCACAGCCTGTGTCAATAAAAACCGAAGCCTAACAATTGATTGTTACTACCCACCTTGTGACAACACAACATCCTTTAACTGCAACCTTTATGACGATGAGAAAGACACAAGAACACTAATTGGTAGCTCATACAAGGCAATGGTAAACAATGATGTTTCATTCTATGCTACACTTGAAGTATGTCGACTCATTATCAAAGATCATGCCAAGATTTACCATAACCAGACCAAGACTTACGTATGCGCTCTGTCACGGAAAACAAGTAAAGAAGAGAAGACACTCATTGTGAAATACACTGGGAAAGGTTAGTGTCAGTTTCTTAAAACTTAATCTCGACCAGTAAATAATGGTTAATATAGTTGGAATGTTTCTGTAAAAACATGGAACTTTGCCAAAATTGCATTATCTAGATTTGTTGAGTTCAGAATTTTGCATTCTTTCTTCCTGTCTGTCTTTTTTTCATTAGTTCATTATCCTCCACCCTTTAACAGATTAAGCATCTTTTTTTCTTTTTTTTTTTCCAGGGCGACCAAAGAACTGCCGTGGAAGTGGATCATTACTACATGTCTCCAAATTGCTGAGGCTAATAGCAATCATTTTCTTCCAAGAAACCTACTTGTGAAAATCAAACATCCGTCTCTACTCAAAACCTACTCATAGGAGTGGAGTATAAGAAAAATTATGGAATGGAAAATAAATTACATAAACTCACATAACAGATTAAATAGTGTAAAGCAAATGAGATTTAAATTTATTAGGAACACAACCATTAAGGGTTAAATCTGTTCAGTAGCTATCCAATTTATTCTTCAATGCAGAAGTAAGCCTATGGGCGAGACTTCCGGTGTTGTGCCCAATTCTGACCCCTGCCAGATTATTACCCCCCTAGTATTGGTAGGTTTAGGGTTAGGTGTGGGGGAGGGGTTAGGATTAGGGGTGGGGTTAGGATTAGGCAATCATATAGCGATTTCAACGAGAGGGGTAATAATTCGGCAGGGGGTCGAAAATGGGCACAACACTGGAAGCCAGACACATTAAATTTACAAATGGCTGTGCCCGCTCTTACTGGAAAATTGAGGTGGACAACTAATTACAACAAGCCTTTATTGGTGTTTTTTCAACTACGGGCATTTGGTCCTGTGTCTAAAAGCACACTTTTAACACTCTTATGGTCAGGGGCGGATCTACCGGGGTGGCAACTTCCACCTAAGAAAAAGCTGTGCCACCCCAGAATTATCCCAGAATAAAATATAAATGTAAGCAGTGTTTCATGTGCTACTTTTCAGTCGCGGCGATGACAGCGTAACGGAAGACAATGACAAAACATACAAACAAAAAAAACATGTCTTTCACTAAACTGTGAACGATGGCTGCACGCGCACGCAGCGCGCACAGTGTTGTCGGCTTCATTAACAAATGACTTTTATGAGCCGGTTATTTTTGAGTGAAAAACACAAAGCGCAGCCCATTCACCAACTAATTGTTTTTACATTTGTTCGTGAATCAGATACTGCTTCTCGGTTTATTCAGAAGTCCTCTGATAATCTAATCACCGTCTGCATATGTCTGAGATTCATCCCGTAATTGTTTGGTGATCCGATTCTCCGACCGCTCGCCCCACTTTCATCATGGATATAGAGGCCTTTCTGCCATATCGGACGAAACAATAACATGAAATCAATAAGAAGATGCCGATCACGAAAACTAATAGCAGAGTTAGGTAAGAATCGTGTATTGCAGTTTTCTCGATTGTTAACATAATATAGCTAACTGATTTTAATTGCATGGCCCATTTCCCCAAACCATTAATTCAGTTCTCAAAACACAGACACATTTCTCAAAAAGTTTAACAATGAGTAAGTTAAACATTAGGTAGCAAAACTGATGACACCAATCAGAATCTCTGCATCCTAACAACGGAGAGAGGAGAGAGTTGCACGAATAATATGCATGGGTTTTATACTTATACATTGAGTATAATTACAGTACAGTACCAGTACATTAGATGATGAAAATGTCACTATTCTATAGGTACAGTATAAACTGTAGCACATGTTGTACACCTTCAAACGTGTGACTGTCAAATTTGATTTGTAACCATCTTTTATGTGTAGCCTACTGCTTGTTTGCAGAACTGAGAAATGAGATATAGCTAGTCTTGTGTCAGGAGACCAGGAAACTGCTATAGTACTGTAGCCTATACTGTAATGAAATTTGATCGAATGTGCAGAGGATGCTGATTTTATTTATTTATTTTTACTGTACTGTATTGTGGTGCATACCAAGTTCATATACCATTCTTTGGTATTTGAACTTTTGTAGTGTTTTTCATCTACTGCAAGATTACTTTACAGTAGTAAAATGAAAATTATATGTTCCCAAAAGTTCATTGCTGAATTATTATTATTATTATCTGTGATTTAATTTAAATTGTATACTATAATAGACATTGAGCTGCAAAAATAATTCCTGAATCCTAAGAAGAGTTTTTTGTTGTGTTATTGATCTCATGAGTGTTCACTGGGCAGGAAAGTCATCTGTGTATTTGAATTGTTTGTAAGCATTAATAATACCTGTAATAACTAGACTGAAAAGTTTGAAAGACAAATGTGACCCGGGACCACAAAACCAGTCATAAGTGTCAATTTTATTTTCGATATTGAGATTTATACATAAATAAGCTTTCCATTGATGTATGGTTTGTTAGGATAGGACAATATTTGGCTGATATACAACTATTTGAAAATCTGGGTGCAAAAAAAAAAATCAAAATACTGAGAAAATTGCCTTTAAAGTTGTCCAAATGAAGTTCTTAGCAATGCATATTACTTATCAAAAATTAAGTTTTAATATATTTGCTGTAGGAAATTTACAAAATATCTTCATGGAACATGATCGTTATTATTATTAATAATAAATTATTAATATCCTAATGATTTTTGCCATAAAAGAAAAATTGATAATTTTGACCCATACAATGTATTTTTGGCTATTGCTACAAATATACCCCAGCGACTTAAGACTGGTTTTGTGCTCCAGGGTCACAAATGTATTCTGGCTTGTCTCAAAGTCTTGTTTAACCCTACATCGCCCCTCGA
The DNA here is from genome assembly GCF_012432095.1 of Onychostoma macrolepis. Taxonomy (NCBI): domain Eukaryota; kingdom Metazoa; phylum Chordata; class Actinopteri; order Cypriniformes; family Cyprinidae; genus Onychostoma; species Onychostoma macrolepis. The sequence continues at coordinate 14,588,887 of NC_081169.1, forward strand.
GTAGGGTTTACGTTTAAGGTCCTTGGGGTCAGATAGACCCCAAACTTTTACAGAGCGATTGCATAAGGAAATATACATTTTTTATATGACAAACTATATATCATTTTTTTTATTTACTTCTCAACTATACATTTATGCTGCGTTTTTGTGGATATTTGATAGTTTTTTACCTATTTACGGCACAATTATTCAACTACGCCATAAATTGGCTTATGAAAAATAAATTTTTTATTAAAAAATCACTTAAATTATGACCTAAATTAAAAATAAATGGTTTCTAGATATTGGCGCATGTGTTAGGGATAGAATACTGCCATCTGCAGGTTAGAGTAAAAACTTTAGGAATTACAGTTAAAGAAAGAAAGTGCAATGACCACATATATCCAGCAGAGGTCCATAGGGACTCATTCATTTTCAGTTCGGTTTCAAGTCAATTTTTCTTCATGTTTCAGCTTCTCCTTGCAACTTTATGATATATATTTTGTGAAAATATATTTAAAAATTCTAAAATATATAAAAAAAATTCATATTTTTGTCAAAGGTTAGAATTTGTTGTTATTGTCTGGTGTCTTTTGAATGGTCTGCTTTTGCGAATTATGTTACATAAATTTGCAGAAATGTCTCTCTCTCTCTCTCTGTGTGTGTGTGTCACATTGTTATGCATTTATGTTCTGTGCATTTTATTTGCCAAAATCTAAAAAATGCACTGGACACCTATGTCACACCTGTGTGTGTGTGTCTGTGTGTGTGTGTGTGAGTGTGAGAGAGTGAGTGAACATGCTTTTTCCATGTTGCATTTGTGCTCTAGTACCAGTCCTTCATTTATGAGTGGAAATTTTCAGATTTATGCCAAATTTGTTGATTTTATATGCCAATTTCTATAAAAATGCACTCTATTGCAGTCACACACATGTGTGTGTGTGTTTGTGTGTGTGTGTGTGTGTTGCGTATGAGATAGAATGTTCGTTCCAATTTGCATTTGTGCTCTAGATCCAGGCCTTTATAAAAATGTAAAACTTTTCAGATTTATACTGGGTTTACTACTTTTGTTTTGACAAATGAAACAAAAAAAATATTTTTTTTTCACTTTTCCCATTCATTTTCAATTCATTTACCTTAAACGGTAAATTTTTTTTTACACACCTTTAGAACAACCAAATCAAGTCCAGTTTTTTTTGTGTGTGTTTAGATAGATTATTTAGGAAAAGTCACAGAGTCTCATGCCCCTGAGATGAAGGGAACATTTTTTAAAAATAAAGGAAAATTCCATTGGGGTCAGATAGACCCCAAGGACCCCAAGGACCGATTAAGGGTTAAGAAACAAATAGTTTGGTCAGTTAGATGTTCTAGATGTTTGCTATAGTGTTGCTAGTTGGTTGCTAGGATATTCTGGGTGGTTGCTAGTCTCTTGCTATGCAGTTGCTGGTGTGTTGCTAGACTACTGATAGTGTGTTCTGGGTGATTACAGACAATCCCACCTCTGGTAATAACAGAAAATCAAACATTGTTTTCAGAACTGATCCAGTTTCAATGCTTTGATATTATTGTATTTCTTTCTAATGTTAGGGAATTCAAAAGTGCTACTCTTAAACTTGCTCTTAAACTTGCACTAAAACGTGATTTATACTAAGTAGCTTATGTAATATTAATAGAACCGCATGTCTTCTTTAGTGATACAAACTCAGAAACATTTACAACCTGTTGAAGTTTTTTATATTGACTTAGTGCCATGATGGATATTGAAATGTTGTTATTTATTTTTCATTTTAAACAGTATAGATGATTACTTAATGGTAATGCAATATTTGTGAACACAACTGTGCATGTCAGACAATAAATCCCCATATGCATGGGGGCTTGCTTTGGTGTTGCCACCCCTTTGCCACCCTAAAAATTATTTTCTAGATCCGCCCCTGCTTATAGTTTCACATACTAAAAATGTTCAACAGTGTATGCATGCATCATGAGAAAATGTTGTGTGTGTATGTGTGTGCATGTTGTTGTTGATGTTGTTTTTCCTGAAAGCCATAAACATATAGGTCTATGTCACACTGTCACCGCATCTCAAATTATGTATCGTGTTTAGCATTTTGTCATGAAAATGACATTTTTGGATTTGGAACTATATTGTTAGCAGTTTTCCCCAAAATAAACACTATGTAAAGTGAAGAAATGTTTGTGTTGTTGCTCTGGAGTCTCCAGCCAGCACCACCATTTTCTAAAACTGCAACCTCAACTCTCCAGAAATACAAGGGGTCAGGTTCTCTGAGACTTAGGTTAGACTGATTTTTTGCATAGGCTTTATAGACAGATAAGTTGAGAGTGACGCTTGAATGACCAGCAACACATCCTCTTGTACCACTGTTAGAAGAATCTATAAGAATCTGGCAGTTAAGTTTTGGGAGTTCACTTTTAGTCCATCTTAGCAAGACAGACTTTTCAGGACAGGAGATTGACTAAAAATTAACTCCCAAAACTTACTGCTAGATAAATTCTTCAAACAGTGGTACAAGAGGATGTGGTGCTGGTCCTTCAAGAGTCACTCTCTTCATGAATTTAACAACACTTCAGCATGTTATTCTTATTAAGTGAGGATTATTTTTTAGGACTTTTTACCCAAGCAATGAACCTGACACCTTGTACTTTTGGAGATTCCAGGCAGGTTGCAGTTTTGGAAAATGGTGGTGTTGGAAACTAAATGGTTCCTGATGGTTTCACACCTACTTCTTTACATTTATTCTTAATTCTTTTGCAGTTAATGTGTCTTCTCTTCTCCACCAGTTTTTTTCTGACCCTGCTGACTCAAAGAGCATTTCCTTGTCCAATGGTCATGCCTTAAATTTGCAAATTCTACAACCCAAATTCTGGAAATGTTGGAACGTTTTTTAAATTTGAATAAAATGAAAACTAAAAGAATTTCAAATCACATGAGCCAATATTTCATTCACAATAGATCATAGATAACATAAATTATTAAACTGAGAAATTTTACAATTTTAAGCACAAAATAAGCTCATTTCAAAGTTGATGCCTGCTACAGGTCTCAAAATAGTTGGGACGGGGGCATATTTACATATTTACCATGGTGTAGCATCTCCTTTTCTTGAAGATGTCTGGGCATTGAGGTTATGAGTTTCTGGAGTTTTGGTGTTGGAATTTGGTCCCATTCTTGGCCTGATATAGGTTTCCAGCTGCTGAAGAGTTCGTGGTCATCTTTGACGAATTTTACGTTTAATGATGCGCCAAATGTTCTCTATAGGTGAAAGATCTGGACTGCAGGCAGGCCAATTGACCTATCGGTAAGCCCCTCCCCTCGAACTCAGACTAGCCAATGGCAGTCGAGTATCAGCTGCACGTGGAGCGGAACTCGGACATCTTTAGGTTTCAGCGCCATAGAGAAACATTGGAAGATCCGAAGCTCGCATCAGTTTTATGGGGTTTAAGCTTCAAAAATGGAAAAACAATGTGCCTGGGGTACTTGTAACACTGATTCCAGGTATCCTGAGAGGATGGGCAATATAATTTATTTTATTACATTTCCTGAATCCAAACAAAACAGAGCAAAATGTCCCTAAGTATTCACCCCAATACAAATGAAGACAAAAACGTTCATTTTCTGGTTGTCATACACTCATTAAGTTACAGTTTTCATCTGCTCAAGCAGAATGTTAATGTTATCTTGTGCTTTAGCAAGGTATCTCTGGCTAAAACTAGCTAACATTAAAGTTAGTGAGTCCATGCTAATGTACAACCTAAATTGTTCTTGTGTCTTGTACAGTGTAGGTCGAAAACAAATAAACGAAGGTCTACATTTCAGTGCCTCTCCATGTTAAATTGGTTAAATGTACATTAATTTAATCGGACCCTGCGATACATGAACAGTGTTGATCCTGCATGTTGTCATCCGCGATCGTGATGACTGACCGTAATATGAGACTTCTCCCGCTTGCATCATGATCTGTAAACCCTTGCTTCGAGTTACCCACCGTATTTATTTTTAAATATTTTATAAATCCCTCCATGGAATATTTAATTCCCATTTGGTGGCCTTCTGTGTCCAAAATTGTGCTAAAACATCGTGGGACAAGGTTTTCACACTGTAGCTATCATTGAAAGACAGTGAGTAACTCTGTTTGTTTGTCCGAGGGAGCAACAGTAACTAAGGGGGGCGGGGCTTACCGATAGGTCAATTCAGCACCCAGACTCTTCTACGAAGCCATGCTGTTGTAATAGCTGCAGTATGTGGTTTTGCATTGTCTTGCTGAAATACACAAGGCCTTCCCTGAAATAGACGTCGTCTGGAGGGGAGCATATGTTGCTCTAAAACCTTTATATACATTTAAGCATTCGTAGTGCATTCCAAAACATGCAAGCTGCCCATACAGTATACACTTATGCACCCCCATACCATCAGAGATGCTGGCTTTTGAACTGAACGCTGATGACACGCTGAAAGGTCTCCCTCCTCTTTAGCCTGGAGGACACGGCATCCGTGATTTCCAACAAGAATGTCAAATTTGGACTCATCTGACCATAGAACACTTTTCCACTTTGAAACAGTCCATTTTAAATGAGCCTTGGCCCACAGGACACGACGGCGCTTCTGGACCATGTTCACATGGCTTCCTTTTTGCATGATAGAGCTTTAGTTGGCATCTGCAGATGGCACGGCGGATTGTGTTTACCCACAGGTGTTTCTGGAAGTATTCCTGGGCCCATTTATTAATGTCAATGACAGAATCATGCCGATGAGTGATGCAGTGTCGTCTGAGGGCCCGAAGACCACGGGCATCCAACAAAGGTCTTCGGCCTTGTCCCTTACACACAGAGATTTATCCAGTTTCTCTGAATCTTTTGATGATGTTATGAACTGTAGATGATGAGATTTGCAATTTGAAGTTGAGGAACGTTGTTTTTAAAGTATTACACAATCTTTTTATGCACTCTTTCACAGATTGGAAAGCCTCTGCCCATCTTTACTTCTGAGAGACTCTGCCTCTCTAAGACATCCCTTTTATAGCTATTCATGTTATAGACCTGATGTCAATTAATTTAATTAGTTGCTAGATGTTCTCCCAGCTGAATCTTTTCAAAATTTCTTGCTTTTTCAGACCCCGTGCCAACTTTTTTGAGACCTGTAGCAGGCATCGAATTTGAAATTAGCTCATTTAGTGGATAAAAGTGTAAAATTTCTCCGTTTAAACATTTATGTTCTCTATGTTCTATTGTGAATAAAATATTGACTCATATGATTTTAAAGTCTTTTAGTTTTCATTTTATTCAAATTTAAAAACGTCCCAACATTTCCGGAATTTGGGTTGTAGTATTGCATCCTTCTCATAGGCATTTAATAATTTTTGACTTTTCAGTCTGAGGTCAATCTCTTTTTTGCCTCATTTTATCTGTAAAAAAAACCTGTTTAATTCCTATGCACACCCGAATACAAGAAGTTTTCATGGACAAATATATTTCACTTATAAATGATTAAATACAAAATGAATAGTAGTTATTAAGGCTGACGTGGTTTGGAATTGGTCAAATGTGCTTGAAAAAAAAAAAAACCTATGATCAGAATATCAGCTTGCATAATTATGCGCACACTGTAAATTATAAATAATCGTTATTTGATAAACAGTAAAAAGAACATCATAAAATGTTTTCATGTGATTTCCATACAACTCGAAATGAGTGTCGTCTGTGCTGGCATAGCTCAGGGGTTATTTTATTTGGATTTTTCTGAAGACCAATATCGAACCCCCGTCTAGCGTTTTCATCAGACATACATTTGACAACGAAGATGACACTCATATTTGGACTCAAACAAACGTACTCCCTACATAACGTTAAGTTAGTCAGCTCTCCCGCCATGGGATCGAACTTATTATTATTATTTTTTTTACAACTATCCCAAAAAGTTCACGTTCCAACTTCCGTAAAACCCTGTGATGATAGATACTACTACGGCCAAGTGCCAATGCACAGTGATGTCCTATTGGAGTCGACTCTGTGCGCATGCGCACAAACTAACCGCTCCGGTTGCTTCTGTTGTAAACAAGACGGCACAACAGTAAACGGTGAGACATAAATGAATTCACATATTTCTTTTGCTTATTTAAACACCAACTTTATGATGGCTATATGTAGATGCAAGTGATTTATTCGTGTACGCAGCGCATTTAAAACATGCTTTTTTTTTTTCCGTCTGAGCTTGCCAGATAGCACTGGTAGCTAGCTAGCTATCCTTTCAACTGAATCAAATATAATCTCCATTTTCATGGATTATAAATCATTTTATATGCACAATTTATTTATCCTTGTGCATCTAATATAATATTTATTTATTTTAAAATATTTACCGTGTAATATACATTCATAGTGTTAATGTAAGAAGTGACTCCTGTTGGCCAGTTCTGTTAATAGCGGTTATTATGTGTATTTTATTAAGTACACACTCACATTTTCATAAGTATTTTCCTGCTAACGTTTATATTATTGGTTTCCTCTGTTGGATCCAGTACAGGTTTGATCAAGCAACTGGGAGTGAAAGCACATTTTACCAGTTACACACTGACTGTGGATATGAAAGGGTTTGTAACAAATAACTAAATATTCAAACTATACAATTTGTAATACCACCATTTTAATTACATATTCAACAGTGTAAAATGTTGTGTTTTTAGACAACAGAAAAGTTCTGAACCTGATGTCAATGTTCCAGTCATTGAAGAAGGTATTATAAGATTAAGCACGATGCAGTAATGCAAGTTTTATTTTTAAATAAGTTTTGAGAATTGATGTGTGTGTGTGTTTTTTTTTCTCTCTCTCTCTCTCTCTCTCTCTCAGGGGCAGTTGCTACTGCAGAGGACCCATCAGCAATCACAACTATTCAGTCTGCTTCGACATTCTCCTCGGAGCAGCCGATTAAATACCTCTTCAAGACCGAGGGAGCTGGGGGGCAGGTAGGGGAGCTGTACCCTCCCTCAGGGCAGGTAGGAGATGGGGAGGAAGGCTTACATTCAAACCTGAGTGAGAACTTAGGCCCAGTTTACACCTGGTGATGACAATGGAGAACAATTTCACAATGTTATTTAGTGCTGTCCATTCCAGACAGATGTTAATACCAGGTTTAAACCAGCCTAAATTGTTCCCATAGAGTGTTCTTTCTGATGACGACTGAAGAAAGATTTAGCAGTCATCTCTTTTTTTTTTCACTTTAGGTAGCTTCTACAGACAAGTGTAAGATTGTATTGCATAACATAACTTATCCTCTTAATTTTCCTCAGGTTACATATCGCGTAATCCAAGTCGCAGATGGGCAGCTGGAAGCTCAAACTGATGGTGCAACAGCTGTTAGTGTAGTGACTGGGTTTCCTGCTACACAACCTGTTACGCAGGTGGAAAATTGCTTCACCTGACATAGATGAATAGAATTGAACCTAAATACATTTACATAATTATTATTATTTAATTTGTGTTTTTCAGGCTGTTTTCTCTCAGTCAGAAGGCTTGGAGGGCGATGGCACAGAAACTCATTACACATATTACCCTGCTACTATCTCAGACGCAGCGGCCGGCACCATGGTGACTGGCGTTCAGGCCTCAGATGCTCTGCTTAGTCAAAGTGCTCCTGCAGGTACATCATCAAACCTTTTTTAGCATAAATGATGCATTTCAATTGATATTATGTACATGAATACACAACAGTGCATCACTTCTGTTGCAAAACAGCCTGGGTTTTTGGTTTATTTGTTTTTTCTGCTTTTGTTTTAGGTCAGTTGTATGTTATGATGTCCCCGCAGGAGGTCCTTACTGGAGCCAACCAGAGGTCTATTGCACCTCGTACACAACCTTACAATGCGTAATGTTGCTTCTTCCAGCCTCGTTTAATACATTTATCTTTTCAGTTATTGCTGTTTTGCTATCTTTATTTGCATTCTTATTTTAGTAACCACAAAGAGTAATAAGAAATAAATTAAAAATAATTAACTCAATTTGTTATTTTGATATTAGTATAAGTATGCCATAAGTCTATTTTATATTAAACTGTAAAAACTGCCAGTCAAAAGTATGGAATAATTAACATTTTTTTGGATGTTTTTGAACAAATTCCCTTATGCTCAACAAGGCTGCATTTATTTGAATAAACTGCTTTCTAGTGTAATATATTTTAAAATATAATTTATTCCTGTGATGGCAAAGCTGAATTTTCAGCATCACATGATCCTTCAGAAATCATTCCAAGGTGCTGATTTGCTGCTCTAGAAAAATTTCTTATTATTATCTATGATGAAAATAGTTGTGCTGCTTATTTATTTATTGTTTGGAAACCGTGATAACAGAACCATTTAAAGCTTTGAGGTAATATAGGTAAAAGAAAATGATATAAAAAAAGAAAAAAAAAAAAGTTTTTCAGTAAGGATCCATCAGATTGATCAAAAGTGACAGTAAACACATTTATAACATTACCAAAGATTTCTGTTTCAGATAAATGCTTTGAATTTTCTATTCGTGTAAGAATCTTGAAAAAAAAAATCTATCCTGATTTTCTCAAAAATATTAAGCAGCAAAAACTATTTTCAACACTAATAATAATAAGGACCTTTATTAATAATTGAGTACCAATAATAATTGATAAGTGAGCACCAAATCAGCGTATTAGAATGATTTCTGAAGGATCATATGACACTGAGGACTGGAGTAGTGGTTGCTGAAAGTTTTTTTTAAATTGTAATAATATTATAAACTAATACTTTTTTCTGTAATTTTAATCAAATAAATGCAGCTTTGTCTGCATAAGAGGCTTTTTTCAAAACACAATTTTAAAAAAAATCTCAATTAAAATGTTTGACCTGTAGTGTACTGTACAGTGTATGTAAATGAGCTGTTTACCGAACATCTGAATTAATGGATTAGCGTAGGAACAAAAACATTTGTTGTAACATGCTTTATAAATATTTGCAGTAAGACAGAGGGGCCAAGGACTTCAAGAGATGAGAAAAGGCGAGCTCAGCACAATGAAGGTAACTGGAAGATAATTGAACATTACTTGCAGTTAGTTGTGTAAGTTATTTGCAATTGATGATTTCCAAACCGCTTTACAGTTGAGCGAAGACGTAGAGACAAAATTAACAACTGGATTGTTCAGCTCTCCAAAACAATTCCAGACTGCACCATTGATTCCACTAAAACTGGACAGGTATTTGTTAGTTTTGTGAATATAGTTGTAGCAGCAGGAAGTACTGGATTATATCTAATTTTGCTGTTGTGTGTGTTACAGAGTAAGGGTGGGATCCTATCAAAGGCCTGCGATTACATTCAGGAGCTGCGACAAAGTAATAGCCGGTTAGGAGATGAACTGAACAGCCTTGATAGGTTGAAGATGGATAACCAGCTGTTACGGCAAGAGGTATTTTACTGGTTGCACCAATAAGGGATAACTTTAATTATCTAGATTAAATTAATAGAAGAATTTAGGTCTATATAATTCACTTTCTCTTGAAAATAAAATTTTACAGAAAACATTTAATTAATTTAAGCTCATAATTAAATCTCAAAATCAGTCATAGGTGGAGGTTTTACAAACTAATTTGTTACCTAAAATTAATTGGCAAAACCAATATCAACTGGAAAAGTTCTTAATTTTAGGCTATATCCATCTCTATGTTTCCCTGTCTGTCTTTATCACCTTCTTCATTACTTTATTTCTTGTTCTCATTGATTGTTTTCTTGTTTTGTTATGTTGTTTTTTTTTTTAAAGGTGGAAGATTGGAAATCTAAGAATCAGATTTTGAGGGGCCAGCTCCGGCAGCATGGCATAGTTGCAGCAGCGAGTGCAGATCCCCAGTGAAGAGTTCAAAGGATGTTGGGGTTTTGGAAATTTAGTTTGAAAAACATTCAGTGCAGAAGACTCGATTTTCTGATGTTTTTAAACAACTTTGAACAATGCAGGACTTGCATAATGCAGTATTCAACAAACTGGTGATGATTCTCCATTGGGATCTTGCCTTATGTACATATTTTATTTTTATTTTTGTGTCCCTCATACTTTCATGTAATTTAGCATTCATTTTTTTAATGTACCAGGACAGGTCAGAGAAATTTGTTTATTTTGTACTGTTACTTCTAAACTTTGTGGAAATGTTAAATCTTTGTGCTATTAATGCATTTTCATATATTTCATACTTTTGAAGTTCAGGTTTTTCAGCTTAATTTATCCGAATAATGAGCATGTCAAATAACTGCCTGTTAATTGACAATTCACAACATGGTCATAGTAGATTTCACTATGCAGAGTACTGAAATAAATAACACATTTTCCCACTACGCTATTCTCTAGATTCTGATCTGAATCTGTTGAACATCACAGCATCCACAAGTGTGTTGTTATGTTGTAATAGGGTTTTTCAGTTGCCAAATATTAAGTATTTAACAGAAATATACAAACAATCTCCCATTCCTGGAGATGTTCTTTTCTATTTTTGTTTGATGGCATATATCAGGCAACTGAAAAATCAAGGCTGATGCAGCACTGCAGGCCTGCCTTTCAGGGACTTGCTTTTTTAGACCTTCCTTTATAATCATGAACTTTGTGGCAAGCCATTTGAATGTTTATTCCTTAAAACTAACGTGTCTATTTTTACTAATTAGTAGTATCTCTTTTAGGCATCCCAGTACCTATTAAGTAGACATGATGATTTAGATACTAGTGTGTATTTCACTTGATACATATAAAGTAGCCATTCTGACCAGTCAGTATTACTCATTACAAGCAATTAAAACTAGTGAAATTTTAGCTATTACTAATGACATTTGAGATCTAGGTTACACTTTATTTTGATGGTCCATTTAACACATTCTGTTGACTATAAGTAACATTGCACCTACATACTTACTAGCTCTCAACAGAGTGTTGGAGGAGTATTAGGTTAGTAAACTGGTAGGGTTAGGGTTAGAATAAATTACTTGCAAAGTTACTGATAGTCAGTAGAATGTCTGGGACACCATCTCAAATAAAAAAGAGTTAGCAGATATTAATCAGGCAGTCTACTAATACTCTAATGAGAGTTAGTAGACATGTAGGTACAACGTTACTAATTGTCAACAGAATGTTCAAAAGTGACCATCAAAATAAAGTGTTACCATCAATTCTTGTGTCTATTAACTAACTATCTAGTCACTACTGGAATACTTGCTAGTGATTAAGATAACGTATACGGGTTCGTTTATACAGTTTAATGTTAACACGGCTTGCCATATTACAAAGAAACCTGTCTCTTTAAGGATTTGCAGTGTTTCCGGTGACGCGATTCAGTTCACGGTTGTAACTGTGTTATTAGTTGCACTATGGACTTTCCGCAGACCCTGTGATGAAATGTTTATGCGTTGCCATTTCTAATAAATAATAAGCCAAAACAATGATTTGCATACTTTTAGTTGCAGGGCATGGCACGATTTTAGAGACACAGATCAAGGTAAATCAACTTATATAAACGTTTTCATGTGAGCTGCAAAAAACTGTTATGATTTCTTAACTTTGAATGATTTTGAAACCAGCGCTCGTGTAACTTTAATGCCACGTTATCAATTTATATTCAAAACAAGAAAGAAAAGAGAAGGAGAAAGTGTGCTATGGATAAGAATATGTTTGCAATGAAATGCTGAGCTTCACTTAACTTGTCTCTGTATCGCAAGACTGATGTTACAGGTCTGTATGCTCATCTGACCGGTGTGCCCAAAGCTCTGTTACCTGGAGTGGGGGGAAAGAAAATATTGGATTTCTGGTGGGAAACTGTCAACACGTGAGTCATTATATTTGTTGTTTTGTACTTTTAGCATAAATGTGAGGATGTTTTCCATGAAAACTTATGCAACACAATATTTACCCTCTCACTTAGGCGCCAGCTCTTCAGTGAAGTCTACCTGGTTACAAATGCTGATAAGTAAGTCATAATTGTCTGTCATTTGTCATTTATGCCAGCCAGTCCCCCCCCATGTTTATGTTTTCCTTTGTGTAAATAAGAGAAGGAGATGTGGTTTCCTTTGAGTGTGTGTGTGATACACAATGGCACTCATTAAACTTACTTAAGATTGTATATTGATTCAAAACTGCATTCAATGCAGATACAAGCACTATGAACGGTGGGCAACAGCAAATGACTTTCCAGTGGAGAATGTTGTGAATGATGGCAGCACAACTTTGGACGACAGACTCGGGGCTGTCGCAGACCTTGAGTTGGCCATCCGAAGCCGACAGCTACAAGATGACATCATGGTGGTATGGGCTTTTTTCAGAACCTATTCCATTTGACCAAAAAAAAAAAAAAACCACAGGCCATTCCAGATGTCGATGAGTTTGTTTCTTCATTGGAACTGAATTGGAGAAACTTAACATTTAATCACTTGCTCACCACAGGATCCTCTACAGTGAATGGGTGCTGTAAGAATGAGAGTCCAGATAGCTGATAAAATATCACAATAATCCACTCAACTCCAGTCTATCAATTAATGCCTTATAAAGTGAAAAGATATGTTTTTTAAGACACAAAGCCATTATGATTGTATTTTAGTATTTTAGTGGCCAAAATACGAGTGCATAATCCATAATAAAGCGTCCTCCAGTGAAAAAGTGCATCCGTTCTCCCACATCAAAATCCACCAACATGTTTGTTTAGCGTTGTTTTGAACCGCTTTTGCTTGTAAACGGTGGTTGATCTGTACATATTTCTTTTCTGATTCAGGCGAGAGGACTTTTTTATTGGAGAAATCAATATTATAGATTAGAGCCTCTATTAAAAAACATATTTAAGCTGGAAGCAGTGATTTGAGATGTGGTTTAAACATTGTGATGATGGATTTGTATACAAACAAGCAGCTGGAGCCATGTGGATTATTGTCATCATTGTGGTGTTTTTTTCCTTTTTAGCTGTTTTGGACTGACGGCACCCATTCACTGCAGAGGATCCATTGGTGAGCAAGTGATGTAATGCTAAATTTCTCCAAATCTGTTCTGATAAAGAAACAAACTTATCTACATCTTGGCCTGAATGCGAGTAATTTTCAGCAAATTGTAATTTTTTTTGTTTGTTTCTTATTCTTTTAAATGTTAAATTGTTTTAAGTTGGGAATTTACATATTGCATTTGCAGATTGCAGGAGACATGCTTTGTGCTGATCAGAACTTTGATATTGCACAAGTTATTCGCTTTTTCAGATCTAAGGTAAGAGAGGCTTGACCTATTGATTGTGTTGTTACAAGTTTATTTTAGTGGGTGAGATGTCATACACAGTGACCCAACCAGGTCCAGTACTGATTTGTACTTTTCCACTTGCACCATACCCAGTAATTACTGCATTTACTGTATGCTCATACTGCACACACGCAACTGTATTTACTCTCACTCATTACTATTCCATCCACTCATTTACCTTGTTAAAATAATTGTTCTAATTCTTACTCAATTCTAATTCTCATTACCTATATTTGATACTTCAGCCTGGAGAACTTGCTATATATTATGAGCTGGAGTCGGGAGAGAAGAGCTACACCAGAGGAATTGTTGAAGTGTGTCCAAACACCCATCGGTGAGACATGGCACATTATTGTAGTTTTCATGGAAGAAATATCTTCTGATATGATATTATAAAATTAGCCAAGCTTAGCAGATTATATATCTTTTTTTTTTTTTTTCATTTAGCCATTTTCACATGCTCTGAATAGCAGGGTTTATTGTTCATTAATTTTGTCATAAAATGGACATTATCATAAATCACTTAGGCAGATGTATTCAGGACATTATCCAAATGCAAAGTGACAACTGTTATTAAAAAAAAAAAAAAAACTAAAATAGACATTAGAAATGTTTATAAGTGGCCTGATGGAAGAGATTATAAAATTAGCCAAGCTTATTAGATTCTTCCTTTCTTTATTTTATTTGATTTTTGTTCTTTTTTTTATCATTTAGGGTCACATGGCAGGTTCGCGTACTCTAAATAACAGGGTTTAGTCTATTCAGTTTGTCATGGAATGGAAATATATTTTTGGCGTTATAAATTGTAGACAGATGGGTATAGAAAATAGACATAATACATAACCATTGAATATAAGCATGCATAAAGTAGTGACAGAAAAATGCAGACAAATATTTATTTATGTTTTGTACTGTATACAAGTAAGCATAAGCATACACATAAGCACATGTATAAAATCGATGTACTTTAAAAATAAAAGTGACAAGTTTTTTTTTAAGCCAGGTGTGTCCTGGTCCTGCAGAGCCGAGATTCTGCAGAGTTTAGCTCCAGCTTACCTACTTGGAAGCCAAAGGACGGCCCTGCTTGGAAGATTCTAGTAATTCTATAGACCTTGGCTACTTTGGTTCAGGTGTGTTTAATTGGTTTTGGAGCTAAACTCTGCAGGACAGTGGTCCTTCAGGAGAAGGATTGAACATGCTGGTTTAAGTATTCGCTACAAGCCACTAATAAACCTGTTGTCACCAGGGTCATGCAATTCCTTGAGAAGCCTCAAGAGGGCATCACCGCTTCTCGTCTGGCCAGTGTTGTTTTCTACTGCCTGCGCAAAGATTCCTTACCATACATCTCTGAATTTCTCATTCAACACCTAGACGTTAATGATAGAACTTTTGGCAAGTTTTGGGTCAGTGTTTAATGTATCTTTGAATTTAAAGATGTAAAGCATCAGGCCTTTGTTTTGTGTGACTTTAGATGTTTACTGTTTGTAGGAATGGCTTATAAATGAGGAGAAAGTTCCTGTTTATGGGATGAAGTTACCAACAGGATTTCAACTAATTGGACAAGTGGTGGGTACAAGTGTAGCATTATTTTGGGTTAATTTTATATATTTACATGATATATGTGTGACATGTAAGCTTGGGAGTCTGTAAGATGTTTAATATGTTTACAAAGAAGTCTCTTATGCTCACCAAGGCTGCATTTTTCTTTTCTTTTTTTTTTTGATCAAAAGTCTTCATTTGACTCCAGTCTTCAGTGTCACATAATAAATCATTCTGAAATCATTCTAATATGCTGATTTGGTGCTCAGAAACGTTTATTATCATCAACATTGAACGCAGTTGTTCTGCTTATTATTTTTGGTGAAAATGTGATGCGTTTTTTTCACCCAGGATTCTTTGATGAATAGAAAGTTCTAAAGGACAGCATTTATTTGAAATACAAAACTTTTGTAATATTATAAATAACACTTTTGATGAATTTAATGCATCATTGAATTTAAAAAAAGTTTGAACAATAGTGTATACCACATTATTCTATACATAAATTTTGTATTAATTCACGTTGAGCATTTTAACATCTGTTTTTACAGGGTCTGTCTGATTACACAAAATGGCTTGCACACTATTCTTCAAAGCAGCAGCTGTCCCCATCTAAACCCATTACATGCCGCTCATATGCCAGGTCAGGCAGAACACATTAGCTAGTATCCACAAATGCCTACTTTTCATCACTATACATAGGTCTGTGTGTTGACTCACAGGGTTGGACTCATGGGGAACCCCTCTGATGGTTTCAATGGGAAAACCATTGCTATGTCTATCACTAACTTCTGGGCTGAGGTCACGCTCATGGAGAGCCAGACTCTGGTAAATAACTACAGATTGAGATAAGATATCAAGGACACGAGGAAAGCACTGCTCTTCACTTATCTCGTTAATTTTATCAAGGTCCTTCTACCTCATCCTCTGAACGATCCCACGGAATTTGGAAGCATGCAGGATCTTTTTCGGATCAGCCGGAAAGAAGGGTTTGACCAATCATTTGTGTCTGATTTTTATTACTTTGCTTTGGAGATGGTTTGCAGAAGGTTTGTGGTACAACATATATTGTTGTAATCAATTGTCTTCCAGGTATTTGGGAGGTCTGAGACTTCTACAAGCCACCTGTAAAAAGTTTTACCAGTTCTGCTCTGAACAAGGGTGAGATGCTGCCATACAATTGTAATCATAAGTTGGCATGAAATGAAAATTCACCTTTTTCTGTTAAGACACTGACTAATGTTTATTTTATGCTAACAGCATTGCTCTGTCCAAGCAGAATTTTACTCTCAAGTATGACACAAACATTCCTCGGCAAGTGGTGAGACTTATTCATATTATTTGCAGTTGTTTATTTAGAGTTGAAGTTCTGAGAGTTTATTTTGATGAAATAACTTTGTACTACGTTTCTTTTGACTTCTAGGGTTTAGCCGGCAGTAGGTGAGTTGAACATTGACTACAAACCTAAATAAACATTAACAGTCAGTTTCTCCCAAGCTCATTCATGCCCTTTTTGATTTACAGTCTAACATAATGTATGATATTATTCAAGTTTCAGTACACTTGGCGTTTGAACTTGGACGTGGATGTTTGGTTTGAAACACTGTTATTAGGATAAAATGTTAATATTGTAACATTACCTTTTGGGTGTTTTCTGTGTAGTGCGATTGTGTCTGCCACCTTGAAGTGCCTGATGAAGTTCTACAACATCACAGACAACGTATGTTCAGCATTTGCCAATGAGTGATTTCATTCATAACTTTTTTATGTTGAAATAAACTATTAGCTACATTTTATCCTGGGACAGGATCTTCCTAAACCAATCAGAGCCAACTTCATCCTCAATGTAGAGACTGATGAGCTGTTCATCACGGCTGGTCTACAGGATAGAGTTGTGCAGGTATGTACATTCATATTAATTTGACTCATCAATTTGACTTGCACTGCGTGGAACATGATTGTCTCTATTAACTTTCTAATAGGTCTATGAAGGCTTGGTTTACATGGACTTCAACAAACAGCTGATGGATAAGAGGGGTTATGGTACTGTTTTTGAACCTAAATATTTTTCTGGGCAATATAAATAACTTTTTTCATTACTGAATATAAACCTGGGATGTTCATCATTCAAAAGTGTGGGGTTGGGGTTGGTAGACTTTTTATGTATTGGAATGAAGCCTTTTCTGCTCACCAGGGATACATTTATTTAAGAAAGAAGTCTTTTCTGTTTGAAAATATTTTAAAATGTAATTTATTCCTGCCATTACTCCAGTCTTCAGTGTCACATGATGTTTCAGAAATCACTTACTAATTATTTTCAAAGTTGAAAACGGTACTGTATTTGTACAGCAATAGAAACTTGAATTTTAAGAGGCTTTACTATATGTCAAAATATTAATTTCTATAGGAGAGTACATTCCCTTGGACATGAGCGAACTTCCCTTGTTTTGGCTAGCCTATTTGGGTGATCCAAGTGATTCTGGACGGATTCACAGTAATGTTAGACAGCGCTGGTTGAACGGTAAGTCCTACTTCATGTCCTGGTTTATGTACTAATTGTAAAGAAACCTTTCATAAGTCGTCTCCTTTCTGAACAGGTGAATCTACTGTTGTTGAAGCTATGAAATCATTTGCTGAACTCACAGATCAAGCCAGGTAGGTTTATCTTTGAGCATTTGCCCTTCAGTAACTGTGTTATACTTTTCATGCTGTAATAGCTCTTGTAGCTTTAGGCTGATGATACATGGGGCAACTTTTTTGAGCAATTTTGTTTGGGCACTTTCCCATTGAAAATGGGTAACAAATTTCTACCTGGATACTTTAGATCGGTTGTGGGCCCTGTGTCTCACCTGGTTGCCTGCTGACAGCAACATTGCTCAAAAAGTTGCCCTGTGTATCATCAGCCTTACTGTTCATTCGGGATAAAAAGTGGTCAATGAAAAAGATGCTTCTCTTACTGTATGCAGGGCTGCCTTTCAGTGTAAAGACTGGCCCAGACTTGCACAGCTCATGGATGAAAACTTTGAGCTACGGCGGTATGATGCTAGTCCATCCATCAAATTCTCATACAAAGCTGCATAGACGTTTGACAGCATTTTTGTAAAAAACTGTTTAATTTATAAATAGCCAAAAATGCCACTGTTGAGGTTGCAATTTGTTCATCAGGTCAGTGTATACTGACGACTGTTTGGGCCCTGGAAATTTGAAAATGGTACAGCTTGCGAGACAGGTAAATAAATGCGTCAATGCATTGTTTCCTAACGATGATCACATAACTGATACCTGAGTTATTCCATGAATTTCTTTACTAATGGCATTAGAGTTAATATGACTTACAGAAAACAAGCAGCACATCTGAATGATTCTTTGTTGTCTGTGTAGTTTGGATCTGCAGTCAAATTGCCTGGCAGTGGTGGTGCTGTGGTTGGATTGTGTATGGACCCTGAGCGGCTGGTACGGTGGATCATAATAATTTACATTATGTGTGAATTACGTAATTAGGAGGAAACAACCTACTGTAGAAATTCTACTCGGAGATCATGTGCTATTGGAAATTGTTTCTATGGCAACATTCACACTTCAATATTTTTGCTCAGTAAACCATTTTAATGTATTTGGCTTAGAATTTAAATTTTTTATATTATTTTGGCATTATGAATGCAATTATATCAAACATAAATATACACTTGAATATACATGTTTGAGTTTGGTGGGATTTTAAAATTGTTTTTAAAAGAAATCTCTGGATTAAAAATACAGAAACAGTAATCATGAAATATTAAATAACTGTTTACTAGTTTAATGTATTTTAAATGTAATGTCACATGATTCTTCAGAAATCATTCTAATAGGCTGATCTGGCGCCCAAGAAACATTTCTTGCTATTATCAATGAATGTTGCACATTATACACATACATTTTTTGTCATAATATATTAATCTTTATTATGTTTTACCACTAGGTGGAGATGAAGAGGGCTTTCCAAGAGGCTGGATGTGTGTTTTGTCTTATTGTGCCTTATGACCCATCAGTGCAGAGTCATAACTGAACACTCAGTGAAAAGATTTAATTGTTTGTTTGCTAAAAAGATGTTTGCTTTTAAAGACTCTGCTAGAGGAACATTCTTTGAAGAGATGGTTCAAAAATAAAAGATAAAAAAAAATCTCATGTCATTCCAAACATGTATGATTTTCTTCTGTGCAACATAAAAAATATATTTTACTTTTTTTTTTTTTTTTTTGTCCATATGATGAAAATCAATGGTAACCAATTTTTATTTCATTTTTTTTTTGGTTACTAATATTCTTCAAAATATTTTCTTTTCTCCTCAAGAAGGACAAACAGTAAGTCATACAGAGATTTGAAATGACTTGAGGATAAGTAAATAATGACAGACTTTTCATTTTTGGGAGAACTATTCCTTTTAAATTTGTCTTCAGTTTTGAACTCGCCACTGTTTTCCTATTTCAGACTCATTTATCACAGGTCATTGTTTAGCAGGAGGTGGGGCTCCAATTGTTGTATGTTTTGGATAGAAATGAGAAACAATTGACTTTGCATTGGTAGCCTTTCACACCCATCCTGTTCTTGTGTTGTAAAGACATTTTTGTGCAGAGCTGAAAGTTTTTATTCCAGTAGACGTGATTGTGAATGGAGTTATTTAATTAAATCTATATATTATTAGTCAACACTACCAGGAAATTTCTCCAATTTTATCATATTTATGTCAATATGTTAATTAATCAAATAAATCCTTTGACTCACTTTACATTAGTAGCTATTGAAATACAATACTATAAAAGGTAGTTATTTTGTTCATTTGCCTTACAGCTTTAGACTTTTAGGTAAATTAGGCTAATTAAAGCAGGTTAGTGTCAAGCATGACGAGAAACGGGTCTGCTAGTTATCAGCGTTTGACACGCATAGGATATTACTTGGGCTGTGTCTCAAAACCTCGTGACCTGCCTACTTGGACAGCATTTTTGGGCATACAAGCGCATTGCTCTAATGTGCTGCCGTGTCCTGACTTGAAACCCGCCAATGATGTCCAAAATGTTGTTTAGTAAGTAGGCAGCTCAATAGGTTTTTGAAACAGCCATTATCTGTAACTCGTTAATCTACTGTATAACTACTGTATACAAACATGCACTGCCTCTGTCAGGAGGAGGGACGACTATGCCTGTAGTCATAGTGTAAATCGCTAAATAAGCAGATGTGGATGTGTCGTCTTCGACTGTCGTCAGTATCATTTGATGGGACTGAAGGATGGCAGCAAAGGAGGATCTTTACTCAAAGATTATTCCGCGCAGATTGAGACAGAACAGTTCCGTCTCTGTCAAACATGGATCCAATCTGGACGTGCTGCTTTCGATGGGATTTCCTCAGCAGAGAGCGTAAGTGCCAAATTTATCATATATGACGTTCTTCTTAAAATATTCATTGTATAAATGAAGAAAATGTTTCGTTCCTCAGGGTGAATCTGTAGGGTGTCTCAACACGTTATTGAACCTAATTAAATTGTCACTGAGGTGAACTACTTTGATTTGAAGTCGTTATAAAGTCACGAATCTGAAAACAGTGGTTATCCTGCACTGCAAATGGTTTCTAATATGTGGTTTGTTCAAGAAATACTTTTAATTGTTTGTCATTCAGATCACTGATGCGCTTTTGCAGCCACATTCAGCATCACACAAGAGAAAGTCTGGGAGCTATTTTTGGTAATTGTGTCAAAAACCCACAGAGAGATGTAAACTAGAGGATTATGTCTAAATCAGTGATGTCATTGTGTCATTTGCCATTGACTTAGCATATCTGAAATATATATATTAGCCTATACATGTAAAAAAAAAAAAAATCAATTTATAATTACGAATATAAAATTTGAGAGCGAAAGAAAGAATGTGAACGAAATCTAAGTAAAACCAAAAAAAAAGTAGCAAAATATGAAAAAAGAATATACACTTCAAGTGTAGTTATATAGTCATAGGAGTTAGTAATATGCTTTTCATTTGTCTCCTTTATGGATGTATTGACCTACATAATGATAGTGAACTGCCCTGATTTCCTGTGAAAGACTCTTTTAGAGTTAAGAGCTTTCAGACTTGTCAGTTGCCCTGGTGGCCCCCTTAATTTTAATGTAGGCCTATTTTATTTCATTTAAAAAAATTGCGTAAGGCACTAAAAATAAAGAAATTGTTGTAATTATTTAATTGTCCGTTACTGGAAGTATCACAACCAATATCATGTTTATTCTGATTTTGATATTATACCCAATTTGTAAGTGCTTGTTTCCAGTGTCGGGGGTAACGCATTACAAGTTACTTGAGTTACGTAATCAGATTACTTTTTTCAAGTAACTAGTAAAGTAACGCATTACTTTTTAATTTCCAAGAAAATATCTGAGTTACTTTTTCAAAAAATTGATTGACTGACAGTTCTCCTGTCCCAATGTTCAGAGAAATCGGAAGTACAGAGGCGTTGTGTGCGCGGAGTGAACATGATGTTACTGTAGTTCTAGACTAAATGTGAATGTGCATTAATTCATCCCACTTGCAAAAAAACAGATTTAGTATTCATCAAAATGAATGAAAACAGTGAAATGCAAACTCAGAATATGATGCAAACCTGCAATAATTAAATATGTTAAACAACACAAATGTATCTAATCCCATCTTATTAACCAATGCCTTTGCTGCTGACCTTTGATGATCCAGTTCAACCATACTAATAAGCAAAAATGACTTTAGATAAACTAACAATTGTGCTTCATTGATTTTTTATTGCTGAAGAGTATTGAACCTTCTTCTCCTGCATTTTACTGTACAGATGTGATTTCAAAAAATAAATAGCACTGTATAAACAAAAGTGAGAGATTCCAGAGATACAAAGGGCACATAAAAAGAGACAACAATGAACAGAGACAACAGCTGAAGCCATCACAAAAGACACTGTTGAAGGAGTCGTAAAAAAAAAAAAGATATAAAGGCAGTACGAAATGTAACGTGTAAGTACATTAGGTTCCTTCAGCCTGAGGTTTATTCATTACACTTTTTGGTGTGAAAGGGCTTTTACAGTTGCTATAAATAGTACTACTTATATTAAAAACAATCAAGCCCTGCTTATATTTAAAAAGTAAAAAACGCAAAAGTAACGTAACGCATTACTTTCCATAAAAAGTAACAAAGTAATGTAATTAGTTACTTTTTTTAGGGAGTAACGCAATATTTTAATGCATTATTTTTAAAAGTAACTTTCCCCAACACTGCTTTGTGTCATTAACTTCATTGGTTGTATTTTTAAGTTACAGTAAAGGAAGTTCACTTTCATTAAACATTTATGTAATTTACAAATTGTAATTTTATTTTATACACTATTAATGGTTAAAACATGTTTGTGTATAGAAGATAACTTAATTAAAATAATAATAATTTGAAAATTTGGGGGCCCCCTTAGCATGCAGATGGGCCCATATGCCTGGCAAACTCTGCGACCCCCATATCAACACCCCTACCTGACTGAACCGACTGAGATACGACCGCCATCATACCGATCCATTGAATGTAATGAGGGTAAATGTGTTCTGTAACATGCGAGGAGGAACATCTGTGCTCATTACAGCATGAATGATTCGTAAGTCACAAGGTGTTTTTTTTCCATTCTTATTTTGGCACGTAAATGAGAATACCCAAGACTATGCAGCTGTTCAAAATTAAAGCACATGTAGTCGATGTGCACTCAGTCTTGTGTGGGAAGATTCTTTTTTGTGGTTCTGGTGTTTACTCGTATGGTCCTGTTGCATTTGGAAATTATTTTTTATTTATTTTTTTGTAAAGGTTGATGAAAACTGAAAATTCTGTCAGCCTTTGTTCATTTTCATGCTGTTCCAAACATGTAGGACTTTTTTTTTTTTTTTAAATATATAAAATCACCCTTCTCGATATAATGACGTTGAATAAAGACAGGAAATGTCAAGCTCCAAAATGACAAAAAGCACCCCAAAAAAATAGATATAATTTTGTGTGACAAATATATTGAAATTTAAGTCATTATTAACTGAATCATTCTGATGAGCATCATTCTGTTCATTAGAATCATTCTGATCAGTAGAATTATTCCATTCAATACCACTTTGATCATCATATAATCATGATTCCAATCATTCAGATCAGTGGAATCATTCCTATCATTAGAATCATTCAAATCAGTATGTCATTAAAATCATACCTAACAGGAGAATCATTCCAGTACATTGAATCATATTAATCAGTCATTAGACTAGTTTTTGTGAACTGCTTAAACAGATTATTTACACAAGTATGATTAATTCATAAACTGAACAACTTCTCTTGTGAACTCACCAGTTTCATGGCGGTTCAAGTTAAGGTGAATGTCAAGATTTACAGTGAATAACAGCATTAAATGTGTAGTGCATGAGTCATTCGGACCACTTTTATAATCATTTTATGGTGCATTTTGTCATTTTGGAGCTTGACAGCTCTAAAGTCTGCTTTTACTTTAATTAAATTAAAAATTTATCTTTTTTTCTTCATACAGGTTTGAAACAGATTTTAAATTCTTGGGTAAACTGTTAAGTCTGTTTACACTAACCAGTCTTTCTTGTTATTCTGTTGCTCATCCATATATCACCGTTACTGTCTTGTCATGAGGTAGCATTTACTAGTAGTCAGTCTGTGCGTATAATAATGCTGCATCACTGAGGTTTTGTCTCAGGGTCGGTCACACTGTGTAAATGTCATCAGCTTCCTTCCTGAAATATGACACGCAACGCAGGAGATGAGATAGCGACCATGACCTCTCAGTACATAAATTCACAGATCCTGATCATCTTCTGTATTAAAAGGCCACATTATGTCCCTCGTAGCCTGTGAGGATGCATTTCATTTTCTGTGGAAACAAGTGGGCCGTCAGTATGGCCACACAGTTGGCCACATTTGCCGACAGGCCTGCAGGTGATGGCTGGCCATATTTTGGGATGGACAGCTGTGCGCTCTTCTCTTCATCGGTCCCCCGTGTGGCAGGGATGGCAGCTGGTACTTGTGGGCCTTGGGGCTTATGGGATAGCGTCTGTTTGTTGCTCTTGCCGGGCGACAGTGAGATCAATCGTATCTTTTTCTTCTTCCTCTTTGGCTCAGCTCCCTCGGTGGTTGCTGGGATAAAGGAAACAGATGTAGGCCAGCACGCAAGCATCAGTAGAGAGTAAACCTCTTCTTCACCGCTTAAAAAACAGACACAGGCACAAGAGTGGGATCCATAAAGGCAGTTGTTATAAAGTCAGCCTACTCCTCTACTCCTCCACTGTTTATAAGGGGCCTGTATCAGTGTGTGTTCTCTCACTTGTGAGTCCACCATCTGTGGCGGTTGTGCGGTTGCCAGAATGAGAACCGTGTGTCCAAATGCGGGTGTCCTTCCACCCTCCTGCTCACACTCACACTCGAACTCTGGAAGGCACACAAGGATACAGCTCCACCCTTTGCCGTGTTGGTTATTGTTTTGGAAAAGGGACAGGATTTATTAATTGTGCTTATACTGTACCCAACTATTCAAAAGTTTGGGATTGGTAAAATGTTTACATATTTGAAGTCTTTTATGGCTGCATTTTTTTAATCAAAAATACAATTAAAGCAGTAATATTGGTAAATATTTAAATAGAGTTTAAAATAAATGTTTTCTTTTTAAATATATTTTAAAGGGGTCATGACTGCCTTTGTTTTTTGTACTGTTCTCTGAGGTCAACTTAATAGGCAAAGTAATAGGCTATTTTCTATCTCTGTTTGTTAAGCGTGGCGGATTGTAAACTCGGAAGTAAAAGCCTACACTGTAAAATAAAATAAAAAGTTGAGCCAACTTAAAATTTTAAGGCAACCAGCTTCAGCAGATTTTTGAGTTTTCTCAACTTGTCGTTTTAAATTTATACAACACAAATTTGAGAATCTCCCACAAAAATAAATTGAGCAAACTCAAAAATCTGCTGAAGCTTGTTGCCTTAAAATTTTAAATTGGCTTTTTTATTTTTTTATTTTTTTTTTTACAGTGTACTGCTACGTTTGGCTAATAATTGTTGTAATAAATGTTTGACATCCTACATCCTTCACAGATGGACGCTGCAGTGGTTTAGGTTTAAAATGCAAAAAATACTCATGTCAAATGATCTGTAATAACAGACAAAGCAATAGTGATCATGTAATGAAAACAGTTACTCACACTTGTGTGCGATGTTACTGTTGGATCCAATATAGTCAGCACCGCATCGTCTTTTAGTTTCAATCTTTCTGAAAATCCCACGTCGAACTGTGCCTTGTTTGTAAACGAATCCATAGTAAAATGAAGTGAACAAAAGACCAAATTTTTACTGATGCGGTCTGGAACTTCATTAAAAATAAAGTTCATCCACTCTTTCCTAATGTTGGGATCAGAAGTAAAGCAATGCAAAGACTGTTTTTCCACAGCTTGCCACTGCACAGTCTTGTTGTCTTAAGAGCAATCTTTATCATTTGGTTTCTGTGTAGAGCTCTCGTTATTTAAACTACGTGGGCGGGGCCAAACAGGCAGCTATGTAGAAGCAGGCGTTGATATTCTTCTGCGGAGGCGGTGCTTAGCTACAATATTACATCATAGAGTAAAACATTTCAAAACTATCGTTTTGTCAGACTAGCTTCAACAAAAGCTGTTTTTAGACTAACAGGTTTTGATTTCTGAAAGTTACAGGATGTTTTTATAGCACAATGACCTCTTATATTTCAAAAGATCAAGGTCATTTTGGTTTCTCAATTCATGACTCAATGTTTTTCATAAAAAGCTCAAAATAGCAGCATTTATTTGGAAAAGAAATCTTTTGAAGCATTATAAATGTCTTTACTCACACTCATTATTAATTTAATGCATCCTTGCTGAATAAAATTATTAATTTCTTTAAAAAAATTCTTAGTGATCCCTAACTTTTTAAATATATTACTGTTTAGGTGCATTGATAGCTTTAACAATTTTAATCAATTCACTGCAATGCTGCAGTAGTAAATCTTTTAATTTCACTGTAGACATTGGAGCATCTGTCTGTAAAACTAGTTGTTGTTTTGGATTGAAATGACTCTCTTGGCAAAGATTCAGGCTAAACGGAAGGTCTGTAAACAGGAAACTCTAGGATGCAGAGCTCTGAGCTGTGGGATTTCCCCAAAGAGCCGAGTTAAAGGTGTGTTTTTGCCTGTTTGGTCAGCTGGACAATAATGAAAAGACACTTTGTTGAGATTTTCTAGAGTGACTTTATAAAACAGTTAGATGCATCGTTAAATAAGGACAAAAATAGAACTGAATAATAAATAAAATTGACTAATCTTAATTGTGTTAAGACAGTAAAATTTTACCTGTAAAACTAATCCGGCAGCTGGTTGCTGTTGCAAGTCATGGTATGAATATCCACAAAATATAATCTCCTTTAAATCATGTCATACTGTGGCAGAAAAGCAGTAGTACTAAATGGTCAAATTATGAAATGCTTTTAGAAATATAATAACAAAATTTCCCCTCTTCTGCATTTTACATCTATATTTTTGTTCATGAAACACATGGATGTAGATGTGTAAATTCAAATCACAGATTTCCATGTTCAGTCATATTTGATTCGATATCGTATGCGTCACTGGAATTTGTAAAGAATCACCCCACTGCACCTACATCAAATTGTATACGAGTAATTCAGGGTAAATTGGAAATAGCTTGTAACACATAAAAAGGCATCTGAAGACATGACAGGTTGTGAGTGTGGGCGTTTTTTTTTTTTCTTCTTCTTTTTTTTCCTTGATTTAAAATGCACATTTGGTTTTTTGAAAGGAAAATATTACTTCAAGCATTATGACCTACTTTAAACTTTAATGGGTGGATGTTTTCACTATCACCCTTGGTATGCATGTTAATTATTCATGCTGTCAAGAGCTTTTTCCATTAAATGAGATGAAAATGAATTTGTTCTGTTATCCCCTCGTTAACTCGTTAAATAAAGTCTCTTTTCTGTTGCATGCAGCGCACTTACTGTGCATGAAGAAGTATGCTAGTCATTTTACAGGATATTTAGGGTCTTTTTTACTGTAAGAAGTATACGGTAGTAACAGATGACTTGATCTAGGCAGCTTTAACTATGAAAATGTGCAGGTCTGTTTTGATAAAACGGGGGAAAAACATGTTAAATGCAAAAATAACATGCATCTAACAATAGCATATGTGACCCTGGACCACAAAACCAGTCTTAAGTTGCTGAGGTATATTTGTAGCAATAGCCAAAAATACATTGTATGGGTCAAAATTATAAATTTTTCTTTTATGCCAAAAATCATTAGGATATTAAGTAAAGATCATGTTCCATGAAGATATTTTGTAAATTTCTTAACATAAATATATAAAAACTTCATTTTTGATTAGTAATATGTATTGCTAAGAACTTCATTTGGACAACTTTAAAGGCGATTTTCTCAATATTTAGATTTATTTTTTTTGCACCCTCAGATTCCATATTTTCAAATAGTTGTATCTCGGCCAAATATTGTCCGATCCTAACAAACCATACATCAATGGAAGCTTATTTATTCAGCTTTCAGCTGATGTATAAATCTCAATTTCGAAAAATTGACACTTAAGACTTTTTTGTCTTAAGTGTCGGGGTTTTGTGAAAAGGTTTTGTGGTCCAGGGTCACATATCAGTAGTAATTATATTATATTATATATTTAAACTAGCAGAAAAAACGTATCAAATTAAAGAGGACAGAATGCTTTTTCTTATTTTTTTTTGTGAAAGACGAACAAAATGTACTTCATGTAAGTGCAACAACTACTACGAAGTACTTAATTAGGTAATTACTTTTTTTTTTTTAATATCTGGTCATTTATTTATGTTCAGATATGCCACAGGCTGACTGCTGTTAATTAATCCACAATAATTAATAATAACAATAGCAGTAGTAATACATTTTATTTGCAATGCGCCTCTCATACTTAAAGCTGTAATAAATGTAATCAATGTTTCAATAGACAAATATTGCAAAAACCTATCACAAATTTAATTTTATTTCATTAGAATTGTGAGAGACCTCCTGTACTTTGAAACAAAGACTAAATGTTTTTTCTGGTCTGTGCTTTGTCTTAAAAAATAGTTCAAGCTGCCACAGAGAAGTCTGTTTTTAACTCTCATTTTCCTTTCTGGCTATGTCGTCTCAAATATCTGGTGAACCCTATCCTTGCTTCTGCTTTCTACAATGTTAAGTCAATTCTTTATTCTTAGTGATCAGGTTGACAGCAAGCAAACATACAGACTGGCCGTGGCCTTTGGTGAACTATTTCCTGTTTGAGGTAGCTGCAGAGCAGAGCTCAGGGGAAGTCCTGGTATACCCCGGGGTTTCGCTTCAGTGGTAATAGTTGAAAAGAGGCTGTTCACACAGGCTGAAACACTAATACATGCTACAATCCCATGTAACCACAGTCATTATATAGACTCATTTGGTTGTGCTTTCAGAACAGAAAACATTTCACAATGTATTTTTGTCCAATGGGACGGTTATTTGGTCACACGGATGCTGTTCAGTTTCTTACCTCTTCTAATTATATCGAGTTTCAGGCTTTCTGAAAATGGCAAATTAGGGTATTCTTTATCATACTTACAAAATTTTCATGACTTAACATCTTACAGGTTACACACATTATTATTCACGAGGCAGTTAAATGAGGAACATGTATTTTAGACGAGAACAAAATATTTACTATAGCACAATTTTTATATATATATATATGCATATTGCAATATTGTTTAAAAGTAAAAATATAAATTCAAATGTCTGCCAGATGAAACATCCTAAGTCCATAGCCATATTTAAACAGGGAGTAAATAAAGGTCATGACCCAGAAATGGGTCACAGATTTGTTACTGTAATATTGCCAAAAATAAAATAAAAACTGGTGTAGAAAATTAATTTATTATTAATTTATTAATAATTACAATGAAATGGCAAGTAAAGACACAATTTTGAAGTAGATAGCCTGAAATAGCATTTTCTCGTAAAACGTATTCCAATAATTTTTAAAAGTCCAACTAACTATATTATAGTGCATAGTTTTATTAACTTTTAAGATGAAGACAGAAATGCGTCCCATGTCTTTTGTTGTTTATATCAAAGGTTGTGTATTCTCAGTATTCTCACTTCAAGAAGCAACCGCAGTGTGTACGAGACACTGATGTGCGAGAGAAGTGTGAAGGTCTCCTCTCTCACGCAGCTTCTTCTCTAGCTCATATGTTAGAAATCATAAAAATATAATCTCATCTCACACACGTTTTCCACTGTCACAGACCTCATGGAGTCGTAGTGTGAGCGCATAGCATATTAGATTAAAAAATGACACACAGTCCACCGGAAAATATTAGCATATATTGGCTCTTATGCAACCGCTCATGGAACAAACATGTTGTCATCATATGCTCTCTCAGGCCTGCACTGTGCAACATGTTTAATGAACTTGTATGCAGTGGTTCTTAGCATTAAATTTAACAATAAACTTAACTGGAATACTACAGTGCATTTTAGTGAACTAAAGATAATTTATGGTAACCATATGGATACCCCCCCGCCCACCCCCATTTACCTGTTCTCGATAAGCACACCTCTGTGAAAAATAACTGTACTTAAATGTATTGAAATTGCACTTGTAGTATACTTTAA
The DNA here is from genome assembly GCF_012432095.1 of Onychostoma macrolepis. Lineage (NCBI taxonomy): Eukaryota > Metazoa > Chordata > Actinopteri > Cypriniformes > Cyprinidae > Onychostoma > Onychostoma macrolepis. Next base: position 14,618,386 of record NC_081169.1, read on the forward strand.
AGTATTTTTTTAAAAACTACTTGCAAATTGCAAAGGCAAATTAAGTGTACTTTAAGAGAATATACTTTTATGTCAGTTTCATTTATGCACATGTTAAAAAGGTGCACGTTGTAATAAATGTCAAATTAAAAGTTTTAATAAGTGCTAAAAGAAGTACACGCTAAATTTGATGCGTTGACTAACATACCAAAGCAGACTGATTGGGCATTGCACTTTAACCATATTTCAAAGACAATAGAAGTAATTATAAATTTACATATAAATATGTATTAAGTGGCCCAAAAAAGCACACAACATTGCATTAAATATAATGAAATGCATTAAATAATTTATTAAATCTTCTTCTAGAGCATGCTGGAAACTAGAAATCCCTGGCATGGTTTGAGCAATGCTACACTAATGGTATGAAAAGTATTCATGTAGACCAAATAATATGATGTAATATAATATATTTAATGAATGGATTAAATATATATACATATGTGTGAGTGTCTGTGTGTGTATATGTGTATATATATATATATATATATATATATATATATATATATGTGTGTGTGTGTGTGTGTGTGTGTATATATGTATATGTGTGTGTGTGTGTGTGTGTGTGTATATGTATATGTGTGTGTGTGTGTGTGTAATGTATTTTATGAATGTAAAAGTTTGTTGCTAAATTTAAATGAAAGGCAAAAAGATTGCATTTTCTAAACAAACAAACAAAATAAATAAAACATGGCTTTAGTACACTGACATGAAAGTTGGGAATTAATAAACATAATGTAATAAATATTTTAATAAAAATTATTTCTTTAAATAAAGGCAAGACACCAAAGTACAGTCCAGATTTTCTAAATGTTTTAACTATATTCCTATATCATTCTTTGATTTTGGATGCAGAATGAATGATCCTCACTTGTAGACGCTGATGATTCTAAAAATATGCTCTCTTTACAGATTGAAAGCTCTGGCATCAACTGGAGGCAGAAGTGTTCAGCTTGCATGTGACTGGTGAGCTTTCCTACACTTCCTTTTCTTGAGGAATAGTACCACCCTCTAGTGGTTCATATAAGACAGTCCAGTTTTTCTACGCATAAACAATTCTTGTTGACAGCTACAATTACACAGGCTTTATTTGCTGGTTTAGCTGTGCTGTAGCGTTCATGATCATGCAAATGTATCTCCATAGGCTTTTCTCTCATTTGGATGACCCTTTCCTGGATGACCCTTTACCCAGAGAGTATGTGCTGTATCTGCGCCCAAGTGGGCCCTTACAAAACCAGCTTTCTCATTTCTGGCAGCAGTCTCGCTTGACTTGTGGAAAAAATAAAGCTCACAACATATTCCCACACATCACACTCTGCCAGTTCTTTATGGTGAGTCATAGTTTCTATTTTAATCTGGATTTATTATTCTTATGTTGTGTAATTTTACATTTCTTCATTTTATGTATTTGTAGTGTCCAGACAATAAACTAGTGGCTCTGTGTGAAGCTCTGCAGTCTGCAGTGAATCAATGGAGAGGACGCTTCCCCAGCCCTCTGCCCCTGGAGCTCTACACCTCCACCAACTTCATAGGCCTCTTCGTGGAGGAGCAGGTGGCTGAGACGCTGAAGAAGTTTGCGGCTGATTTTGCGGTGGAGGCTGCTGCTAAAGCTGGTGGGGAGGCGTGATCAGAGCATTTGTCACAGATGGTGCCTGCATAGTGCTCACGTTTTATTTTTTTCTAATGAGCTCATTACTCATTCTCATGGCGTTCGTTATCCATATGACTTTCTTCCATGGAACACAAATGAAAAAAATTATCAATTTCCAAGATGCTTTTTTTTTTCAGTATAATGTAAGCATGGTATTTGCAAAACTCAAACTATCAGCAAATAATGACATGAATCTTAGTCTGTTCTGTGTTGTTACTATTAACTAAAACAATTAAAAATAGTTTTCACTTAATTAAATGATAAAAATAAAATAAAATAGAAATATTGCCTATTTAAAATAATACTAAGTTTAAGTACCAAAATGACTAAAATTGAAATAAAATAAAGCTAAATAGAATTTTTTTTTTTTAATGACAAACATTACTAAAATTTTAAATAAAATTCAAATGAAAGCTGAAAATATAAATATTAAATATTAATACATATAATACTGAAATAACACTGTCCTGTTCCTCACACAAAGCTATCATGTGACTTCTGAAAACATATATAGTGCACATAATATAGCAAACTATTTTTTTACTTGTCCTTTTTGGAGCTTGACATCCCCTGGACACTATATGCATTCAATTCATGGATTGCAAATACATTGACCTTTTTTGTTTTACTGAAGAAAAAAAAAAAAGACATGAATAAATGGTGACCGAATTTAAATTCTTGAGTGAACTATCCCTTTAAATCTGTACTTATCAAAAGATAAACTGTAAATCAAACATTCTAGATGTTTTTCCTCTCCATTTTTCCCTGTTTTAACCGTGTTCTAATGAAATGAACTGATACTTATTCATTGATCAAAATACTGTGTATTTGAATAGAGAATGCTCATGACACTATTTATTTCATAGATGTCCATGTGGAACCCCATAAAAAGCAGCTTCATTTGACTCTAGCCTATCACTTCCCAACCAATCATTATTCTGTCTTGGAAAAGTTGGCAAGAGGGATTGAAGTCAAGCTGGGTTGTGATTGGCTCGCTGCCCTCTTCTCACGAGACATACGATTTGCAAATCACGAGGCGAGTTGAGTTTTATGTCTTTTAAATCTTCTATTAATCTTATTTTTTTCAGTTTTAATGTTTTGCTAGTTCACTGGAATGCACTTTAATGCAGACTTACCTCTGTTTCATTATCAGACTTTGCGAGTGATGTACCCCTACACTCCTCAGAACGACGATGAGCTGGAACTGGTGCCTGGAGACTTTATCTTCACGTCTACAGTAGAGCATATGAGCACTAGTGAGGGCTGGGTGTACGGCACGTCTCTGGGTACAGGCATCTCTGGCCTGCTGCCTGAGAACTATGTGAGTCCTGCTGATGAGTCTGACACGTGGGTCTTCCATGGGTAAGTTCTCCAAATGATTTGCTGTGCAAGTTTGATAGTTCTCAGTGCAACTTATCAGTATTACTTGCACGTACTTAGGGTTCAAGGGAAGGTTCACCTGAATTGTACTCATCAGCTCTTTGAGTAGGTGGTACTTTTGAATTAATTATTACTTCACAAGCGTGTGTAGTATAATTTGAATCCGATCTACTACATTTGGCAAGTTTTCCTACCAGCATCAGTTGCATCGCGTTACTTCCATTCACAAATACTCTCCTGTGGCCAAATGGGATAGTAAAGTGTCGATTGTATGTGTTTATCTCCATAAACAGGTCACACAGCTTCTTTTGTACTTCCCCTTCGGAAAAGGGTTGCAAGGAGAGCAAATCATTGGATGGGCTGCTCAACATTCGATGCTTTGAAAACTCAAAGTTGGGAGAATCTGCCATCTTGAGTGTTATTTGCCAACCCATGCAGGTGCCTGTTACTGTACATTACAGCAATTAAAGTAACATTTCCAACACTTTTCACTTTGGGTTTGTGCAGTTACAGATGATTTGATTTATTAAAGCATTTTTGTGCTGTTGATGATAGGTGCTTCGCTCCAACATCCAGTCTCGGACCCCTAAAAGGACCTTGTTTGTATGTCGGCATGGAGAAAGAATGGATGTAGTGTTTGGGAAACACTGGCTCTCACAGTGTTCTGACTCTAAAGGTAATCTGAACTGATGGATCATGGTGCCTCGCTCACATGGTACAATTAGTTTGCAAGCTCAGTTTGTCTTCCTGTAGGCAGGTACGTGAGGAGTAACCTGAATATGCCTGCTGCACTACCTGCCCGGGGTGGAGCACACAGGGACTATGAAATGGATGCTCCTATCACAGTGGTTGGAGCTACACAGGCTAAGATAGTGGGTATGTCTGCTCAGTGTTATGATGTTGAGATGAATTCACCAAGTGAATTGTCTATCATGCTGTTTTTAAGTCATCCGTCTGATTTCCAGGTGAGGCTATGCTGGAAAGTAATACCACTATTGATTTTGTGTACTGCTCACCCAGTCTCCGATGTGTCCAGACAGCTCATGAAATCCTCAGAGGTACATACTGTAGTCAGGAATCTGTTGGCAGCAGTGGTCTACATGTTTACTGGAAAATTCCAGTAGGAGCATGTAAATGTCTTTTAGACCAGGGGTTTTAAATCTTTTAGATGCCATGTAGACTCCATTCTTAAAATATAAAAGGCAGCTATATTTTCGTGTGTAAAGACCAACTTTATACTGTGAAAATATAAAGATATTATAAATACACAATTGTTCAGACAGCAAGATTTTTGACAAAAAAAAAAAAAAAAAAAGCAATGCTGCATTAAATTGATCAAAAGTGACCGTAAATACACGTATAATGTTTAATTATACAATTTAAAATTTAAAAATGCTGTCAAAGAATCCTGAAAAAATCTTGGTTTCCACAAAAGTATTAAGCAGCAGTGTTTTTATAATAAAATTGGTAATAAAAATATATACAGGTGCTGGTCATATAATTAGAATATCATCAAAAAGTTGATTTATTTCACTAATTCCATTCAAAAAGTGAAACTTGTATATTATATTCATTCATTACACACAGACTGATATATTTCAAATGTTTATTTCTTTTAATTTTGATGATTAGAGCTTACAGCTCATGAAAGTCAAAAATCAGTATCTCAAAATATTAGAATATTTACATTTGAGTTTGAATAAATGACCATCCCTACAGTATAAATTCTGGGTCTCTCTTGTTCTTTGAAACTACAATAATGGGGAAGACTGCTGACTTGGCAATGATCCAGAAGACGAACATTGACACCCTCCACAAAGAGGGTAAGTCACAGAAGGTCATTACTGAAAGGTGTGGCTGTTTACAGAGTGCTGTATCAAAGCATATTAAATGCAAAGTTGACTGGAAGGAAGAATTTGGGTAGGAAAAGGTGCACAAGCAACAGGGATGACCGCAAGCTTGAGAATACAGTCAAGCAAAGCCGATTCAAACACTTGGGAGAGCTTCACAAGGAGAGAACTGAAGCTGGAGTCAGTGCATCAAGAATCGCCACGCTCAGACGTCTTCAGGAAAAGGGCTACCAAGCCACTTCTGAACCAGAGACAACGTCAGAAGCATCTTAACTGGGCTGTGGAGAAAAAGAACTGGACTGTTGCTCAGTGGTCCAAAGTCCTCTTTTCAGATGAAAGTAAATTTTACTTTTCATTTGGAAATCAAGGTCCCAGAGTCTGAAGGAAGAGTGGAGAGGCACGGAATCAATGTTGCTTGAAGTCCAGTGTGAAGTTTCCACAGTCAGTGATGATTTGGGCTGCCATGTCATCTGCTGGTGTTGGTCCACTGTGTTTTCTGAAGTCCACAGTCAACGCAGCCATCTACCAGGAAATTTTAGAGCACTTCATGCTTCCTTCTGCTGACAAGCTTTATGGAGATGCTGATTTCATTTTCCAGCAGGACTTGGCACCTGCCCACACTGCCAAAGGTACCAAAAGCTGGTTCAATGACCATAGTGTTACTGTGCTTGATTGGCCAGCAAACTCGCCTGACCTGAACGCCATAGAGAATCTATGGGGTATTGTCAAGAGGAAGATGAGAGACACCAGACCCAACAATACAGATGAGCTGAAGGCCACTATCAGAGCAACCTGGGCTCTCATAACACCTGAGCAGTGCCACAGACTGATCGACTCCATGCCACGCCGCATTGCTGCAGTAATTCAGGCAAAAGGAGCCCCAACTAAGTATTGAGTGCTGTACATGCTCATACTTTTCATTTTCATACTTTTCAGTTGGCCAAGATTTCTAAAAATCCTTTCTTTGTATTGGTCTTTTTAATTTTCAATCATCAAAATTAAAAGAAATAAACATTTGAAATATATCAGTCTGTGTGTAATGAATGAATATAATATACAAGTTTCACTTTTGAATGGAATTAGTGAAATAAATCAACTTTTTGATGATATTCTAATTATATGACCAGCACCTGTATATGAAACTATTGAGCTGCAAATCAGCATATTAGAATGATTTCTGAGGGTTCATGTGACAAAAAAATTTGCCATCACAGGAATAAATTACATTTTAAAATATTAAAATAGAACACTAGACCAAATCGTAAATGATTACTGAATTGTAATAATATTTCACAATTTATTTATTTTTTTAGTCTGTATTTTTGATCACATAGATGTAACTTTCATTTTTCAAAAAACATTAAAAAAAAAAAAAAAAAAACCTTACAAAATATTACCAACCCCAAACTTTTAAACAGTAGCTTGTTTATAAAATATAATCTGGAAAATATTTATTTCTATAAGTTACACTTTTCTTCTATTCTATCCGCAAATTGATTAACATTATAATTCTGACCATACAATGCTTGTATTAGACTAGAATTTTCCAGAAAGTTCTATGCTGCTTCAGAAATGGCACACAGTTTTCTACTGTACATCTTTAACGACATGTTCACTATATTCGTCTGCTTGTCATTAAAATTGTTATATTTAAATGCTCTCCAACCGCAATGTCATGTGCACCTTTTCTAGGAATGCAGCAAGATGGCAGAATAAGCATTCGAGTGGAGCCTGGGCTTTTTGAGTGGACTAAATGGGTGTCAGGAACATCTTTGCCTGCTTGGATACCCCCCACAGATCTTGCTGCGGCCAACCTTAATGTAGACACAACATACAGGTAACAGATGGACTGTTCATATACAGTGTGGGAGCTATTTACATTTCAAATTCAGTCCTGATCGACAGTTGCCTTTCCGCAGACCTCACATCCCCATTAGCAAACTAACCGTCTCGGAGGCGTATGACACATACATTAGTCGCAGTCACCAGGTGACCAAAGACATTTTGGCACACTGCAAAAATAAGGGTGAGTGATTAAAAATATTGCTTTTAGTACTTGACCCTCAGATCTTTACTAACACCCTCCTTTTTTTTTTTACATCAGGAAAAAATATTCTATTTGTGGGACATGCTTCTTCTTTGGAGGCCTGCACTCGCCAGATCCAGGGCCTTTCTCCTCAGAATCCTAAGGATTTTGTGCAAGTAGTCCGAAAGGTTAGTTTCATCCTTTTTACTTTAAACATTTGGTCTTTATACTTTAAACATGATGCTTAATGGGAGCCGATCTTTCTGTCCAGATTCCATACCTGGGTCTGTGTGCCTGTGAGGAGCAGGGGGACTCAGGAGTCTGGCAGCTAGTGGACCCACCAATTCTTCCTTTAACTCATGGGCCCAACCACAGCTTCAGCTGGAGAGAGACCTTACAGCAAGAATGAGCTTATCTGCAGGGTCTGTCCACAAGAGACTGAAATGTTACCTGCACTGGAAGCACAAAACAGAATATTTTTTAAACAGATCTGTCACATCCAGGTTTAAGTTATGCAAATAAGATATGGGATGTGGCAGAGTTTTTGTTTGCAGGTGGACAGAGGAGGTCGCACTGAATAATGAGCATTTGTGATCATGTTTACTGAGCCTTTAAAAGGCTTTCTCAGGGCGTTGGCTATCACTTTTAAAAAGTCAAAATGCACAGTGGCACAATGCAGCACTTATGGTAAAGATTAAAGATCACTTCCTGCCATGCAAATATGTACAATTTTGCAATGAGATGTTAAAGAACTTAAAGGCAATCATGTCTTAATCATTTCTCTTGCAAATGTAACTTGAATGCATAAAAAGTGTAACATTTGTTTTAGCATAGCTGAATGGATATCAAATGTATTTGTAATATCTTTACATTAAAGCTGCAGTGTGTAATTATTAAAATAAAATAAAAAAAATTGTTTAAAAAGTTTTGTATTAATGTGCACAGACAGACCAAATAAAAAGCCAAATGTAGGTTGATTTATTTTTATTTTTTCCCCTGAAAAGTGTAAACATTGTAGTGGCTAACTGCTTTATTGTTTGTGAACCCTTACACAGCAACATGGCTCAACCAATGGCGTGAGTTTAGGGAGGGGCTCTTTGTTTTTTCGACCAACGGCAGACAAGGGGGAGTCTTTGGGAAACCTGTTTGTGCTAAGGAGCACAGTTGCCAAGTCCGCGTATTTTACGCGACTTTGGGCTTCTTTTAAAGTTGCGGGGAAAAATCCCTGGTCGCGGGTTGCGGTTTTTTGGGCTTATTTAAAAAAAATATATATGGTTGCTTGATAGGGAAATCTGACAAGCAACTTCGTTTCTTTATTTATATTCGCCATATTCTCCAGTGCATTGATTGCCACTCTGTCTGCTCGAAGTTAATAGCCAACCAGTGCAATAATATAAGTGCTATAGCGTAATTTGCCAAATGTTCCGCCTCTTCATTGGAGAAAAATCACATTCAAAAGAAGGCGCGTGACGCTGTAATCCAAGCGATGATAGAAGTAGACGTAGAGGAGTGGGATGACTTTCTTTTAGACTAATTTTTATAATGTTTTTGTAATGTATTAATTATCACGGGCTGTAATAAAAAACAAGTAGTCATATCCTAATACTGAGTAAATACATTTGGTTCGAATAGCCTGTCTTAAAATGTATTTCTTTTTTTAACATTTAAATTTAGACTACATTATTAGATTACCTTTTGACTTCATGAATACACATAAATGACACCTTAATGATTTTTTAAAAGCTTTTTTTTAATAATCTTTTTAATAATATTATATAATATTTTCTTTTTTAATATAATATATTATAATTGAATATAATATTTAATATATTTTTCTATAATATTTGTCGCATTTTTTTTTTTATGTCATTTATTTGATAGTTATGTATACATTATTTTATTTTAAATGGAAGAAAAACCTGTTTTTGACCTCAAAATAAAGCACTTTCCCGCTGTACATGGCTGTGGGAATGAGCAGTTTTGTGGTGCTTGGAATTCTTTATCATTAATTAAAAACAAATATTGTCACATTGATGGCTCAAGAAGGTGCAATTGTTCAAATATTGTTCCGTTGTTTCATTTTAAAATATATAAAAAAAAAAAAAAAAAATGTAACCAAGTGTTTTTCAAGTGTAATATTTTTAAGGCTAGGGACAAAGAAATTGACATTTCAATAGAATGACCCCAATATATTTTGGGCTGTAAATATGTGGCTATGTTACAGCTCCCCTTTGAAGCTCTTGTGCTTTTCTCCTTTTCCATCTCTCCAATCCTATTCTGCTTCTGATTGAAGATGAGTTTTGTTCCCACTTTTGTTGCAGTTTGCAAATTTTTGTAAAATAGCTTCTGTTTTTGCTTTTCAGATAAAAGAGTGGTTTCAGTGTAATATGTTGCAGGCTCATTTATTGGTAATAAATAATTGATAATAAATAATATCGATGATAAATCATAAAAAATATATTGGGTTGTTTTTGAAGCTGCGGTTGCTTATTTGTCTCGCGAGAGTTGGCAACTGTGCTAGGGAGCTTAAAGCTTTATGGCGTTTCCAGTGTCATGAGCAGGTAAAACACGGTAAGGTTCCAGCGATAAGCAATTTGTCAGTCCACAGTCAAAATGTATCATGATGTGTCACAACAGACAGACAATCGGTATATTTGATGTTTAATATCACTATAGGGGAATTTTGTCTAGACCGAAACTGGTTTGGACAACAACATTCTGAGGAGACAGATTTAATAAAATAATAATAATAATAATTAATTAATTAACAGTAATACTTGGTCAAACGAAAATTTATTTGATCTTAGTTGCAATATACTATGCATATCCAGATTTTTTAAACTATTGATTGAGTTTCATATGCAAATACACAGCAGTTATTTAATAGGCTTAACGTTTGACTAGATGAATTACAAAATGGCCCCATTTAGCACAATCAGAGATCATTTAATATCATTTGTCATAGCCTACTGTTAAAAATGTATATTCCTAACTAGTTCCATACTTTAAAAATGACAACGGCTTATTTTTGTCACATTCTTCGACTAATAATAAACTTGGAAAAGTCGGTAGGCTATGTTTTTGAACGTGCATTATGCACCTGCGTTTGAACAGGTGCCTTTTTGTTTGATATTATATTGAATCTTGGAACTTTTAGGAATGATATCCTGATCCAATTCGCGAATTCTAAAGAGATTACTCGTTTGAACGCATAATTTGTATTGAATTCAACGGAATTACAAACGGTATTTATGTTCTAAATTACTGTTTTTATAAACGATAAATGGTCGCGAAATTATCAGTAACGCTTATTAATAAAACCTAATTAAAACTCACAAAAATATATATATTTTTTTTTTTTGAGCGTGCACGGTGCAAATACTAGGGGTGTAACGATTCATCGATATGGATGGATACATCGATAGGATGTCTGAAGATACGATGCATCACGCGAAAAATATGGATATCTGTAGTATAAATAGGCACCTTAATTTTGGCACTGTCCACATTTTCACATAATGTCCGTCTATGCATTACCGCGTGCATTCTCGTTCAAACTCACGTATCAGGGCTAGATATAAGGACTGTCCGAAGGCACAAGGTGAGCATAAAAGATGCACACCATATGTGAGAAGTTTTCTGCGCACACATCTGAAGCCCACGCACCGAGCCGAATAATGAATTGAGCTCTCTTCCGCTTTTTTTTTTTTTTTTTTGTGGATGGATGAATAAATACAAACAAAATTACATAAACATGCGCGTTTTGACGAATATCCTAGTAAACACAGTCGGTTAGTATGTCTGAACGTAAACAGTTGAGAAAGAAAATGCATGTGTATCAGTATATTAAATCCGTGCTTTCCTTCTTAAAGTGAAAGCAAACTAATAATAAATCTAATGCGGTCAAAGAAAAATACAAGTGCTTACTGCTCCTGACTAAATAACCTTTGTAACATCAAAAATGATTAATTTAATTTATACAGTGAAGACTATGCAGTTATTTTACATTTGAGTAGGCTATTACATTTCTGTAGAGTATCTGAAAATTCATTTTAGACTGAGCTGAAAAACCTGAAAAGCACTGCTTATTGAACTTGTGTCTTTGCTTATTTATTTTCTGCTATTGCTTGTAATTTGGTTATCTGAAGAAAATATTTTTTTGGACTGAGCCCATAGTATCAGCCAGAATTGTTATTGCAATTGTTTATTTTCTTAACTATTAAAAAAAAAAAAAAAAAAAAGTGTAGACCTATTTATTTATTAATTATTAACTTTTTTTTAATTAACTACCTATTAATTTTGGTGAATGTCCCAATTGAGGGATGTGAAAATTTCAGATAAATGTTCATGTTATATATTTTGGTTGCATTTGTGAGTTAAAATAGCCTTTAAATAGGTATATAATATCATTAAAGTGCATTTAAATAAGTATATAATATCATAATATCGATATATCGATCGATATACTCCTGTATCGAATCGAATCGTAATCGTATCGTAGAATTTGTTGAGGTATCGGCAAATATCGTATCGCTGGGTACGAGAATCGATATTGTATCGTATCGTGATGAACTATCCGATTTACACCCCTAGCAAATACACCATGATCTCTAGAGCCACACCTTGACGAACTTGAAGTCTTGGCGTAAGACTTGTTAGGTTCCCTGGAGCATAATGTTTGAAATTAATGTTGAAAGAACCGATTCGCGGAAATGATGAACAGTGTCCCGAGGGACCCTCAGGAATTATCCATAATTTATTCACTAGTTATTCTAAGGTAATAATTGCACTTTTTTTTTTTAAATCGCCTTTTGGGGAAGTCGGGTTTGTGTGAGGGCGCACATTATCTCGTTATAGTCAAGCGTCTTGCGCCTTTATCTCATCTGCCGTCAGTTGTTTCGCGCCTTCACAGGTAACCCTTATGAAGGCGCGAAACCAGCCGATTGAAAATATCATTTCAGTCAAATAGTTGTTTCGCGCATTTATCAAGTAGGCCTACGTCACCATTTTTAGTAGTTCCTCGAAGTCAGTCAGTGGTAGTTACAAAAATGTGAGTATATTAATAGTAAATGATCAAATATCCAATTATAGAAGGATTTTCTTGTGTTTAAGCCATAATAGCTGAAACTGAGATATAAACTGTTTTCTTTTTTTTTTTTTTTTTTTTCAGTTTTAGCTTCACACTGAATCATACCCTTAAGCCACAGGGTAAAACACAAGGAATGGTCTGGTTTCTTAAGGACAACAATATTAAATCTTTAAATGAATGTACTGGTTTAACCTCAGGTATCTTGTCATATGGCTTCTTCCTTCGACCTGTGATTTGTGGGCTAATCTGATATATTAGACATATTTGTTCTCTTCGATAAACATGCCCTCTGGTAACATCCTGAAATTAGATTGAACAAATGCAGCATTGATGTATTTGTTCAATTACAGAGAGCCAGTCAGTTCAGGTCAGCTACTGTTAGAGATCCTTAAAGGAGAGAGTGGTTTCAGTAGCAAACAGCAAACATGGAAATATTTTAGATTAGTTAACTAGGTGCAGTTTTAAACCACTATGTACTGCAAGTAGCCTACATTTGGTAAGTGTGCTTGCATTTATTTGTGATAAATGAAGACAATATTGGCAAATACCTTTCAGTTTAGATCTTATTGGCAGAATTAACATAAATGACTCTGATGAATCTTTCAAGGCCTAGTGGCGTTTTAAGACTTAGTCGTAGTAATATTAAATACTTAAAGTATACTTATCACATAGCGATGAACCTGAAGCAGTGGAGTCCTTCTGTGTTAATGTCTTCTAATTACACAAGCTGTAAGCAGCCTTTTCCCCCCTTCCTTTCTGTTTGGCACCTGCAATCTTTCAGACATGGGCCGTTTGGACCTTCCCCTGATTAATGGTCCTGATTGGCAATAGAGGAGACTGACAAACGATTGGAGGATTTCATTCCTCTAAAAATCCAAGTCATTATTGGAGAGCAGTGAATCTCTGCAATCTAATAATGCTCTCAGTGTTCTTTTCAAGCTTTTAAACTAATTCGTGATTGATCACTAATTATCGGTGACGGAGCCTCTCGAGACAGCACTTTCCAGCTTTTGTTCCTATCTTAAAACAGTTTGAAAGGAGCTATAACTTCCAAATGGTTGACTCTGCTCCCTGGTGGAGAGTCAATAGGCCGCCGTGAGACGTTTGAGTGAACATTGATGTTCTTTGCCAATATGCAATATTGCCTCTCGACAGAATAAAACACCTGGAACTGGCTGTCTGGTTTTGATGGGACCGTAGTCGGCAATCAGCAGTGTTACTGCTCTTATTGAACCTCTTATTGGGTATTTGTATAGTGCTCCCCACACGCACTTTAGCAGCCAGACATCAGTTGACAAATACAGATTCTGTAATTGCGTGACCATTGATTTCAGTTCCAGTCAAAAAGAGAGAAAAAAGGGAAGTGCCCTCTTAAAGACAAGACATATATTAGTGTAATGCCGATGGCAAAGGCACGTATATGTGGAGTGAAAAGAGCGCGCACACACACACACACACACACACACGCACGCGCACATACACACACACACACACACACACACAGAGTGTGTGAAGACACTGAGCCCCTGGCTCTCCCTTTATGAGTCAACAGACGTCTCACCGGAATAACGTTTTCTTTTCAGTGTTGATATTTGATATTGCCGTCTTTACTTGTTCACTTTTCAATCAGGGACAGAATAAGGGAGTTTTGTAGCTTTTGTTTGTTTGTTGAATGTAGAAATAGAGAGGTTTGCAAATCTTTCAAGAGGAAGTTCTGTTTCTACAAATTATGGACAGATTATACTAACCACAACATTTCAGGTAAGCCTGCCAGTTTTCTTGCTTTTTATGTGAGGAGAAAAAAACATATACATATCAAATCCATTAAAAATTATAATATATATTATAATTTTTAATGGATTTTGTTTAACATTTTTGTTAAGGAGTAGTACATTAACTTGAATTTTAAAGACAAGAAAAGGAAAATATATTTTTGTTTCATTTACACATCTATTATGTTAAAGCCTATTATATAGGTATTATAAAAGTGTTTGTTTTAATTTCACATATCCAAAAACTTTTTCAACATGTCTAAATATCATAGGGAATGAAAAGAGCTGCAAATTGTAGCATAATGAGAAAGGTCCTCAGGAAGTTCCATTTATTTCCAGTAGGAGGCAATAGAGCTTCATACTGTGCAATGCAGCAGCTACTCCACTGCTTCATGCAAACAGTGTAAGACCTGTGAATTTTCTACTTTTTTGCTTGTTGTAAAGCTCATTTAGTTCAAGGCCAGTTTTTAGACTCTAACATGCACACAAAAGGTCCATTGTGGGGTTGTGCAGGTGTTTCTAGTCTATTAAGAAAAAAAAAAAGAGCTAATGAAAATTTGCAATTAATTTGCTGTTTACAGTCTATGGTTTATACAGATAAGTTACTATAATATTTTTTTAAATATGCAAATAAAATTGCTAACAATATAAAATATCTCGAGTTTTTGTAGCAACGGGGTCAAATACTGCCATCTGCTGTCTCTAATTCTTTTAAATGAGCATCATTAGTTTCATTATATTTTTGTGTCAGAAAGAATATGCAAATACTTGAAGTGTGATAAATATAATTTGTTTGCTCGTAGAACAAATGACCTGCACCGTAGCTGCTGCTGTTTGCACAGATCTTTGTTCCAGGCTCATGAGGTTAGTAGCTTTATTAATCCACACAACTGGGAGAGATTAGGGTCTGATTTACTTACCATGACAAATTAAAATAGTCCACTCATTGTTTGATGAGATTTAGCTGTTTTAAATGTGTCCTTTCTTTATTAATTGCAGATGAAACACAGATAACCACATGCTATTCAGCATCAATGGGACAGGCAGCAGCTGCCTTTGCATCGCAGAGTTAAGCCACAGTCTTATTTGTTTTCATTTCTTAAAGTCATAGGGTCAGTGCAGTGGCTCGCCAGTCAATGCTGCTGTGTTATGGCAAGGCGTGACCCAAGAAAGGTAGTAAATGTACCGCCTTTGTTCTTGATGTAGTTTTTATGTACGGACAATGTGAGCTGTTTGTCTGACTGAAGTGGTGATTAAAGCTGACACATAGGACCAGGGCTAAGAGCCACTGGCTGAATCCACGCTAGGGTCTCTTAAAGCCTAATTGACATTATTTTGGCTTTGGTGGGGGCATAGGCTTAAACCTTTTATTGTGGTCACCGTAATGACAATCTTCCTCCCCCACTTCTGCACTTCCCTGCACCATTTTGTTCTTACCCAGTCAGACAACCACCTTCACCTCAGCGCGAGTGCTCTTTTTACCTCCTTTTTTTCCCATAACCTTTGACCTTATGGACTGATCAGCAATTATCTGGAGCAGTCCTCCCCTAGTTAATTCTCTCCTTTGTAGTCACTCTGACACCCGCCAAACTAATCGGGCAATTTGTTTTATGGAAAACATTGGAGGTTTTGTGTAAACACCTTTTGAAATTGTTTCTATAATATTACCTAGTTAATTAAATTTTGTAATGAACTTGTATTCAGCTGAATAAACCATTCAAAATGCCCTTTTAGATTCTACCTAAGGTTGCTGTATATTTTAAGACTCACTTTTACAGTGTGCGAAAAATAGCAAATATGATATTATAAAGACAATGAGATGTTTAAATATTAAATAATTGGCATTTATGTTGTAATTGTACTAAGGTTAAAAGAAATAATTAAAATATTATCTATACTATGTTTTTAATTAAATTCAGATTTATTTTTATAGCACATATTACAATAAATCCAAAGCAGCTTTAAAGAGAATACTGAAATACAAATCCCAGTGAGCAAGATAAAGGGTTAAATTTGTGAGGAGAAACTCCCTAAAAAGATACAATACCAGCATAAACTTTACTTGAAAATATGAACATTGCAAATCTTACTCTTTTAATTTTTCCCCACAGATCTGTTTGTTGCCACCTGGACCCCATTCTGAAAACCCTTGTTCTAGATAATGATGCTCCAGCCTTTTAGAAAATGAATAGAAACTATTTGAGGTAAGACATTAACTTGGTATTTGTTTGGTGCCTACAGGGACATGGTATGATGGACAGGTATTAAGAGGGAAGAGGAATGAAGAGAACGAGGTAGGGTTCTCATTGTAGGGTGGCAATCAGGGAAAGACAGGAAAAAAAGTGTGTTGGGAAGAGAAAGTGAGAGTGTGTGAAAGAGGAGAGAGCTAGAGGGAGGCTGAGAGAATGTCTCAAAGGACTAATGTCCTCATTGTACAACCTGGTTTGAATGCAGACAGATTCTCTGAGAAATTAGGGCAGGAGAGAGAATCACCAGTGCATTGCAGAAACACCCTGCACAGATAAACTCCCTTTTCTCATATGGATAGCATAAAATGTAATACCTAATGTGGAAAATCTCATAATTCATTTCTACATTTTTATTAGAGAAAAATGTAGATTTTAAAAGATAAATAATCAGCCTGTAGTTTTGTTTTGATTAATAAAAATCAACTTGATTTATTTAGTAATTTTCTCTGAATATAAGCGTGTTCCAGCTAAATCACGTCTGTTTGCTCTTCAGGCTTATCAGCTCAGCGTGTGTTTGTGAGAGCGGGCTGGAGAATATGAGCAGTGATTCCATGGGTCGTGCGTGTTTTTGTCTGTGATAGATAGAGCGGTCTGTGATAAGTATGCATTTATGTGTGACTACAGCAGTGGTTTGTTTTGCTACACTCGGCAAGCAAAAAAGTTTCATCCGGTTCATCAGTGAAATGGCAAATACAGCAGCATGAACACTGAGACAAGGCGCTTATCAGAGTTATCCAGACAGCCGCACACAGATAGAAGAGTGAAAACAGACACGCACACATTGAAAAACACCATGAGAGGTGTGTCTCATTCTTCCTTTGGGTGGATATGTGTATGAAACTTCATAGCCTACTGTAAATTGGTGCTATACTATTTTTACATTTTCAATATGTTAATTATCCATAATAGATTTTTTGACCATTTGAATTGCTCAGTTTGCTTACTTTTCTCTTAGAGTTCTGTGAATTTTGTGTTGTAGTTGTTGTTTGTGGTCATTTGTGTTTGTATTATAACTTAACATTGTTAGCATATCTTAACATAGTATAATAGTAAACGTAATAAATTTCAGTCCTTTTCAGCTGCATGGTTACGTAAGGGATACTGTACAATTATTTTGTTAATGACATGTCATTTATTATTTGCCATACTTAACAAATAAATAAATAAATAAATACAGGGACCTGAAATATTGACTGGAGTTTAAATGACTTTATCAAGTAAAAAAAAGAGAGAAAGAATTCAGACTGAAAGGCAGACGTGAAACTACAGTAGCACAATGCGAGTCAAATGTAGTGGCAGTTTAATGACTATTATAGAAAAATTGCAGAATAAAGTATTCTAGATTATAGTATAATATAATTTTCTATTAAATAGTATAATAGGTAAATTAATAGTTAAAGTATGAACATACACTGCCGTTCAAAAGTTTGTGGTCAGTAAGGTTTAAAAAGAACACTATTTAGAAAGGACACATTAAATTGATCAAAACGGACAGTAAATCCATGCATAATGTTACAAAAGATTTCTATTTCAAATAAATGCTGTAAATAAATCCTAAACTTTCTATTCATCAAAGAATATTTTTAAGAAATGTATCAAAAATTTTTAATTACATTTAGCAGTGCATCTGTTTTCAACATTGATAAGAAATGTTTCCTGAGCAGCAATTATAATAATTTCTGAAAGACCATATGACACTGAAGTCTGGAGTAATGATGCTGAAAATTCAGGAATAAATATGTCACAGGAATATTACATATTATAATATATTCTAAAAGAAAATAGTTATTTTAGACTGTAATAATATTTAACAGTATTACTGTTTTTATTGTATTTTTAAACAAATAAATGCAGCCTTGGTGAGCATGAGCGAATTTTTCAAACACATAAAAAATCTGACTGACTCTGAAATGTTTGAAAGGTAGTGTATAAAGAAATCATTTAAGACGAGGTCAAGGAGTTCACTAAGGGAGGTGTGTCACCTCTGTTTTGTGAGAACTTGAGAAGAGCAGTAACACAAGTAGGTATTTCACATCTTACTTAACCAATTGAACACTTTTGCTCAGGTGTCTTTTTACCTCACACATTCCTATTTTTTGCAGAAAAACCACTTTGTTGGGAAAGCCAGTCATTTTGAGATGCCCCGGGGCACATGAAGGGTCAGGGGGTTAAGGTAGGTGCCGTTCTCCCAGCAGTGGTTTCAGTGGAAACCGGGAGCCTTCTATTTGTGGTACAGACCTCTTGCCATTTAGCCACCTGCCTCCAATAAAGAAAAGCAAGCGGCCGGCAAACTTCAGCGCTTGCCTCGGGCAGCTGGACGTGTTATTGATCGGGTGGGGGGAGGCTCTTTCCCTCCTTTCCTTCTGATGGAGGCTGGACTTTGGTCTGAGCTGCATTCCTGGGTTCTGTTCAGCTCGGAGGCAGAAGGGAGGGAGGATGTGGAAGGGAGGAGGGACCCAGGGGCTGGAAATCACTTGTCATGTGCGTATAAAAGTGTGCCTTTCGTTTCAGAGCATGCTCACTGAGGCATGCTCGGCTCCCACCAAATCCAGCCCCCAAATTTGAACTGGAGGGAGGGGAAGTTACGGCGCTGACTCTTGTGTTGTACTCCTCTGTGTCTGTTTGGCTCCCACCCTGCGTGGCTCCTTCTGCACCTATGGCTCTACGGTTGAAAAAGTGAACGCGGATTACTCTGGAAAAGATGGACGGCATTGACAGGAAGACATGTGAGATGAGTGTGTGCTCTTTTTCTGAGTTTGAGTGTTTTTTTGCCCCTGTACAGTTTATCTGTTAAGCCAGGAAAAACTTCATCAGAAATGTAATCAGCAGTTGATCTCTGAAAAAGAATGAGGTCAAAGAAACTTTGAAGTGTTGTTGAGCTTAAATGGAAAGAATTGGCTTGTTTGCTTCAGGTCGGCAATCAGTGAAGTATAAAAAAAGGTCAGGAGTGATGTTTGCCTTCTGTTTACACGCTGGCAAAATGAGGTTAGGAGGCTTGGACTTGTGTAATGATGTGGGAAGACACGTGGACACATTCTCAGAACTCCTGCATTGACACAGGGCTCAGAGTTTACCTAAATCCTCAAGAAGCATCTTATCACCACTTCATGTGTGGCTGCTCTGATTCAGAGTGAATATCTGTCTGAGATGTGACGGGAGGGCGGAAGAGATTTGTCTCTACTGCAGCCACGTGGGGATGATAAAAAAGGGCAGATTTCATAAAGTGCTGTGCTGTTCACGTGGGTTGTTTTTCTGAATTCTGTCTGCATCTCTTTCTGTGGTCGTGTGAAGTTGTATGCTCTTATGCCCCACAAGCTGTTGTCAGAGATTTTGGGGATTCTCACCACTAACATATTCTTGTATGTTTTAAGAATCTGTGCTCTCATTGTCTTTACACATTATTTTGTGAAGGTGTGAATGGTTAAAATGTTTTGTAGAGTCATGAACACTAATGTACTTGTCATCTGCTGCATCTAAAGTAATGAAACAAGGCAGAAATACTATAATAAGCAGTAACATATCCAACTCTAATGGGTAATTTTCTGTCACGCTTTATAAGCTCATTAATGTAACCTTGTAGTGCAAAGATATTTTAATTTGACTTTATTTAACTGCATGTTTCTATAGTCTAATCTTAGTTAATGTATCCTCCAAGGTGAAATCACCTGGATGTGTTATTTTAAAGTCTCAGACCAAGAAGATGATGCCATTTTCAAGCCCCCCAGATAAGACATTATATGTTTTAGTTTAAAATCTACAAGCTAGATTTAAATTGTGGACTGAACAACATCAAGACACTTGTATGACACCACAGTATTGCCGTCCAGGTCTTTATAGTTAGTTTGTCTGTCTTTTAAACCTTTAAATCTAACTTTTAAAATAGTATATAAATTGTGTCATTTGTGCTATTAAACAGAAGCTACTCAGAAGAACTTTTTTCTCTGTAGGTGTCTTTTCATAGCATTTGTGTTCATACTAGTAATAGCTTTATCGACACATTTCTTTGAGGTTTTTCTGAACACACTTTACACTTTAACACAGTTACAAATTCAGATTTATTAATCATATTGTTGCACCCTTTGTGTTTGCCATTAAATTTTTTCAAAATAAAAGCTATTTCTTTCTTTTGATGTCCAGAGGGGAAACAGCGGACAGTCCATGAAATCATTCTCCCACCCAGCTGTTGACAGCTGTGCTGATGGGCAGCTCCCTTCCCCAGCAGGAGATGTAGAGATGTATGGAAGCCCGTTTCCACCACTGAATAAAAATCAAAAAAGGTTATTGCGACTTTTTATCTCACAATTCTGACTTTTTTTCTCAGAATTGCGAGACATAAACTCGCAATTGTGAGTTATAAAGTCAGAATTGCGTGATACAGTTTTGAGGGGGGAAAAAAGACTGATATGTTCTCAGAATTGCGAGTTTATATCTCACAATTCTGACAATTCAGAATTGCGAGAAAAAAAAAAGTCAAAATTGCGAGATATAAACTCGTAATTCTGAGAAAAAAAGTCAGAATTGTGATTTTATATCACGCAGTTCTGACTTTATTTCTCAGAATTGTGACTTTATGTCTCTCAATTGCGAGTTTATATCACGCAATTCTGAATTGCGAGTTTATATCTCAGAATTATGACTTTTTAACTCGCAATTGCGAGTTTATATCACGCAATTCTGAGAAAAAAAGTCAGAATTGTGAGATAAAAAGTCGCAATAACCTTTTTTTTTTTTTAATTCAGTGGCTGAAACGGGCTTCCATACGAGATGAGCTGTTTTTCGACATATTAAACCGCTGTTTGTTTTGCGATAAAGGCTCACCAGACATATCACTCACTCCCATTCTTTGATACTGGGAATTCACAGCTGGGAAGTTCTGTTTGGCAACAAACAGCAGTATGAAAATCCCATAACCCACTGATATGGTTTCTTTTCATTGCACCCTTTGGCACTGTTTGCAAGTAACTGTTACACAATACTACATATGAAAAGCTTGTTTGCACTCTAAATCATTCTTAGGTACTTGTTCTAGCACTTTGATAATTACAAACATTTATCGCCTTAACTTTATGTGTTTCTTAACTTTATGAGTGTTATTTTATGGACACAAACACTCATGGTTAGTGGTTAGACATGTTTGCTTTGAATAAAAGCAAATATGTATTGCATGAAAACCGTGGGCATGCTTTCATTGAAAATCACAATGCTGTTATATAAATTTTGAAACAGAGTTCTGACCTACTAAAACATTTAGTAAATTTGTGAATTTGCTGAAGATCCTTGAGCCATTCTTGAAAATAAATGCAGATAGCTTGATCATTTTATTTGTTCTGAATACTGTTGTCTGAATCCTCAAGCAGTAGAGCATCAAACAATGTGCCAGAGGCCATGAAGTTGTTCCAGGCTTTTTAGTTGTCTGCCTAATGCCAGCACATTTTTCTGTTGCATTTAATAATTAGATGTTATACTTAAAAAAACACTTTGCAACTTGCAACTCCTCTGAAGGATGCAGTGTCCGCCAAGGTTGCTAAGAATGAGAAAGATGTTCTCTTATTAAAAAAAAAAAAAAACTCACTTTATTATAAATTCCTAACTTAAATCTAAGTGGTGCCAAAGTGACACCATCTTTGCACTTTTTAGCCACCAACCAATGAAGAAATGACAACTCATAAAACAGAATTTAAAAATTAAATAGATGGAAACAAAGATATTATGAAATTATGTTAACATTTTACAGTGTCACGCATACGTCTCTCTAGAAATCCAGACTGGAACCAGGAATGGTATCTTGACCACAGGTTCTCAGGTGGAAGTTTGTGACCCCAAAGTCTGGTCTGATGGTAGAAATTAGTGAAATGACTTGAAATAACATAAAATAACATGTTGTGTAACACGCATTCATCCTTAAAAAACATAAACCAAATTATGTAATAAATAAGAAAATATGATTTAACTTGCATTGAGGACAAACATATTTTTCCTGTAAATTATTATCTGCTGAGATTATTATTATTATTATTTTTATCATTAAGTTTATAATCATTTATTTATATTTATATGAATTGTATGGCTTTTTGTTTACATTTGTATAAGGATAGAAAAAAACTTTATTGGGTCACTCAGTGTCTAATGTTAAATCTGGGCCCTCAAACAGAACCAGTTAAAAACTGCTAACTTGGACAGTAATGATGGACAGTAGTGGACGCTTTCTTTAGAGACAGAGGGATAAAAGACTCAGTGTAGATGTCCTGAAAAGTAAACCTTTGTATTCAGGAGAAATGTAGTATTTATCATAGCATAGCAAATTAACAGCTGTTGCTTTTTTACAAAGTAGGTTGCAGGACGAACTCAGCCTGTTGTTAGCTCATGTCTTAGCTCACTCTGCTTTGGGCCAAAGTACATCAGATGTGTCAGATCTTTTGTTTGGTCTGGCAGACTCACGTCATTGCTCACGCAACATTATCGTCCTGACATCAGCTGTGTGTTTTGAGTGTGGGGTGAGAGAGTTCAGTTGTTAACACAACACTAAAAGCATGCCACAGAAGGCCACTGAGCCTTGAAGGAAAGCAGTCATTTTCCTATTTTCAAGAATGTCCTGAGTATTATATGAGGTGTTTCCTTTCCCACAATAGCAGGACACTGTGGTTACCCTTGGAAGCAATATTATTCCTGAGCTCTTTGTTTTCTCAGCAATCTTACCTGTCCCTGTGATGGATTTGAAGGCTGAGTGTGAAATGAGATCAGCTGATAAAAGCAGCATATGCTGTAGTGGAAGCTGGTATTGTTCAGGTGTGAGATCCTGGAAGGTTTATAGGCAGCAACTGGCAGCAGTATTGCTTTTTGACTTTAGGTGTTGTTTGAAATGCTTTGTCTTCCCTGTGGTCTAAGGTCAAGTGCTGCAACAAAGAAATAGTCACTAAAGGCAGTTTAATTAACTCGTAGTTTACTCTAGTTTACAGTCTGAATTGGTGATGAGATGAAAGTGTGTGTGCAGCAAAATAACAGATCTTTCTTTCAGGCAGCGTTCGAATTGTGTCAAAGCTCTTGGTGGGTCCCCCTAACCTGGACAGCTGACTCCTAAAGTTTTTGATAGCCTATTCTTCATATTCTGTGTGGTCAGTTCACAGCAGTGACAGAAATTAATCTTTTTCAACAAGTTTAAAGTGATTTTTACCTTTTATGGGCATTTTTACCTTTGTAAAGCCTTTTTTCTAGAAGTGTGCATTATCTTTTGTGTCAAATTCTTATATTTAATCAATAAAGTCAATTAGAATAATAAGACATTTGGGGCTGTTACAGAGGAAACACAGAAGCTGCATCTGGGGTGTATTCCAAAAAGCAGGTTATGTGACACATCCGGGTATGTTTGAGGATAAGCGACCGGATAACCTCAGCTTTCGTATATATATATATATGTTATGTTCATTATAAAGCGCTAATATAAGTAATAAATAAGGTAATATTCTAGAATGGTTATTATATTTATTTTATTGGCATATATAACAGTTATCTATAAATTATAAAACATTATAAGACAAGGTAATGTTTAATTTATTATATGAAAAATATTTATTACATTTTATATAATCGCATCAGACATGGATCGGCATTTTCTATAATGTATTTCTATAATAAAAATACATATCTGATATGACCTAATTTATAATTAGCATCAAACAAACAATATAATTCTTATTCTCAAGGATTAAGGATTAAATGGGAAAAAAAGAAAAATGATTCCACAACCATCAATTAGTTGGTGATATGCACTAAGCATGTAAATGACCGTTGAACAAAAGAAGAAGAAAGAAACAGCATGGCGCACTTTTTCTTAGGCCGTTTCTGAAATGGAAGGCTGCATCCTCCGGAGGTCACATTTGTAGGCTGCATACGTCATAAAGAAGATCTTATTTTAGAATATTAACAGTTATAAATTTGACCATTATTCTTAGTTAAGTGTAAATTGTTGTAATATGCTTTTGACTCACGAATATAATGCTCAGTTACCTGAAATAAACCAGGCTTGATGACGTATGCAGCCTGCAAATGCGACCTCCGGAGGATGCAGCCTTTCCCTTTGAGAAAGTTTCCATAGTGACTCGTCGATTCGTTGCTCTGTTGAGAATGTCTTGAGTCTTAACCAGGAACATACTCTGAGTTGAATGAACTTACTCCCGGATGAGTTTTTGGAACCACATACCTCAAGTAAGCAAGGTTTGGGGTTAATCAACCGAAAGTTCAGTGTTTAGCTGAAGGTAAGTTAACCGTGCTTTCTGGAATACACCCCTGAAGAGGCAGATATATTTATTTACACACACACTGTAATTTAAATGTGAAATTAAAACCGCCAGTAGGTGGTAGCAAGTCACTGTTAATTAGTGAGTCATTGCGACTGAACCATTTAAATGGTTGATTCATTCAGGAACGAAACACTGTCATGTTGCTCAGAGACGCAAAACAGTGTTGTAGCTGTGTTTGGAACCATTTTTGTTGGCGAAATAGAGCAAAAATAGGCAATATGGTTTCGAAAACGCAAGTCTATTAATATTAACTTCTTACTGATTTTAGCCTATACAACAGCTCAATAAACATCACATTTGTGATTTTTGTGAAAAATGTCACACTTCATTTTCTGCCCCCATATCTTGAATTTTGGCAGCATTCTAAATGCATTTTATTAGACTGAATCATCCAGTGAAAGAACACACTCTAAATGAGCACAGTTAGTCTAGTTAAGCACTCATAACTCCTCTTATAATCTGTATGATAAATTAATCTCTTACTTTTATCGTACGTACATCTGCACTTTTGTTGCTTATGATGAGGGAATTCGCGAGTTTCAGTCTAAACAAAATTCAGCAATGACTAATCTGAACGCCTCTGATTGGCCACTGCATTCATAAGCTCAACAGAATCATGTGTGATTGGTTATAATAAGCAACGCTGTATAGACGAGTAAAAATAAAATAAAATAAGATGTAACATGAGCTATTTTTAGTCTAACAATCAAATCCTTTCATTTCATTTTCATTTTCACTATTTTCATGTTTCAAGTATTATAGTTTTATTGAAAAACCAGGGAGGGTTTTT
Organism: Onychostoma macrolepis; assembly: GCF_012432095.1. NCBI lineage: Eukaryota > Metazoa > Chordata > Actinopteri > Cypriniformes > Cyprinidae > Onychostoma > Onychostoma macrolepis. The sequence continues at coordinate 14,643,529 of NC_081169.1, forward strand.
TTATGGGAGGTCCAGGACCCCCCCAGCCCCCCTCAATTCGAACATTGCTTTCAGGTGTCTTCACAGGCTGCATGCGGTAACATACAGCACAACCAGTGCGGCTTAATTTATGAACAAATGACATTTCTTTGAATTAATTATTCAAATAGAACTTTTTCAAATATTCATGTTTGTAATTTTATAATAATTTTACACATTGTTATAATAATGTGTTTTAGATATTTTTATTACACTACCCACTAAACATCAGGGTACGATGTGTGAAAGAAATTAATACTCTTATTCAGCAGAATGCATTAAATTGACATTCAACTATTAATTGACTGCATTAAATTAAACTCAAAAGTGACAGTGAATAATTATTTTCAACCTTAATGATGATTAGAAATAATATGATCACCATATCGGAATGATTTCTGAAGGATCATTTTACACTGAACACTTAAGTAATGGCTGCTGAAAATTCATATTTGATAACAATTGGAATAAATGACATTTTAGAATATATTAAAATAAATAAAAGTTGTTTTAAAATGTAATAATATTTCACAATATTACTGTTTTTAAACAAATAAATACAGCATTGGTTATACTTCATTCAAAAACATTTTTAAAAATCTTGCAAACCCCAAACTTTTAAATATATATATATATATATATATATATATATATATATATATATATATATATATATATATTTATTTATTTATTTATTTTTTGTCTACCTGTAAACTTTACAGCATTAATGATTAGATCATTTATTTCAGATGTTAGCAAAATAGACCAAATTAATCGGAATTGAATCAAGCTTTTGATTTTTTATCAAATCGGGAGGCCAAGTTCTGCTTCCCAGCATAGTGGCATGAAAATGAAAAGCAAGTTATTGACAAAATGTCCTGTTGCTCTTTCGACTGGTTACGACAAAGACTCAAATTTAAATACTGCTTGTCATTTTTATTACCTTGTGCCTTGTAGGACATTGTGTTAGTTACTTTCCAGAAACCCCAGCCTAAACTACTCAGCACTTTTTCTGCATTTCAATTTCTTGTATGAGTGTGTATTATTGTCATCATTGCTGAAACTGATTACCCCAACTTTCTGTTTTTCACTTCTGTTTACTCATCAGTAGCAGCAGTAAACGCGGTCATGGAGTCCGCTGGGCTTTTGCACAAGTGGAGTTTGCCATTAGTCAGGTTAACAGCTCCCATGGTTCTCCTGTCTCGATCTCTCTCTCCCTCTCTCCATGGGGTGTTCGGAGTGCCAGACACTCACAGGTTGCCATTTTATGGGGCTCTGCAGAACCAGATTTATGGGAATGATAAAAGCTGTGCAGAGCAATAATGACACAGGCAGCTACTCTGAGCCTTGTGCACGTCTTGTGCTGCCGCATCCCCAGTCCTCTGCAAACTCAGAGCGAAAGACATATAAAAATGTATAAATGATGTCCTGTGGAAGACATTAGACGATACGATCCCCTTACATGTGTGGTGCTTATCTAGACTGCTGTCACAATGAAGAGCTTTGTGGCTAAGAGCTTTGATCTAACGCTCCTGGCCTCTTATAGTGTGGTAGTTTTTTGTCATGTACTGAAGTAATCCATGCTTGTAAAAGCCCGTCTCCCAGTCTGCGATAACATCAGTCATTCATCACTATAAAATAAGAGGGAACAAAAAGCTGATGGGACTTGGGCAGATAGAGAGGGGAAGCGGCCGCCACTGTCATTAATGGGCTGACAGAAGTGGAGATTGATGCCGCTTTGTGTTGTGTAATGGTCCAGCAGACCACCAATGATAAAAACAGATCATAAATCTACAACTATCTGCTTGCTACAACAATTTTATGTGTGCTGTCTCACATTTATTGGATTCATTCAGGACATATTCCATGACCCTTGGTAGTAGTTGAACGATATGGGTTTTTCAGTGGCCCATGCCATTATCTCTAGAAAGCAGGCTAAAGTGACGAATATACATTTATGAATAAAATTTTGAGCAAATTGAATCCTTGTTTTTCTCAATATTTACCAAATTTTTTGTTTTAATGTTTAATAGATTTACTATATTTTATGGGGCTCTTTAGTACCTCTGTTAAGGGTGCACTTTATATTATTTTGCCTTTTTAAAAAGAGTCACAATTTACACTAGGTCCTTTTACACTTTACGCAATTTAACAAGATTTATTTTGTCATGTACTGAAGATTTATTTTAAATAAATCTTTCTTTATTTTCAAAATGTTTAAAATGATGTACACTCATGTGAGATGATCAATCATATATGTAGTCTAAGTTAAACATTTAATGCTTGAAAGTGAGTGCGATTTTTATTTATTTATTATTATTTTTTTTAAATCGCATAACCAGCCGAACACTCTCTTTATCTCAGTGAAGCCCAAAGTACACTTTGGTTTTGACACGAAAGTGTCAAAGCCTTTCAAAGTATAACGTGTCTGCACAATTTCTCTCTAGAAGATACTGCTGATTAAAAATGTCTTTGTACTCTTTTAAAACATGAGCATGAGCACTCACCAACTCTGGCATCTGTTGTTATTACTGTCTACAGTAGTTTGTATTGTAGTTTCATCTCATTTACGTCACACATACCTTGGCGTACACATAAAAACCGAAGTATATTTTGGGCTAAGCCCCCATTACTGGGCACTTTCACTATAAACACTATAAAAAATGACAGTGCATTTTTAAAAGGCCAAGTGTGCAGGGCTACTGGCTGATACTGATCTCAACATGACTGCATTTTAGACGACTACATTCAGGATGCTTTGAATTCTTTTTACCTTCTGGATGTCCTTGACTCGTATTGACCTGCATAGTAATTTTGTGAAGGACGTTTTACTCACAGTCTCCCTTTAAACCATGTGTTCCCTCAGCCATGAATCATTTGAGTGTCACAAGGGTCCACATCAATTTGTTCTGTGTGTAATTTCTCCTGTTCTGCTCTGCTGACAGCAGTGTTTCTCTGTCCGCAGCTGGAGAGGAGAAGAACAAGTATTGGGCCTTTTGTTACCATGCTGAGAGAGACGGATTGGGTCAGTGCAACTGTTGTCATTTCATTCCCCCATCGTATATCCCCCAGCAACACCCCAGCTAGACCCATCAGATCAACCCTGAAGAATGGGGTCAATCTTGGGTTTGCCGGAAGATTAGCTGCTCAGGCAATAAATGATCTGTGAGGATGAAACCCTGGCCAAATAGCATTTACAACCTTCTTTGAAAACCCTTTCAGAGCTACAGTTTATTCCAGACTGGCATATTTTGTTTACCTGCACAGACCTTGAGTGTGCTTGGTTCGAGTTCAAGCAGCTCTTGTGGGTGTTTTCAAATTGAAACTTTTATATTTATAAAAGCATATTTCAAGTAACTTGACAGCAGTCCCTGTCCATTTGGAGCTTGTAAGCCTCTCAAAAATAAACTCTAATAAAAAGCATAATGCCCAAGCATATTTGAAAAAAAGACAGAACAAAAGAACTTAATTTGTCCAAAAAAAACAAAAAAACAAATCTCGCCTGAGATTTTAACTTGGTGGTGGGCACACTTTGCCTCCTGTTCAGTCACTCTCTTATGTCTTCTCGTCCCTCTTTCCGTTCCATCATTTTACTGGAGGATTCATATGCTAATAGGGTTCAGGAGATGAGGTGGTTCTCACGTTCAACTTGAAACTCAGGCTTTTGTGTGCCTAAAGCACAAGCTGCACAACAGAAGCTAGAAGTGAAATTAAAATCTGCTGAATGCCCCAGCGGGACGGGGAGGGGAGTGAAGGGGAGGGCAGGGGCGGTCCAGCAGCTGCTGATATTGGATAAATGTGAGATGCCCACTGTAGCGTTCCATACCCTCCTAGGGGACCGGCTAAACGAGGCATGGCTGTGTGTTTCTTTAATCTTACTGCAGGCCTGTTCCTGGTCTACTGATCAATGCCTTTCTGTGGATGATTATTTAGCAAATGGTACCCCACCCCCATGCATACCCTGCATTTCCATGGCATTAACTGTTCTTAAAGTTCCTCGTGCCACTTAAAATGCAAGTCTGACTTTTTGTTGGGACTCTTTAGTTATCATGAAAGTTTTCACCCTTCTGTGAAAACAAAAGAAGATATTTTGAAAAATGTCTTAGTGTTATATTGTCCATATAATGGATCTAATGTTGTTTTGGACCCCATTGACGTTAATTGTATGGGGTGGGGGAAACTGTTCTTCAAAAAAATATTTTTTAATGTTCCACAGAAAAAGGAAAGTCATACAGTTTGGAGCAACATGAGGGCGAATAAATGATCTTTGGATTTTGGTTTTAAAACTATCCTTTTAATGGCGTTCCAAGCAGTTTGCAGTCGCTGTGCAGAGAGAGGCCATTTTTTCAGGGGTTACTCTCACGGTGTGAAATCTCTATGGCAACTACAAATCTTCTGTGCTCGCTGATGCAGAGTATGCACACAATCAGGCCTTCAATGATTAATATAGCCTTTTTTCTTTAGCTCCAATAGATGTGACTTCGAAAAAATACAGGACCAGGCTTAAAATAACAACTCGAGCCTGCAATTATGAGCAATTTGGAGAAAATGTGTGATAATTGTACAGTACAGGCCTGGAAGTTTATTATTCTTCTCATCCGTAGCTGAAAGACAAAATATATGTAGCACTTTGTGACCAATCAGAGCAGCTTTGTGAAGGATATAAGGAATAGTTTTATGTGATTAGATTGACTTCATTGTGCGTTTGCTTTCTCTGCTGGGATAATTGTCTTGGGTTTCATCGTTCATCAACTGCACCGCCCGGTCTGTGTTTGTGTAAAGACTGAGAAATGGAAGAGAAAAGACATGCTCTCCAGACACTGATGGGAATGCACAACCACAGAACACAAGATTGAATGCCGTTTATGCTTGTTAATCATCACCTTCCAGACCCTGGAATGCTGTTGCGTGCTCACATATCAGCCCACGGTCTGAGAGGATCCTGCTACTCCCTCATGTCATAAATGATTTGACATTAGTTGGGTCAGAGATCCAAAGATATTGAAGTCACAGGTGTGTGTCTGGTGTCCAGGGCTTTATTTTTTGCTTCGTTATGTCCATGTTTGGCTGTTTTTATTATACTGTAGGGATATGCCGGTATCAAATTTTCATGTTGCGATTAATTGCTAATGCTTTTATCACGGTATACAGTATTAATCACGATGGTGAAATTTAGTTGCAAAAAGTGTTGTCATAATACAGTATAACAGGTTTAATAACTTTTTTTTTCTTATAACAAAAAATAACTGAACATTTAATGCAATAAAGCAATATACAATAATTTTTTTTACATAGATTAAATTGCAAAAGAATTATAAAGACCAATAGGTAGGCGATCACTTTACAATAAGATCTCATTAGTTAACCTTAGTTAATGCATTAAAATTCACAATGAGCAATAGCTACATTTGCTACAGAATCTTTGTTAAAAAATACAACTCTTAGTTCATGTTAGCTCAGTTGCATCTTTTGATTTTAACAATGTGTTATTAAATATTGGAAATGCCTAAGATTAATGAATGTTTAGAAGAATTTTGCATTGGCAGTTTGTTAACTAACGAAGCCCTAATGTAAAGTGTGACCGAACAATAAACACTTTCAAACTATATCTTGAGCATGTTGTAGTCCAGATTAAAATGTAAAAAAGTTTGTGCATTGTGATCAGTTGATGGGAAAAGTATTCTTAAAATGCATTCAAAATTCGGAATAATTTGTAATAAATAATTATTATCTGTATTATTCTCGGTATATCGTGCATATTCATTATCGTGATATATAGCATTACCGAATACCGGCACATGTCTATTAGGCCTATACAGTGTACCATAAAAGATTTTGGATGCTTGTGCCACATTAAAAAATGTCTAAATATCTTTGCATTAGATGCAAAATATTAAACCAAGTGTTGGAATAACTTTTTTTACAGTTAGTTTTAATCAACTGGCATCAATGTGATATTAGTGAAATAGGGCCCAGTGAAATCCATTTAATTTTTAATTTTTCAGGATTCTGTTTTAATAGTTAAATTACATTTTATTAATCAAAAAGCATGTCTAATTAATTAAAATCATGAAACGTACACAATTTAAAAGTTATTTATTAAAAGTTTAACAAAAATTAAATTTTTAAGACCCTATGAAATGTTTTTACCCTCAAATTTCTCTGTTTATATGATATGATATGCTAGTTTTTGTCAAAAGTAGTGCTAAAATGCTCATGAATTGACTCTCGGAGCAGTTCTAGACATAATGTTCATGTGTTCATGTACTCATATATTAGAGTGTCACGTGCACTTCAGTATGAGTGTAGTAAACGAACCCGCACGTCTGCGCCATTCATTCACACAGAGTGACACAGAACATGCAGGATTCATATTTAAATAGTATTTCGTGGATTAATATTCACAGACACTAGTCCATATTGCATTTTGATTTAAGTGTACTGATACTTTTGATTAATTCATCCAAAATTTGGCAAATTCCATGACATTCTGCTTTGTACAGTAAATTCCTTTTTTATGTCTGGATTCTGCATCACGGAAATCATAGGGCCCTAGTAAATGTATCAAGTCTGTTCTCCTCAAGTTCACACATTGTCCTAGCAGAGTATTCACAGGTGTAATTTATCACCTTAATTATTATCATTGTCAGACATCCAAAGAGCATGCAAATATGTGTATCTTAATTTTAATCAGTATATCTCCTGTTTCATGTTACAGCAAAATTAGTTTTGTTTGAACTTGTATTTGTGCTGTACGTCTAAAAAATGTGTCCAAATGCTATGCATATGTGTTCAAACATACAGGTATTGAGCACAATTTCTCAGTCCTCATTTTTGTCCATAACAGAACAGCTGTTTCCCATTTACTATGCAAAACTGCTCTTTAAAAATCACTTGTATGGCCCAAATTTCTCAAGAGACATGAAATGACCTGAATGCTTGACAGCCAGGACAGAGCGATTTCACTCCATCCTCGAGAGAAATATGGGAACAATTATGTGACTGTATGTGCTCTGTAGAGAGGGGTACATACTGTCCTATGGGCCAAAGAGCCAGAGCCCAACCCTGCTCCATGTGATCCGTTTATTAATTTAATTTGCCAGCCCGCCATGAGAGGAGTCAGAGGGTGCGCGACTCTTCCGGGCCCTAATAGCTTTTAGGCAGGATGACGAGGGCTGATGGAGGAAGATTTATTTATTCTTTTTTGCCCTAAAAGCTGGCCGTCCTCCAATCATCACAGATCTTGTTTGTTTTGTCACGGGGTGTGATGGCTGAATGTGTCTCAGAGGGAGTTGAAGAATGACTGCAGCTCTCCCTGCGGTCGGGCCCCCACAGCTGCTCTGAACACCACACCTCAATTCAGCCTGGCTAAACTCGGCTCCACACGCCTGCAGCAACACCCGCTGCTTTTTCCTTTTCCTTTTTTTTTTTTTTGCATGAAATATACATAAGCAACAAAGCACAGTAATTTGAAAGTATTTGTATCTTCTTCTTACGGCAATACCTCCTGACAGGGATTTGTGAGATATTTTTATATACAGTGTTAACTAACAAATTATGAATGGTGTAATTAAATCAGTTAAGCAATGCCAGCAAGGTGTTACTTTACTGTACATATTTGCATTTGCAATACACTTATTAAAAGTGACTTGCATTGAATTAAAAAAACACATTTAATCAGTTCATACATTCTCTAGATTTCAAACCTAGCTTAAAGTGGCAGCTTTTTTCTTTTTTTAAATGGGATAAGTCAAGTCATCTTTATTTATATTGTGCTTTTAACAATACAGATTGTGTCAAAGCACTTAACAGTATCAAATTGGAGGATAAGTAGCATTACTTTATTTACTTTATTTAGAATTAGCATAGTTTATTTACTGATCGTTAGAAATGATTTCCTTCATCTTTTTTCAACAGTAGACCTACAGTATGCAGTGCAGGGGAACAGATTAATCAACAAAGTTTCCCAATAAGCAACTGAGGACACGCACACACACACATGCTTGTTTCTGTGAATTGTGGGGACTTTCCATAGACTTATATTACTTTTATACTGACCAAACAATATTTTCTATCCCCTAACCCTAAACCTACCTCTTACAGAAAGCCTGTTTGCATTGTTACACTTTCAGATAACCATCATTTACTATTTCTAATCATTTTTTCCCCTCGTGCGGTCCCCAAAATGTAGCATAAACAAGTACACACACACACACAATTTTTTTTTCTGTTTTAGTGTTGTGTTATTTGTAGTTTATTTTAATGTATTATGCTGATTTTTTTTTTTTTTTGTAATAATAACAATACATTTATTTTTATTATTTTACAAGGTTTTATAAGGGAAACTCTTTCTAAATCCCCCTGGAACCTGCTTAAGTGCCTCTAGGGTACACACTCACCCCTGGCTGAGAATCACAGCTCTTGATCTACATTCTCTGTAGTCAAGGTCTGCAGTATTTTTGGTCTTGTTGTGCCTTTTCCCCATCTGCTAATCAACATATGCTCAGTATTCCCTGTGTGTGGACAATGTTAGGTAGAGTGAGAGAGAGAACGAGAGGGGATAAAGTTGGATACAGAGGGAACTATTAATCTTTCCATATTATTTCACAGGGCAAACCGTGTCTGCCGCTCACACTGTTGCCAGTATGACAGGTAATTATTTTAGTCTTAGTGCTGGCACCCAGTGCTCTGTCTTTCTCTCTCTCTCTCTCCCTCTCTCTCTCTCTCTGGGCCTTTCCGCCAAATGACTTTCTGTTCAGCCGCCCCAGATAAGTGAGAGGAATGTGGGCCAGTGCTTTTAGCTGTTGGGCCTTCAGCATCTCTTTCCACCTCCTCCTCCTCCTCCTCCTCCTCCTCCTCCTCCTCCTCCTCCCTCTGTCGGATATGTCTGCTGTCGGGGCAGTGAGCATCTTTACCTGGTGTTTTATGACATGAGCAGGACAGCCGGGTGTTTGGGGGTGAGGTGGTTCTTGATGGCTCTTGTACGTGGAGACAGGGCTTGTAAATCACCTGGGCTGGTTTTTACAGCCCCACGTCCTGAAGAATCAGACGAATGGAGGAGACAGACAGGTCTGTAAATCGGTCTGCTTTGATTTTATATGGTTATGAATATGAAATTTGAACCTGATTTAAATCTTAAAATGTTTGAAAATAGCCGTTGACCAGATCCTTGTAGGTTTTTCTCGATATGAAAGAGGAACGATATGTTGAAAGTCTCGCTTCAGGCCAGGTTTTGTGTGAGTGGCTCCCCGCTGCTGTGAGATGAGTTGTGAAAGCTGAATCAACAGGACTGTATTTACTGAGGACAGGCTGCACCCTCACATCTGACAGCCTCACCTTGTTTTCCAGATCAGATTTCCTTGCACACCATAAAGCCAAGCTCCTGGTGCTTAAGTGGGGACAGGTGCACACTGCAGATATGCTCTGACCACCAAGGACACAGGCCGAGCTTTAGGAGAAGGTTGTCTTAACCTTAGTGCTTCACCAGTGCCCTTTGATGGCTGCTCAGATCAGCCCCATACGACAAAAGACAGTTTATTTCTTTCCTGCCTACTTTCCTTCTTTTGATAATGCCTTCTTTCCTCCTATATTTCTCCTTCAACCTTTCTTTAGTATTTTCTTTTTTCCATTATTTTGTCCTCTTCCTCTCTTTCTTTCTTGTATCGTTTCATCCATTCTTTTCCATCCATCCATATATTCATCCTTCCATTATACCGCTTGTCCCATGTAGGGTCACAGAGATGTTGGAGCCTATCCCAGCATCTCAGGCTTAGGCAGGGAAACAACCTGGAGAGATGGCCAGTCCATCACATTCTTGCTTTTTTGGACCATTTTTTAAGGGTGTGCCATTTATCCTGGGATTTGTGTGTGTGTGTTTGTGCTGGTAGAGCAGTGACTGAATTCTATTAAGAGGTGATATTTTCACATTTTAAGTAGTATTTTTATCTTTATAAAGGGACTATTTTCTAACCTTAACCGTATGTATCATCTTTTATGTCAAGGGAATGCTGTTTAGAGAATGGATGAATCGAATAGATGGATACTTTAAATATGAACTAAATTCTAAACAAAAACTGCCAATAGGTGTTACTGTCTTCATAAGTGAGTCACTGAATCATTCATTTAACCAATTTGTTCAAATGGCTGATTTATTCAGGAGCGAGCAAGTGACTCTCTGCCTGAAATATGCATACTTTGCAACAATATAGTGTGCGACACACACAATGTGCATTCATAAAACAGCAGATGAAAAGTACCCAGATGACTGATTAATTGCAAAGAAATTCTGAAGTGACTTTACTATCCACTATCCAGTGAGACCAAGAGAGAGGATTTGTGAATGGCAGTGAGGTGACACAACTGATGCTGGTAGGTCACGTGAGAGTGACAACATTACGAATGTTGTACGTCCGAATTTCATTCATACTATATATAACATGCTTTCTTAACGGCCATATAGTAAGTTTCAAACCAAATGTAGTAGCTACTAGATGGGATTCATAAATGGGTCATTGAATCATTGATTCACCCCATTCATTCAAAAAGTTCACAAATTAATTTAATAACGAAACACTGTTTTGTGCTGCTCAGGGATGCACCATAGTTTCACTCTTGCTTTGTTTGGAGCTATTTTCTTTTTTGATCAATATCACATTTGCAGTTGTGCTGATTTTCAAGAAAAATGCACTCTTGCTTTTGTGATATTGCTTAACTAGGCTATATCATGATATTAATGTAAGACAAAACTCATTCAGGGACATTTTCGCCCCATTGAATGAATTGAATTGGTGGTACTGTAACTGTTTTTCCAACTGTTTTCAGTTGTTGTTTTTTTTCAAAGTGAGTTACACACTCAGTGTTAGCGTCCACATTGTTAAAATAACAATTACAATATTATCATAGACAATACAGATCACACACCTCTACCTTTCGTCTGGTCTCTTACTTCGTTCCTTTTGACTTTCTTACATTTTTGACCTTTCCTTCTTCTGACCATTCCTTTTTCGAGCCTCCTTCATTCATCCTTTCTTTAAACCTTTCATATTTCTTTCTTTTTCTCTTGGACTATAGTAAAGAGCTGTGTAAGCAGAGGAGGCAGCTTATGTGGGGCAGCTCTGTCACACAGAGATTAGTGCAGGAAGCCAGGTGTGGGATGAGTCCTGATTGGTGCTGAGATACTACACAGTTGGCTCAGATTTAACCCAGTATATATACAGTCTATAGACCACACTGCAAAGGATCATGGGCACCTTGCACTGAAGAAAGACCGCTTTGTCTTGGTTCATCTTGATTTCAGTGTGAAAGGAGAATTGAGTTGAAAATGTAGTACTTAAATATTTTTCAAGACTCCATAAAAGCCAACTGTCATTAAAATAAAATGGACAGATATTCTATAATGGTGTGTTCGGTAAAAACACTCTAATGTTAACATTGTATGACACATAATATTTCACAACACTGAGCGGTTTTGAACAAGGCCCCCGGTTTGAGGCGGTGTCTTTCAGGAGCTTGACAAAGTAATAATTCCAGACTTTTCATTGAGCATATCTCATCTCCTGCCACATTGACTTTCACAGAAAGAGAACTGAATAGATGTTTTGTTCTGAAACATGTAGCGTGCCCTCCTCTGTGCTGTAATGTAAGTATTCAAGCCGCCCAGGTTCTCCACTCATTTACCCTACAGCATAAATCACCCGCTAGAGTCGTGTTTCCATTCCTGAGAAATACACTGCCCAGATGTTGAGTTTAGAGTTGAAGAAAAATTATATTTAAAATTATTTCTTGAGTACACCAATTTCTTTTAGTGGGAAATTCACAGTGCGTTATATTTTTGGTTATTCAGAAGTAAAAATATGCAGTGTTGTTCAGGGTGTAAAGTTATTCACCTCTCAGAGATGTTTGGCCTCTCCTAGCTGTTATTTGACCAGAGCAATTAGGAAGGAAACATTTGTCATTGGTGAATCTGTGACACATGCAACAAAACAGACAGCTGCACACAGGCTTTCTCAATTTCTTTCAGCATTTAGCACTTTGCATCCTAGCTCAGAACAGTCAGATATCAATATAATTGTAAATGCTGTGGTTCTGTAGAGCTATTACAACATTATTCTGATTCATAGCATCCCGACCAGTCCTAAAACAGGAACTAAACAGCTCAGATAATACAGAAAGATTGGAGCTGGGCTATATGTTTGTTCAACCAATAGGAGAAGGGATGTGTTTGGGAAACTTGTTTGACAAACCAATTTTTGCAGTTGTATTCTGTGATGCTAGTGGTATAGAAATTACAGCAATTTAAATGTCACAAGCCAGGTTTTCATCCAAAGTTGTGAATTTACCTTGTGCAAAATTAGAATGTCACATAAAACATTTGTGAATAAGCACAGTAAGCATCTGACAAATCAAAGAGAACAAAATCATCACTTCCTGATAAACTTCCTGGCACTAAATATTACATAGAAAAGTAGGAGAAGCCACTGAATATAACAATTTTCATATATAATAAATGACTTGTGCCTCAAATTGAGCAGACGAAACACAATGAATGCGGTCATTGCTTTCGTTGATGCCTGCTGTTTGGGAACGCTGTCATGTAACAGTTCTGGGAGGCAATAATACAGAAATACTTTGATGACAGACTTTGGTTGGGCATTTCAGAATGATCAAACAGCATTTCAGATGCCGTGCAAGAAGATCGGTCTGCTGGTTAGTCAGGTTATGCTGTCCCATCATGCAAAGTCACATGACTTTTGGAGGACATGGACGATTTTATTCGGCAAATGCGTTTCCATCTCCCATTATTCGCATTAACCCTTTTTTGCACAAGACAAAAACCACCTCAAGCGAGCGTAAAACCTTGTTTGTGAATTAAGGGATTTTTTTTCATTTGCCGTTTCCATCACTTGTTTCTGATGTGATACTTCAAAATGCATTAAATGTGCACTACTAATCATTTTTCTCGTGAGAAAAAAACGCTAGTAGTCTCATAAGTCTCAACAATGAAAGAGTCTCTTCTCAGATTTGCCAAATTTCCAAAATTGCAATCAAGTTTCAGAGATCTCAATATGAACTCAAAACATTTCTCATTAAATTTCCTGCACCTTTATGTCTAATTTCATTTCTCCTACAGAATTTTAGGAGAAACATCTGAGACAAATTTGAAACCTCAGTAAATCATGACTGAGAACATTAAGTCTCATAAAAGAACAACCTCCAAGCAGTAAAAAAATCCTCAAGGGACAAGCGCAGAAAATGTCCAGAAAAGGCCAGTCTGCTCTTTCACTTCAATCGATCTCACTGCAGTGACGTGTGTAACTGTGTGTGTCTGAGTTTGCTCGTTTATGTTCAGCCGAGACGCCGGCGTTTGACTGATGGCTGCATAGAGTGAAGGCACGGGGCTGTGATATGCCTGACGTTCTTCTATGGCTTGGGCACAAATATTGCTCATTCACCCACTGCTGACACTTAACGCTGTGCAGCCCACATCAGCCCTGCTGAGATCTACATTTAACACGCTGCCCAATGACACCATTCCAGTTGTAGAGATCTCAATAATTACCACAGCTGGATACTGCTGGTTAGAATCCAACCTGGCAAGTCAGTGCTAAAGCCATGATAATCACTGCAGCTCTTCTGATACTGGAGACCAAAGACAAAAGTCCTGAAAAAGTCAGATTTATTTGTGACAGATATGGAATTTTCTTTTATTTTAACCAACATATTGCAGATATCTCTGTCTGCACAGATACAATCCTTCCTGGACAGTTCATGTGGTTCAGCAGTGCTAAGAGAAATATATTCATTTAATATTCATTTACAGTTTAGTAGACGTTAGTAATCATTTTTTTTTGTTGACTTGCTTTGAGATCTAGTCTATCTATCTGATAACAGATCAATGTTTATTCCAGTATTGCTCAATGCTTTGCTGCAAAGGTTGATTGTTTTACGTCCAGGTTTGCATGGGTGTGATGAGATGACCCTGTCGGTGTGATGATAAATTGGTGGAGAATGTGGGATGTGGATGACCAGTAATTTGAATGACTTTGAATAAATGATCAGTTGTGTAAGATCAAGGCATTTGTGTAAGTTCAAGGCTTGCTGAAAGGCTCCTCGGCATATTGCTTGTGTCTGTATCTGCCGTGAAACAGGGGTACGTCTCAATCTGCCGTTGACACAACTGCAGAGCCGGATGAATAATGCATTTAGTACAACTGAAAGCCTTAGAAGTATCGAGCAGCACCATTCCTGTGGGTATGTGCTCCAGACACCTCATTTCATGCTGTTTCTCCTTCCCCTCCCCTCTTCTTTAAATGTCCTCCTTCTCCCTCTACTTCCCTTTTCCTTTCCCTTCACATTTAGCATTTCGTCAACATAACATTAAAAAGTTATTACCACAGTATTTTAGAACAGAACGATTATTTTAAAAAATGATTTATACTTTTTCTGAAAAAAAGAGCTGTGCTTGCTCACAACGATGCTTCAGTGTTGTGAATTGTTGCCAGGGCGTTGCTATGTGGTTAGGTGTTCTGAAGGGTGTTCATTGTGATTTCTAGGGTGATCTGGGTGGTTCTTAACAGACTCAAGTCAACACAGCCACCCTCTATTATATTTTTATCTCTAGATACGGCTGGAGTACTTCAATGTAAGTCTAAAGGATTGTTTCATCTTAGAAAAGTAATACCTCTCTTGAACAAAGCCACGTGATTCATTTGGGTCTATAGCACAACAATATGGGGTTAGGTATGTGCTAAACTTGAATTATTTCTGGGGTTATGGGTTATGCCAAAGAATTCCATTCTAGAATTCTAAAAAATGACACTCTAGAATTATTCGAATCAAACAAGTCATAACAACGTGTTTATAAAGTTTTGAGAAATGATGGGGGGTTTATTTGTTTATTTTTATTGTTCATTTGTTTATTTTTTGAGGCTAACAGAAATTAAGTGCAATTACTATGTAATTAAAATGTAATTCACCCGAGTACTACTCAAGACAAACCTTGCTTAGCTTCAGTGATCAAGCGTATGCATTTTTATATGACTGTAAGTAATAATTTAGTCAGAGTAAAGCAATAATTTGTCATTTTAAGTGTCCAACTGAAATTGTGACGTCAGATTTACAGATGTAGATGATGCAATTGTAACTTGACTTCGTCCAGCATCTATACATGTTAATTAAAGTTTTAATTGGCCTTGGTGTTATGTTCGGTTACAATTTAATTTAAGGTGTCATTGGTACAGTGCAATTATACATTTAAGTACTGAGTAATATTAATGAATTACATATACTTACTATATGGTTTGGGTTGGGATTAGGGTTACTTAGATGTAATTACGCATTATTTATTGTTATTATAATAGTAAGTACATGTAACATGCGTAACAAAGACACCTTAAAATAAAGTGTTACCATATGTTCTTATTCCAAAAGACAAAGGTGATGCTCAGCATGTATTTAATCCTTCAAATATTCAATTATGCTTTGTCACGTATACCTGGAAAGACAGATTAAAACTGGACCTTGATTACGCCAGAACCCTCTTTAGCTCAATTATAACTCTGCACGTAAATGCACTTATTCTCTTTGCACATAATCATTCTTTACTTGACATTTTCCTTCCTAGTGAAACTCATTTCTTCCCTCTCAACCTGATGAAGCATTCTGCACCCTTGTTGTCATTAGGTTCGTTTATTTAAGTTCACCCCTGGCCATTTTTGTGCGGCACATTTCCTCCTTCCTCTCTCAACTCGCCAGCATCAAGGGGCACAGGAACGGCTCGCAGACCGAACGGGTGAGTCACTGGCACAGACAGACTAATAATGACCTGCGGGACTGTTCTAAGACAAGTGCGTCTCTTCCGTCACACTTTTGTTCCACCTTTTAGTCTTTTGAACTGCTCAGATAGATTAGTGTGAGAACTGTTAATGAGCTTCTAAAAATGGCTCTGCTAACGAGACATTGTGAAACTCAGGTTCACGCAAACACGGGCAGATGAACATACCTGAATAGTGTATTTACACAGGACATTCACGCACACACATCTTTATACTTTTTTTGACTCTTTCTCTTGACGATGGTATTATGGGAGGTGGGGGGGTGTATAAATGTGTGCTACGACTGTGGAGGCATATCTAAAGGAGTGCAGATACAACACCAAAACACTCACAGATGACTTTCCACGCTGCTCTCGTCTCTAATGGCAATGCGAGGCTGGACCGGACCGAGCGCTCCAGGAGAGACGCGCGCTGTCCGAAACTGAGAAGCGAGTGTGAGGCAGGCAGATAAAAGTGTTCTCTGTGCCTGCGCTGTCCTTCAAACTTCCTGACGGATTACTTTAAAAAAGGGGGAGAAAAATAATCTTGAGGATGAATGAAGCGCTTAAAAAGAGAGAGTGAGAGACGGGACAAAAGGTGAGCGCAGACCGTCGATCTAACCCATTCCATTCATCCTCTTTTTCTTCATCATCCCTTGCTATTTCACGCTTTCACCCCCCCACCCCTCCTTTTTTTGCACTTGCCTTTGTCCTTGTCCTCCCTGTCTGTCTGTCTGGCCGGCTGAATGCGGGTGTCATGGAGAGAGAGCAAAGGTCTCTGCACCGAGGGGGCGGGAGCGCGATGAAGCCATTGTCAAAGCCACGGCTAGGCATTGTGTTCATGTCCAGCCCACTGTCCCCCAAAACTGGGCCTCTCCCGCTCTGAGCCCCAAAACTGCAGATGGAAAGGGGTTGAGCTGCTGCGGCACGGAGGTACTGCAGCTGTTTGCTGCTCCGCTGCGCCCCGTCCTGCAAGCAGGGGTGCCGTCCAGCGCCAAGCACAGCTAAAGGAGCTGCGTCACAAAGCGAAGCCCTTTGCTGATTCTTCCGCTCAGTTCTTATGCTCGTTCATCCCATACGTCTCCATCCACTCTGTGGATATCTTCGGGGGGTTTACGGTTGTGTTTTGGCTTTGCCTCCGTTTATGCATCTGTGCTAAGCTATCGGCTGTTATACTGAATGCTTATGAATCTGAGTGTAGCGAGAGGTTTAGGACGTTTACTGTGTTTTTTTGTTTTTGTTTTTTTTATCTGCGTGTGGATTACAAACATTCACACAAAGCATATTTTTCTTTCTTTTGCAAAAAATGAGTGAGAAATATGACCTAAATGCGTATACTTATAGCGCATATATGTAAAAGTTTCAAAGTTTCAAAAACCTCCTGACCCCTATCTGAGACATCACACAGAGAAGGACCAAGAGAGATAAAAAGCAGAAATTAAATGGCATATCAAACCAATTTATTCATTTGGGCAGAGGTGAACACATAACACAATGTGATTATATTGTAATACATTTTTTTAGACAGTTTATTTGAGACCTTCATGCCATTTCCAAACCTGTACAATGTACTTTTTTCCTACAAAACACACAAGAATATATTTTGAAGAATGATTTTGTCGATACGGTGAAACAACACTGCAAACATTTTTTTAAAATATTATCTTTTGTGTTCCAGGATTGGAACAAAATGATGTAGAGTAAATGTTGATACAGTTGTCATTTTTGGCTGAACTGTTCCTTTAAAATCAACATGAAATCAATTCCGTTTCAGCTGACATCACTAAGCCCTCTCACCCTCTTCCCTCCAGCCACCTGTCATATCGAGACCACCAAAATCTTATAAATTCCTACTGGATAAAATCAAATTTAGTCATTTAACTTGACAATGTCAATTTATGTAAGTAAAATGGACTTTGAATGTTGTTTTATGTTGATTTTAGCCTCTAATTTGCACCAAATTGGACTTTGGTTCAAGTATTCTGAACCTGGATGAAATATGGCTATGAAATCTATCAGTTCTAATCAGTAGCTCTTTGTATCTCATAAAACAGTGGATAAAGAGAGATGTTTTGCCTCACTGCAGTTTTCTTGTTATTAAGTTAAATGAACTGGAAATATTAAATTATGTCAGTTTAAGCTTAGATAACTCAGTATTGTTGTTGTTTTTTTTAATTCTACAGGGCTGCAGATATTTGTATAGATGGTTGTCTTTGGTGCTGTTCATTTGCAATGCAAGCTTCTCTAGCTGCATTCAGCTAAGGCAAAAACATGAGTGATCAATAGTGTTTTTCTTGTTTGGCTGTAGGTGTTCAAACTTTTAAATTTTGTTTTTAAAGTAAACAATCCCAAGTAAACATTTCACACTGATTGACAGGTTATATCAGGAGATGTTATTCACTGTATTATAGCATGTCCGTCCAGTCAGATTTCATGCGGTCGGTCACCGTGCAGTTTTCATCTTTGTCCAGGAGAGGGAGGAAACTGAACGTCTTTGCGCAAATCCTGAAAATCTACCCCCTTCACTGGCTCTGAAGCGTACTAGTGAAATCAGTGGTTCCGATCCAGATTGATTCCCTTTGTTGTGATACAATGATAATCTAAAAAGATTAGGAGATACTGAGTTCAAATGTTTTGAAGCGGGTTGCCTAATTTTCTCTGCATGTTTCTGTCCGAGTCTAAACTCATCCCTTCATTAATGACCGTTGTTTTTCTTCTTTTTTCATTATATTTTTTGAAATCCAGATTATGAAGATAAAAGATTTTATTGCCACAATTTCTTTATTAATTCTATATTAATAATAATAATAATAAACCTTTTTAGTTCAATTTATAAGAAATACATAAAAACAAATATTGTATTTATTTATTTTTTACACTAAGTTTGTATATTACAATGAATACAGTCATTATGATAATTCACCCAGTATCTGTGTGGAGCATCTTTTTGAATCCAAAATTTGGCAGATGTGATCTTAAGTCTTAATCGTATCTAAAACGGATATCTTGTTAAAAAGCCGTACAGCTTTAGGCAGGAATCAGTTTTGTTAGCTGGCTGCCTGCCTTTTAACCAATACAAAAGACAGAACATTTTCTTTTATCTCACTAACCTGGCAGAATAATGCTAATGTAATAAAGATAAAAATCTAATCCATTCCCAACAAAAAGCCTTTGAGCCTGGAAATATTCTGAAGCGTATCGAAGCCTTTCCCTTAATTTGTTGGATTTTATTCATTTTATTTAAATTGTGTTTCAAATGATTGAGTTTAATATTGACTGCGTTAAAAAAGAGTAAACAGTCAACATAATAAACAGAAATGATTGCCGATTAAAGTTTAATTTTAAATAAAGTTATGATGTTTTTATGAGACATTTAAAAACCTTTTCTCATCCAATAAAAAAAAAAAAAACGAAGCAAATGTCCATCTTCGAGATCTCTGTGTTGTACGCACCGCTCCGTAGCTGCCAGAAAATTTATCGAGCTACCGTGAATTGCACTCGACTCCCATGTTTTAAGTGCAGGATAAGATTACGGAAAACTAGGTTGTGATATACGGTACATGCCGTCCCGGCTGGCCTAGCAGATGAGCGCCTATAGTGATTTAATAAGCGATGGGGTCCAGAGTGACCGTAACGGGGCAGGCGGCAGGTAGAAGTGCGTACAGTGCGGCTGGGACTTGATTTGTTTCCTTTCCTGTAAGCCCCTCTTGCTCCCCCCTTGCCATCCCCCTTCTCTCGGAGCAGTGTAAACACACAGCTCCAGAGGAATGTTGGACTCTCTGACCTCACAGCAAACGCTCTTCTGCAGTTCATTCGGTTCAGCCTGGCCGCGCTGTGCTCCGAGAGAGCGCGCACACGCACACTCACGCGGGCTGCCAGATTTCCTCCTGCTCTCGCTGCTGCAGCGGCTGCCATTGTGCGCACGAGCTGCAGTGCTACCTCTCTGCATGCAACTGTGCACATTCAGCCATTTATGCCCACCACGTACGCTTTCAAGTCTGGCAATTTCGCCTACGGGCGCTGTTGGTTTGAATGAATTCCAATCGCCCTTCCCCCCTCTCCGTCGGATGCACGCCGCATGCACGGCTCGACCGTGCGGTGCCATTGGGCATAGGACAGACAGCAAGTTCTAAGCGGCTTTCCGGACAGAGGCCCGCAGATAGGAGCGGATTGGCTAAAGATAGATCAAAGCAGACAGCATCTGTCAGTGTGTGTAAAGTCAGTGTAAAATGAATGTTTGACCTCCTCTCTCTTGCTACGGCCGCTTTTAGAGCAGCCTCTAGTGTGTCTGAGCTCTGATGAGATGTGTCAGGCTTCGGTCACAACCACCCAGACGTGCAGTTATGATCAAAATATGAGGCCATGTCAATCCGGCTCTGTCCGTCTGCTCACTGCACATGTTTAGTGATTTGCTGTGGTATAGATTGGATTAGTGCCCACCCACTTTTTCAGCGGATTTGGTCCCTGAAGTATTTTTTCCATTCATTTTTCTCACAGGGATTTTAAAGTCTTCATTGAAACGCCATAGGCTTTGATCTGAGCCAACAAGCTATGAGGTGAAAACTTTATTTAAAGCGAAACGTATATGAAAATCGCATTATAAGACAAAAGGGTTAGTTCACCCAAAAATGAAAATTCTGTCATTAATTACTCACCCTCGTGTCATTCAAAGCTTCTTCGTTCATCTTCGGAACATAAAAAATATATTTTTGATGAAATTTTTGCTGTATTGCCCTCTGCATGTAAGTAGTCATGCCGGCGGGCCCGGGGCGGGTTTCCAGGGCCCCTAATTAAAGCACTTTCAGTTAGCGAACGGGGCGGGGAGTGGGTTGTTGGCAGGGGGCTGAGATAACAGCGAGGAATTTCACCTGAACAAAGACGCTGGTTGTGTTGGCTCCCCACCAGGGGCTTGATCTACACAAGCTGTAATTTTCACAAAAAAGAAACCCTGTTCGGACTGCATGTTCGATTTGGTCAGCACATCATTCCTTGGTAATGACCTACACTACGGCCCGCTTCCACCTTTTAGGTAAACGTCGGCTGAGAATATTAATGTGGATTGCGTTTATTTATCTATACCGTCCTGATGGCATGTTATTGAAATAGGCATAATTACAGTACTAGGACTTTGAAATGGCATATTATTTTCATCAAACATCCACTATAATCAAAAGCAGCTTGTCCTGATGTAGTTTGATTAAACATTGTTAAATAAAGCCATGAGACACACCAGAGGGTGGGTATGCAGTGAAACTGTACTCTGCCCTCTGTTGGTATTTGAAGCATAATGCAAACTTGATACAGAGGTCACTCAATATACTTCTTCACCTCCTATGACCTCTAGTAACATAAACACTAGTTCAGTATAACTATATGTCTTTATATCATTTTAGTCAATTTTAATTAAACACAGTAACAGGCTTTCGTAAATTCAGTGAAATAGGTTAAATGGCCTTTTTTGAAAAGTCTCTTATATGCTCACGTAGGCCGCTTTATTTAGATTAGAAATACAGTAATAATGTGAAATATTATTAAAAATGAAAATAACCGTTTTCTATTTTAATGTATTTTAAAATGTTATTTATTTTTGTGATTGTAAAGCTAAATTTTCAGCATCATTACTCCAGTCTTCAGTATTACATGATCCTTCAGAAATCATTCTAAAATCGAGAGGAATGACGTGACCCTTCGGCGGCAATGCACGCATAGTCCTTCGCTCTGCTTACTTTGTCAGAAATTGCATATATCCTGTCAGTAAATTTTGAACCACTCTTTATTTAGCTCACTATGAGTGCCTCAGCAGTCAAGGACACCCGGAAAAGAGAGAGTGAACAATCGCCAATAAAGAGAAAATTCAAAGATTCAACCATCTCCAGAGAGGATCTCGACGCTGCTATAGCTAACGGTATCAAGCTAGCACTTAAAGAGCAACAAAGTACTCTCGATTCGGTAGTGGCTTCGACTGTAAGAGAAGCGATAGACTCTGTCCTGACCCCAGCACTCCGTGATCTACATTTGGATACACAAACGACCAACGATCCTGTAAAAGACCTAAAAGCAGAAGTTGAAAAGCTAGCCATCGTTTCGAAACAGACACGTGACTGGGTCGATTCCATTCAAGCAGCTGCACGTGAGGATAGGAGGACAGTCACAAACTTAAGAAATCAGCTTGAGCAACTCACCGAAAAAATGACGGACATTGAAGATAGGAGCAGGAGAAATAACGTACGACTGGTGGGGTTGCCGGAGGGGGCGGAAGGCTCCGATACAGCTGGCTTCCTCAAAGCTAATCTTTCCAAAGTGGATCCCTTCCCTGAAAGGCTGTGACATTGAGATTGACCGGGCCCATCATGCGTATGACGGAAGGAAAAACTCTGATCGGCCACGTAATCTTCCGTGTACTAAGGTGGCATGACAGATCGGCGATCCTGAAAGGTGCTCGGCAGGCATATCCGGTGAAATATACGCAGGACAATGTCACGCTGCTTTTTTCCCCAACTTTAGTCCAGCCACAACTACCAAGAGAAAGAGCTTTAATCCAGTCTTGAAGAAGATGACAGCACTTGGTCTCCAGCCCTTCCTCACCTATCCGGCGGTAATTAAACTACGGCACAAAGGTGAGCAGATGATGTTCGACTCTCCTCAAAAGGCAGAGGATTTTGTTACATCACTGTCGCTGAAGACGTATTCTGCAGCGCTACAAATCAGCGGGAAGGCGTTGGCTACCGTCTCCATCCTCTCAGCTCAACGAGGAAAAATTAACGATGAGGTCTGTGGTGATCCTAACTGCTCTGAAGAGGACAATAACAAGGTGGCCATGGACACTTGTTAATTTCTTTTTGGAATCTTGCCCCTGCCCTGTACGTTCGTCCGCTGATTGGTAAATAATAATGATTTATTTTCTTTATTTTTCTTTATTATTATTATTCTTCGGGCTGATGGAGAGCAGGTTCAATCACTACGCTTTTGGCTCAGTGGGCCTTTTGGGGACATGTCTTGCGTTGAAGTGGACTGGTCACACACATCAACATTTGTTTCTGTTGTTTATGCAGACCTACACTCTCGGTAATGTGCGGTCTGCTTTGGTTTTTATACACACTTGTTTGTCGTTCCTTGTTTTTGCTTTTTTTCTATGCCCTTCAACAGACATCAATACTTTTATTTATTCTGCTTTTCTTTTAAAAGGACTATGCATCTAGGTGGATTGGTATCTAGGATACATACTAATGTTTACAGGTCACTGGCAGTATGGCATTGCTTTTAGACGGAATCTTGGCATTGCAAGCACACAATGCATGTTCTGAATATCTTATCATTGAATGTGAATGGCCTAAATTTTCCTATTAAGCGTAACTGGCAGTCGTCTCTTGTGCTCGTAATAAAACTAAGGGGGTTTTATCTTAGTCGATAGGAAGTTACATTTAACTATTGAACATACCGGGAATGATGATGAAGGTAGATTTGTTTTATACGCTGTAAAATACATAATGAGAGGTTAGCACTGGTCTCCATTTACTGCCCAAATGAGGCAGACAGTGCATTTTTCACAAACATTTCCAATATATTACTTGAGCAGATGGATTGTCCTTTAGGTGATGGGTGGTGATTTTAATGCTGTTTTAAATCCTGCACTGGATAAATCTCACCCTGATACTATAGCTAACCCATCCTATAAGTTATAGAATAAATTTATCACTGAACTTAATGTGATCGAACTTTGGAGAATCCAGAATACTACATCTAAGGACTTCACTTTTTTTTCTAAAAAGGGTGGAACATCCGATGAGAGGACCTTTCAAATTTTGTAACAACACACCCTTATGGCACAACTTGAAATGTTGAAATCGGCCATTTGTCCAGCCCTCTTGGTCTACATTGGGCAGAAACACATGCGGTGACTTATATGATAACCAGGGACTCTGCTCACTTCAAGAACTAAGAACTAAGTTTTGTTTACCAGCATCATCATATTTTGTCTTTTTTCAGTTACGTTCTGCTCTCAAGGCCTATGGAGTTCCCTGGGCATCCCCTATTTCCTCTCATCCTATATGGGATTGGATCGCACCACCCTCTGGTCGGCCATCTGTTTCTTTAATATATAGTAAACTTAATGATCACACTGCAAAGTCTCTTTCTATTAAATCTATCTGGAATCGTGAATTAACAGATTTTGATTTATCGGTCGACTGGGAGAGCATGTGGTCTAATCTAATCTTAACTTCTAAAAAATTAGGTCCTATTTAAAACTTGCCCTCATTCATTGTAACTGTATGGAAAAGAGTGACCAGTACCGTTCTTCAAAATATCTTCTCTTGTGTCCCACAGAAGAAAGAAAGTCACACAGGTTTAGAAAAACAAGAGAATGAGTAAATGAAGACAGAACTGTCATTTTTGGGAGTGCTATAACTTTAAAGCACATTTATTAGTGTAACTCCTCTGCCCTTCCTCTAATGCGATACTTGGACTGAAGTCACTGTATGATGGCAAAGTGCAGTGAATGCGAACTTTGTGAGGAAGACTGATGGTGTGGCAAAGATAAACAGATGGCTGCAAATATCGCCTGCTAAATTATTCATCAGGGCTCCAGCTTTTGGGTAGCGACAGAGTGATAGAGTTTACTGGGATGATGAAAGAGATGGAGTGTGATAGAGAGAGAGAGAGAGAGGAAGAAAGAAAAATAAAGAGCCCAACACCGGCATGAATATAATAGCCTCACATCGAATTTGCCGAAGTGCCAACGCCTCATTGAAACACGGCCGTTATTCACGTCTGTTCTGAATGTTGATGTTGTTGTTGAAATATTATCCTTAGATGTTTCCCAGATGTCAGTGTGTGCTGTGTTGGTCTTAGGTGCTGTCAAACATCGCTCTCTGATTGTGATTTGCGGCAATGTTGAATAAAGGCCTGTCGAAAGGAGGATAACGTAGCATTAGCGCTGCTTATGTCTACATGCTCATTACATGTGAGCGTTTACACGGCTGCTGATTTAACAGCACTCTGACAGAAGATGCATTCGCTACCGAACATCATTGGCATCTCTCATACACATTTACACAGACAAATCTCTGACACAGACACACTGTCTCGCACTCCCTTTCATACACACACACACACACACATACACACATGCATACGCCTCACTCTCTTCTGCGTTTAAGACTCCGGGGAAATAGAGCAGAGAGGAAACTACGTGCCTTCACCGAGCAAGGTCTGTCTGGTGTCATGGCAACCAGTGCGGATTTACTCCACCCTCTACCATCAGCCTCGAGAGGGAGGAGGAGAAAAAGATGGAAAGAGAGAGAGAGAGAGTCAGGGAGGGGTGAAGACAGAATGATACTAGGTGGTCGCAGTTCGCGTTACTGAAAATAAAACAAACAGAAATTAAATGGAATTAATATAAAATGTATAATATATTAAATATATAAATATAAAATATTAGTCAGAAAAAACAAAAATATTACAAAATTTAAATCCCCCAAATTGAACAAGTTAAGTGCAAAACAAAAATGTTATATATATATATATATATATATATATATATTAATGTAAGAATGCTAATCCTATATAATATATACAGTAATATATATACACATACACACGTTTAATATATAAAATATCAATATATCAATATTGAAAATAAATTAAAATATTAATTGAATTACTGTAAATAAAAGATAAATATATAGAGAGAGATAAACTGAAATAAAAATTATTTTAAAATGCATAATATAAAACATACAAATATAAAAGTATAAACAGCACAAAAATTACTATACATATGCGTATATATATTATAAAAATTATATATTAGTGTAGTAATACTAATACTATATATACACATACACACATATAAAATTTAGTATATAAAATATCTGTACTGCAAATAAATTAAAACATTAATTAAATTCCAACAAATAAATAAATTAAATTAAATAATTTAAAGTTAATTTATAAATAATATATAATAATATCGAGAGAGAAACTGAAATAAAAATGTATTTATAAAATGTATAATATAAAATATATAAATATAAAAGTATAAAAAAAAAACAATTAGAAGAGCTTGAAAAATAAATGAAACAAAAATTACTATGAATCTAGGTAGGTTTTCATTTATGTATAAGTGTGTGTGTGTGTGTGTGTGTGTGTGTGATTTAAATTATTCTGCCTTCATTATTAGGTAATATAAAAAATTAAAACAGAAATTCAAAAACTAAACTGAAATCAACAGTTAGTGAAAATTAAAGATAAACTAAAATAAAAGAAATTGAAAATAAAAACTAAATAAAAAATGGAAAACTATGTAATAATGCTGGGTGGTCGGAGATATGTTTAGAAGAAATAAATAAGCATTCAAACTGTTGGAGACCAGAGACTTAGAGAGGAATGATGAATTATTCTTGGAGAGAAAAGGTGGATTGAGGAAGACAGAGAGAGAGAGAGTGACAGGGACAGAGCACAGGCCAAAGATTCTGAAAGCAAGGGAGGATGATTTTAGAGAGAAAGAGGGAGGGAGGGAGGGAGAGAGGCAAATGGGACGGCGGGTCATTTAAGGACACAAAAAATTGCCATCTCTCATGGGCTGCTGATGACTGCAGAGTGAGACACAGAGTGAGAGCGAGGACTGCAGCAGTAGATGACGCCCAGTTACTGCCATAAACCACCACACAATACAGCACAGCTCCATCAGCACCACAAACATTCAGACAGTCACCCAAATTTGCAGTATATATTTAATTCTCAACACACACAAAATATGCAAGTAAACCCATTTTTATTGTAACTATTTTAAAATGTCCGTGTTTGAGGGCATAAATCTGGTTAGCAACTACCAGGAAATGAATTTGCTCTGAATATTTAATTTAAACGTACCTTCAGTGTTACCAATAAAATCAATACCAAGATTTGGTAAGTTTTAAAAGCTAAATGTTTAGTTTTATTTTTTGTTATATTCATTTCCATCCTACCTATCCACAATTTTATGGTCAGCTGCATTTTGTTCATTACATTAGCATCTGTGACCCACCTGTGGGCTACTGAAGACTTTTTTAGACCTCTGTAAAGCCCTATTCAGGTCTGACTAGTTTTCACAGTTTATAGTTTCATAGTCATACTTTCATTTTAATCCCATCTGAATCAAACACATCTGTGTTTTTCTCACTCAACCTTGGTTAAAAATATGTAGCAAATTACCTGTTTTTCAGGTCCTCATCCCATCCAAAATGTCCTTGATTGTGGTATATTATTTCCTCCCTCATGTATTTTGACCTTCGGCAAATACTGCAAGTATATCTGAATGTATGAGTGCGCTGCCTGGTGCACCTTCATTATGGATTTGGACCTTATGCCAACTTTCTAGGTAAAATAACAGTTGGTGGTTCTGCTTTCATCTAATCTGACATAAAAAGAAAATTAAAGCAATAAGCAAAGTCCGATCCCGGAAACTGCTTGGAGTGGCTACCGTAGTATGGTCCTCACCTTAATTAATTCCTTCCCTTAATTACGTAACATAATGTCATATAATTAATCACAAATCAAGTCTGGTTTATTTCAGTGGGTTTTGTGATGAGATCCAGAGCACATAATCATCCATAACACCCACATCCAGACAACAAACACTCCCATCATAAAATCTACACAAATCCCAATATAAATCACAGAAATCAGATTTTTTTTTCCTTCCGAGGAACACAAAAGAAGTTATTTTAAAGATTGTTGGTAACTAAACTCTTTTAGTAACCGTATGGACAAAAACATTTCTAAAAATATCTTCTTTTATGTTCCACAAAAGAAAGTAAGTCACACCAGTTCAGAACAAAATTGAGGGTGAAAAATTATGACAGAATGTTAGTTTTTGAGTTAACTATTTCTTTAGTACTAAACATTGCTATTTCCCCTCAATTGGCTCTTTGATAAGTGAAGCGTTCTAAGCAATGTGCCAGTTGCTTTTATTTAAACAACAAAAAAAAGCTTTTGTATTTCTTAGTGAATGAACATTGAAACATTATTCTTATGCAGAAGTGTTAAATTAAAATACAGAAACCAAAGCCAACTCTTATTAAATAAAAGAAGTAAATGCATTTAAAACTTTTTTTTTTTTTTTTTTTTACTTTCGAGGCTAAATCATTGTGAAGCCTTGTCCTTATAGTCAGCATTCTGCCCTTTGTTTTTTGGATGGTTTTGGGAAATCCCTCATTCATACAATTTAACCTTGAGAGCTTTTTGCCATTTTCAAGGTATTTTTTGTAGATAATTGAAACCTGGATCATGTCCACTTTTCTAATCCATCATAATCAGCGAGGCTTTTGTTGTGATATGAGCACCCCAGAGGAAATATTTGAGTGATGAGAGAAAGATAAAATTACAACTACACGAGCAAAGAACATTTTTAAAGCAACAGACAACATGTTTTGCATTGTTCTTTCAGTAAGAGTCAATGGAGTGTGGTTTATATTTTCACAGCGTGCATGACGATCGCAGTACTGTGACATCGGATGTTATTAAAGTTGACAACGTATGTCTTTGATTAGAAAGTATATTGTGTATGCATGTCCTTCAGATTGTTGAAACATCATATTTGCATATGGCATATTTTGAATTAAATAGTCATTTATGGAAAACTTGTTTAATTACCAGTGTGTCATATTCCATTTATGTGATAATTCCCTCTCGCTGCAGTCATTAATTGCTTTTTTTATGCACATTAAAATATACGCCGCCCATTTATAAGCTCGTGACAGTCAATTTTTGCATTGCTGGTTCCTTATTTCTCAGTCATACGGGGTTGAACCAAGAGCAGCTCACCATGACATGCCAAACTAAAGAAATGAAAGCCCTTAACACAGAGGACAAATAGACTGCCTAAAAGGCTGCTTTCAAACCTGCTGTGCACAGGTAGGCAAGGAGAGACAGTAGCCTGCCTGGATGCTTGTTGTTTAATAGGCATACAGGAGCCATACGCTAATAGCTCTCTGCTTACTTTGCCATCACTTGGAATGCAGGGTCATAATTAAGGCCATTTACCGTAAAAGCCAGCAGAATTAAAAAATATTTGAGTGCAATAAAAGAAAACAGTGAGCTAATGCAGCAGGAGCGTGTGTGTCAGAGGAAAAAAACATTATTTTATTTTTTTTTTTTATCTCCCATTGTTTGACTGCATGCCCGGAATTGGCTGCCTGTCTGAAAAATGCAAGGAAAAAGTTGATCGTAAATGAGAAATCTGTCTTTGAAGGAGTCCAGCTTTCAACCAATAGTTTGCAGGCCAGGAATGGGTGGAATGTGTTTGCACTGGCAAAGGGGAATAACAGTAAAGATAATGGTAACAATAACAGTGTGTGTGTTTCTAGTGGGCACTACTGTATGCTGTAGGCCTGTATGCTGTAGGGGAAGTTAGTATACTAAAGAGTATGCACCACATAGTTCATTTTAGGGTGTTTGCAGCAGGGGCATTTGATTTTCATACAATCGCATATACGTAAAGGAAAGTAAGCGCATGCTAAGTGGAGGTAAGTGCAGATGAGAAGAGTGTTCACTGAAAATCTCAACAGCTCGCTGGAATCTACATTGTGAATGGATGCCTGTGTTTTCTCTCATTTTAAAGTAATATCTTGTTTTTATTTTGTTTTCAGGGGTTAATTGAAATATGCACCAACAAGATTCGTGGCATGAAGTACAAAGTCATCATTCAAATGTAAGTATGTGTTTTGTTATTTTTCTGTGCACATCCATTACTGAAGTTTGCAGGCATCGATTGGATGCCTTTAATAGCGGTGTGTGTGTAAACAAATATTTGGCACATGGAGAGAATACAAAACTTGCGTTTGCGTGCAGCTGTTTTTATTCTTTACTCATCAGCCTTGAAACACAGCAGCTGACCCACCAGCAGCTGCTCAACACACACATGCTAACACACAAACTTAAAGATCATTAATGAGACAGAGAATGTCTAACCAAATTTAAGTCTCTACAGAAATCAGTTTGATTTCTATTGATGTGAAAAATAGCAGTCCACCACCAGAATTGTTGAGGTACAGGTAACAAAAAAACCTTAGTCACTTTATATTTCAGAATTGTGACATTATATTTCACCCTGTGACATATTTCACAATGTGAGATCTTGCAATCACCTGTTTAACTTTTTACTCTGAGACGGTGCTTTCATATTTTCAAATTAAATAAGGTGTCTTCCAGTGTTGGCGAAGCTAAAAAAGGCTAAAAGCTAACGATATAAAATAATGTATCACCGTTTCCCCAAAAATATTACGCAGTAACTGTCAACACTGGTAATATTAAGAACTGTTTGATGGGCACCAAATCAGCATATTAGAATGATTTCTGAAGGATCATGTGGCACTGAAGACTGGAGTAGTGTTTTCAATTCAGAACATCGGTGCGAATCAGGGAATCATTCCTTTTTCTGGTGAACTATTTCTAGTTTATTTATGCGATCCTCTGAACATGCCATCTCAGTAAATTTAAGCTGACTGCGTGTTTGATTATTCTGATAATTATGTCTTGCTCAGCTTTAAAGCTGTGGCTGCACTGCTACTTGTTAGAAAAAATAAATAAATTGTTAATGGAAAAGCTTCAAAACAACTGAGCTACAGTCATTCTACTAAAAAAGTGTAGTTAAGTTAATAGCCTCATAGTCACTTCCCAAAACTTGTCCTAGACGCTGTTTAATTGCTCAAAGAGAACAAACCCCAAACGTTACTCCACACGGCTACTCTCGTCAGCGCCACAAGCCCAGTGCACTCATTCAGAAAACAGCAGCTTGTGGGCTGACCTTAAGTCAGGAGCTTCTTTTGATGAGTGTGAGTAGAGGAAAGAGAGAGCCTTATTTTAATTGCAGCAGGGTCACGGGGTCAGAGCAGAAAGCCGAGCCGCTCGCTTACACAGACATGGTCTCCTCTCAGGCTGGAGGCCGTCAAGGTGTGCAGAATGTGTGATGAGAGACAGAGCTACAAAAACTGCTTCTACAAATATTACAGACAATTTGTGTTAATGACAGGCAGACTTTTGCACTAAGCGCTTCCATCTGCAAATCATCTGAAGGTCTCGCCAATTTAAGGACGGTTAAAAATATACAGCTGGTTCGTCATAAAAGGTTGTCTGCTTTCATCTATGAACAGTGGAATCTTAAAATAAATAACAAAACACAATGGATTTGCTGTGAAATCATCTTCAAGCTCTAGGGTCAGACCGCAGTATTTTTGAACTTGCTGAATCCTGAAGCTGTTTGATGTCAATTATGCTGTTTTCACACTTGGTTTGATCGCTTCCACCTCCCTCCCCTCGGCCCCCGCAGGTCTCTTTTTACATTGTATTATTCGCCTCTGAACCGCTGTACATTTGCTTCATCTATGTGAATAACACTTTAATTACTAGCGGCAGCTGATGGTTTTGAAACAGCATTCCTTTTAGGTTAAGCTGGTTTCAAAGCTAGTTAATAGTTAGTCAGGACTATCAAAAACTGTTTATCCAGGATAACGTTATACATTTTCTCTTGTGTTTGTTTGTTTTTAAATTATTATTATTGTCCATAATTGCTCTGCCAACATTTTAACAAGACAAAACTGAGACTTTGTTTTTGAACTGAATTTTTGTGTATGGCAAAAAAAAAAATACTGACATTTGTCAATATTTTTTTGTTTGTTTGTTTTGTTTGATGTTTGTCAATTCCATTTTCAGAATCGCGGAACTGCACACAAGTTCAGAAAACATAATGAATCCAACAAACTGAAATTTGACATCAAACAGACAGAAGCACATGCTGTGGAGCCTCATCCACCTCAGGTGTCTGGATGTTTTGCCTCTAACCGAAGACTGATTAAATCGCATCGCTATTAGTCAAGGCAAATCAGCCAATGCCTCTGCAGAGGACCGAACGTGCTAAAGTATCATGAGATACAGATGGTAAGAAAGTCCTGCACTATGGATGAGCAGAGGGAGGGAAAGAGAAAAAGAGACAGAACGCTAGACCAAGTTAAGTTAAATGCTTTTTGTCAGTGTGGCATCATCTGCATTCAGACTTTGTTGCGGCTTGGAGTTGGACGAGATGATTTCAGAAACACTTTAATGGCTTTAATGAATCCCTCAAGCCGGGGCTGATAAAGTGATACGCCAAAACGAGCTCCTAAATAGTGTCTGAAAGCTAATTAGGAGAGCCGCTCAAATATGGTACAGGGACGGTGATGAATTTCACAGTCGAGCCTTTAGACTGCACAAATAACCCCAGATCAACCATTCGCCCGCTCACCTAGATGAATGATCTGCTCTGATAGACTCCCGCTCCCTGCAAAGGGACCCTGATGAGAGCAGAAGGGGTGCTGTGGTGCGGTGCATTAGTACGCCGGGCGAGCTGTCAGCCGCTCTCTCTCTAGTCTGGCTTCTCTGGGTGTGAAGCTCTGCAGTATCTGTACATTAATGACTGCT
The DNA here is from genome assembly GCF_012432095.1 of Onychostoma macrolepis. Classification (NCBI taxonomy): domain Eukaryota; kingdom Metazoa; phylum Chordata; class Actinopteri; order Cypriniformes; family Cyprinidae; genus Onychostoma; species Onychostoma macrolepis. The sequence continues at coordinate 14,675,792 of NC_081169.1, forward strand.
GCTGAGAGGCCACCGGCTCTCCATCCTTAGCAGCCTGACCTTCGCTGTCCTTGGCATTCAGACCGTGAATGAGGGAGAGCGGGAAAGAGAGCGGGCAGGCTGAAAAGACAGGAGGGTGTTGAATAAAGCAACGAGGGATGGTAAAGAAAGAGAGGTAATAAAGATGGGACGATAGAAAGAGGTGAAAATAAAAAAGAAACAGACAGAGTAACACCCCTGTTGACCCGACAGATGGGTACTAGGCTTGTCAGACGGTTCCTCATTTCGTCTGCTAATAAACAAGATTATTATAGTCTCTGAGCGGATGCCCAGGGGCAGCGAGTCCATGTTACACTAATAGAAAGTATGGAGTGACCTTATATTAGTGTGTTTGCGTGTTAGCGTCTGGATGTGTGGTTTTGCTGTGCATTTGGCCTATTTCTGATTGTTTGGGTTGGTTTGTTGTGTATTTTAAGGCCCTGATACAATTCAAATGAAATCGGATTACAAACTGGTGTGACGTCATTTTGAACAAAATCACTTGCTATTGGTTTTGGGATTTCGAATGAAGTATTAGCTAGGTGTGCTCTGAGGCTCCTCCCTCTTTGAAATGGAAATCTTCTCCAGTTCCTTGTTTCTCTTCAGTACGTCGAGATCAGAATGAGAGTAAAAAAGAAACACTGGAAAGCTGTTTTATAGTAGAAACTGAAGTTGTAATTCTAATTGAAAGTGACACTGAGACTGTTGTATTGTTTAATGCTGTAAAGCTGCTTGCTTCACAGAAATCTATTTTGTGTTTATTTTGCACGTAGCACATATTTACACTTCATCTAAATGCAGCTCTTAGCAGCAGCGTGGGCCGCGATGTGATGTTCACTAAAAGTAAACCGCTGCAGAAATATTTCAAACTATTTTTTACCCCTAACAAAGAACAAAAAAGAACTGTGCTGTGAGGTACATTGGGACATTTAGAGTGTCCAAAACTATTAAGCTGTGAAATTACTGTTTTAATTATATTTTAAGGAAATTTTTAAGAATTTTTTTTTTAAGTAATTAACTAGTCAATAGGAATGCACTGATATTCAGGTTGAAAGTTGTTTTCATGGAATGACTGATGGCAGATAAATGGCCATTGTAAATCTACACTAAAATAAAATTAAAACACTAAAAACTCATATCTTGTGTATTTAGATGTTACAACATTATAATGTAACATATGAAAAGTGGATATTTTATCTTTGACATCTGTTATAGAAAAAAAAAATCTCAATTAGAAAAATAAGTGCTCATAATAATGTTGATTTGATAGTAGATAGAAATAGATAGAAAATAGTAGAAAATACATAAAAGAAACAAATATGTAATTTTGTACTATAACATATATAGTTAGGTAGCTTTTCTTAATCTCATAGCCCTTGGGAATAAACATATTAACAGACTAATAATGTGCAGTCAAAAATATTTTCTTGAAGATGGTGAATGTCACCAAAAGTGCTTTGATGGCTATAAAGAGGAGACATTTAGAGACACCACTTCTAGGAAAATGCTGTCGTGACAGCCAATCTGTTAGTAAGGTCATCTGGATAGGGTCTAGTTTATCTTCTTTTTTATGACATAAGTCCGAAAGCTTCTCCAAGAAGTAGCTTCTCTAAATTGATTCTCTTTAAAGCACCTAGGCTAAAAATATTAAAGCTAAACATAAACTAAAATGGTTGCCGCCCATCCTGAGCTGTCTGCAGTGTATATTTGTTTCTCTGTATGTGTGTTTAAGTCTAGAAAGGTATAGAGTATTTGGAAAGGGGCACTGCTAGGGTCAGCTCATGTAAAAATAGGAAGATCTGTTCAGTGCTTCCTTAAACAGAAGTCAGTCTGTCTTCTGCTGTGTTTGTTGAGACATGTGTGGTATACATGTTCAACAAGAGCACTCTGGGATTGGGAAACTATTTTGTATGCTTGCGGTTTGGGAGGCAAAACAGTCCCATGAATGCTAATGGAATGTGGCCTGCTTCCACTTCCATTCACTTGGATCTGCTTTAGCGCCAGAGCCTCGTAATCATACTTGCTCATTAAGTAAAGCCATCTAAGTTTACGAGAAAGCAATGGAAGTCATTCTCGCTCAGGTGTCTGTTCGTTTCATACTCTTGTCATTCAGAAAGTGTGGGATAAATCCTCCTTTTCCATTACCGTTGTTTTCCTCTCAGCCTTTTAGCTCGGAAGAATTCTCTCATCCAGCTTTTGATTTTATCTATTCAATTAGTCCTTGGCCTCCGTTCTGCTCCTCATCCTGAGCCCGCCAAAGCAACATAAGCCATATATCTGCTAGACCCTCTCAGGATGTGACCTGCACTTCTTTTCACAAGGATTTCAATGTGTGTGTTTGTCTTAAACATATCATCATCGGTCAGCGATCTGCGGCTGAAACGTGAGCCGGATTCCGCTTACGAGTCTGTGTGAAACATAATTCAGTATCAGAACGCGCACAGAGGTAAAAACTCTAAAAATGATAAGCTCAAACGACATGAAACCTTAGAAGAGGAGAGGCGGGAGCGGCAGAGGCGTGTGGGGTCCGGGGCAGGTTGCAGCGGCCCCAGGCAGGCCCCGTACGGCTCGGTCTCAGAGCAGAGAGGCACAGAGGTGGCTATGCGGAAACAATGGTTCTCTTTGTAAGTTGGCCTGGCTTTGCAGAGCCACAAGATGTCTTCCCCATATGAAGCTGATCATTGTTCCCTCTCCTGCTTTCCTTTTTCTTCCTTTCACTGGTTGTCCTGCTCGCTGTCAGCCTGACATGTCTCTCTCCCCAGGCACCCCAACAACCATTCAACACAAATATAAAGAGAAGTCACTAACACTTCCATCCTGCTATCGCACTTGTGTGTTGCTCCCTATGTTTGTTTGTTTGTTCGCGTTGACTGCCATATGTTCAACCGTGAGAAGAAGAGACACACTTTGCCTGCTGTTCCCTAGCCTTGGCTTGTTTAGTACAAACAACAACAAACACAACTTATGCGCTCGTCTCATCCGTACGTTTTTTTGTTTTTTGACAGGGAGAGTTTGGCGCCGTGTTCCTGCAAAGCGTCTTTTAACACCTGACAGACAATGAATGTGAGGTCATTCGCAGGGTGGTGCAGTATTGGGTCTCAGATTCCCCTCGACATGCATCATCAGGTATGCAGCGTTTTTTGGACCATCGTTGTATCTGTTTCATGGAAGTCGTTGGGCGTGAGACAGAAAAGCGTACGGTTCGGTTTCAGCCTGCTTTCTAAACCTGGCCATATGCCCCCTTGTGCCTATTACCTTACTCCTCCCTGATCTGAGCGCTGAACAGATAATACTTATCCATATGGCGGAATATTACTTACAGTGTTGCTTAAAGCGGAATCTGAAGCACAGGCGGCCGGCTGGTTCAGACCGTTGGGTCACAATGGTCGACGCATCCACTGGTCCGGGTAATTCCACAGTACCAGAAGGCGGTGCTAGGGGGTCTGCAAGAAAAAAATAAATTGACGTTAAAAAAAGTATTTTTAGGGCTGTCATAGTTAACATTGGAACTTAAGATGATAAATCTTAAATAAAATTTGTTCAAGGTCATTTCATTTTTTACTTCACAAATTTAATTTCATTCTGAATCCTAAGACTGGTCAAGAATCATTCAATTAATTGTGATTATTTTTGACAGCACAAGTTTTTTTGTCATTGGACTAAAGCAATGTGTTCAAGTTAATATTTACTTTTTATGTGCATTTTTATTATTGTTATTTTCAACATTCACAGTTATCAAATTCAGTAATATTTCTAAGGACTTGTCAGAAATCATGAGAATAATTGTGATATATATTGTGAATATAACATTTTTTATTCTATTGACAGCACAGTTTTGAACAGTGAGAAGAAATCAAATCTGCATCTAATTTTGTGGGAGTGTGACAATAACAATAATAAATATTTTACAGATAATATTTTAACTATTTAGTGTAATGTCAGTATGACCAATTATAATTGTACAGTTACACAATTGGAAAATTTTATAATTACAATTAACTTATTGCATATACACTACATTGCCAAAAGTATTGGGTCACCCCCTTCTAATGAACAGGTTTGACTACTTTAGTAATTTCCATGAGTACAAATCTTACTGTTTAAGCATATAATGATATTCTAGGGAATTGTGTGCTTCTAATTTTATAGCAACAGTTTGGACAGGACCCTTTTCTATTCTAATATGACAATGCCTCTGTGTATAAGGCAAGGTTCAAAAAGAAATGATTGATTGAGTCAGTGTGGAAGAACTTGACTGGTCTGCAGAAAGCCAAGTCCTAATCCAAGCTGAACACCTCTGGTGTGACTTTAAATGCAAATCTTGAGCCAAAAACTCTTTACCAAACACCAATGACTTGTACATACACTATATGGACAAACGTATTGGGACACCCCCTTCTTTAGAACAGAAAAGGGCACTTCCAAAACTGTGGCAACAAAGATGGAAACATAATTCATGTATTTAAAAATTGTATTTCCATCTCTGTTGCAACAGTTTTGGAAGTGTCTAAAATGACTGTACCCATATGTACAAGTCATTGGTGTTTGGTAAAGAGTTTTTGGCTCAAGATCTGCATTTAAAGTCACACCAGAGGTGTTCAGCTTGGATTAGGACTTGGCTTTCTGCAGACCAGTCAAGTTCTTCCACACTGACTAAATCAATCATTTCTTTTTGAATCTTGCCTTATACACAGGACCCTTTTCTATTCTAACATGACAATTCCTCTGTTCAAACTGTTGTTATAAAATTAGAAGCACACAATTCCCTAGAATATCATTATATGCTTAAACGTTAAGATTTGTACTCATGGAAATTACTAAAGTAGTCAAACCTGTTCATTAGAAGGGGGTGACCCAATACTTTTGGCAATATAGTGTATTTTTATACACAAGATTTTTATTTTTTATATTATATTGTATTATATTAAACCTTTATTGCAACCTTTGGACTAATCAACTAGTCATTCATCAATTAATGAGGTCAGCTAGTTAAACCTGATTTTCCTTATCTATCATTTTTTTAACCTTTGCTTTAATTTTTATATTTTTAGTGGCAGTACAGTGCTTATAACATCTTGTTAGGTTTGCACACTAAAACCCTCTCTGAAAAGTTGTGTTTTGAAATGCATCCCGGTGCTACAGCCATACTCATTCAGCTGGATGTCTTTGGCTGTTGGATCGCATCTTGCGGAGTTGTTGAAGATCCCACAGTGAGCGTCATATTTTTAAGACGTATGTAGAGTTAAAAATAGCCCAAATTTTAACAGCATGTCTCACGACCCCAGCGTTCTGTCCCATTTCCCCCAGTTTTTCAACACAAGAACACATCTTATGTAAATGCCCCCTATAAGCAACACATCTGATCAAGATCGAAAGGTCGACTAGTCATTCAGGCAACCCACTGTCTAGTAGATTTTGAAAATACGTAGATTTGAGCATCCCTACTTTTAGCTTGGTCAGCTCCTGCTTTAATCAGCTTTTTCTCTTACCGCAGAGTTCTTCTCTGCTCTTTATTAAGACATCACGCTGTCAGGATTTCATAGAAGCTTATTTTTACAACAGCTGTCTCTTAGCACGTTTTTAGACGGCTCCGTCTCCTTTGTGCCTCTGGTAAGTGGCATATTTCTGGAAGAAGCGCTCATCCTGACTGCGTCGCTCTTTTAAGCCAGGCTTAAGGAAGTTATCACACACCTTCCTCCCACTGCAAAGAGACAACAGATAAAAATAGATGGCACCAATGCTAGTTAATGCCTGTCGCCCCAGACACATGCATTTGCATTTCTTTTATGTGCGAGTATTAGTGTTTGTGCGTGCATGTGTTTTTTTTTTTCTTTCTTTCTTTTTTTCCCCGTCTATTGCATCGCCCGTTTCCCTTTTTCCTCCCTTCATTTTTCCCCTCGCATTGTGTCTTGTGTTTTGGATCCTCTTGGGGTTCAATGTGCTTTTAGGAGGGGTGAGCAGTCCAGAGATCACCACTGAAAGGCAACAGCAGACAGTTGAGTAATTAAAGTTTTGGAAAGGCAAGTCTTTTCTGCCTGTATTTTCTTTCAGGCCTTTTTGAAGAGTGTACCGGCCTGTCTGCTCTATCAAGGGCTAGGTATTGAGTCCAGAGCTGTAGGGCAGCCATCTGGCCCGAGACCACTCCTTTCGTCCTGTGAGAATGCTTCGACTTTTACGCTCTCTCCCTCCCAAACCGAATCAAACCGGGCTGGGCGACTTGCTGTCAACGGCAAAAGAGCAGAAAAAGACCGCTGCTGATTTTCAACACTTATGTCAGTGTCAGCCGCTGTGAAATAGCACTGTCTCGAGACTCCCCTCCAATCGGCTCGCTGATAAGACGTGAAATCTTACAAACATTAATCTCGCGAAAATATTTTCTGCTGCCAGGCCAGGGACTAAAGTGTTATTTACTGTTGGAAAGACCCCTTGACCTGGTGCTGAGAGCTTTTCATTGGAAAAGATCAGATGCTCGTGCTGTTGCTAAGATACTACAAAACGGTCAGCTCAGTTTTGCATGAAGCTTTCGGACTTTTGAAAATATATTTAAAGCACATCTGAATGATTAAATTAAGTGATATCCTGTGTAATTAAAGCTTTTTGAAATGCTAGACTGATGACAGTACTGAGTGTGGCACATAAATAATGATCACTCAAAGACACAAATTCAAATTCATGCAAAGTGGACCCCCAAAATTATTCTTTCCCTGTTATTTGGGCTTTTTACGGTATAAAATATGAGGTTTTGCTGAATTAAGATAAAGACACAAGGCCAGCACTCAAGAACATTTTGGCAAAGTGCATCAACAGTTGATAATTAGCATCTGGGACATTCGAGTTTATGCAAAAACTCTTTCAACATTCAAAAAGTGAATGCTTAGCGATAAGAGGAAGCAGTTTATTGTAAAGCCAACTGCATCTATCAGCATGAGTGCTACTACAAAATTGTAAAAGGCCTCCAAGGATAAATAGCAGTACTAAGTAGTAAACAAACCTCAAACTTGGCAAAAATCAAAAATAAGGATTTTATTTTAGTCTAAATGATGAGTCAAAGTTCATGAGTTTGTTGTAAACCGGACTACTACTTTGCTCATATCATAGCATCCACTAAAGCTCTTTATTATTTGATACTGTATGAATATTTTTCTCGTAGGTGGTATATATGCTGATTGCCTTTTGAAAACAGAGAGATGTACTTTCTCTTGGCTTGCTTTTAATGAGGTCATAGTGGGAACATTACAAGATTGCATTAGGTCACTAAATGCATCACTCTAGACATAAATGAGATGCACTGTATTCTTTACATTTACTTTGATGTTATTAGCTGATGCTTTCTTAGCAAAAGCAAAATAATTGATTTTGATGACTTCTACTTAAGTAGGTCACATTTTTAAGGGAATTTTTCTCATTGACTTGTGTGTGTTGTATACATTTCCTTTACCTTTTTCTAATATTTTAGTATTCCATCAGGATCACCAGGTACAACTGTTTCTTTCCATTTAATGTTGTTTTTAAAATGTCTAGCCCTAGGCATGTCGAACAGCCTCTGCATATCTAAACATCTGTAAATGCTAGCTGTTGAGTTGTCAGAATTGGCATCTCAAGCCACTTCCTTTTTGCAGTCAGGTTTATGGTTATGGATACCGCATACTATCTTACTCAGTCATTAAACTAATGCCTTAAATTGCATTTATATTAACTCATCGCATAAAATAATTTTCTTGACTTGCTTGAAAGGTCACATTAGCCGGTTTAAAAGAATTATTTAGTCCAATCTGATTGGCTCACTACTTATTGGCCTAAAATCAGATGATACGTTTTGCCTAGTTCAGAACCATCATCAAAGTGTCTGGACTGAGGGACCATTGTATAGATGCTTATTGTAAAAAAAAGCTTTAATGTCCTCAGTAAATAGTGATCATGGTTGTTTTGACAGAAGGTCAGTCAGAAGATTGAGTTCAAGGCTAGCGCAGTTTGAAGCAGCTCTGCATCTTTGTCACACAGCTGTACGGCTTTAATTCAAGGCTTAAGCAGGAGTTAGTAAACCATTGACACATTATTTAAATGCATATGAGGGATTTGTGCCAAAGCAATTTTTTTGTTTTTCCTTTTTTCGCTCAGGTTTATCAGTTTGCACATGTTCCTGAATGTTAAGTATTACTTATAACACATTAGCGGCAAATACTGTGCAAACAGAACAAGTTGCTGTTTGTGAATACACAAACACATGAAAGCGAGCTGATCTGCGTTATATGAGCAGTCTACCTCTCAGAAGCAATTACTATACATTGCCTGTAGTTCATCCCATACATTCCAGGTTTACAATGATAAGATACAGAAAGCTAATGACCTTGTGACATGCATTCACACATGCTGTCAATATCGTATACATTAAATAATGGCGGCAGAGTACTAACATAAAGAGCGAGAACATGTTGAGAAATGCAGATTATTGATGCTCACTTTTTATGTGCCTCTGTAAGTTCTCTTCAGCGTTCAGTTAAATCTTTAGAGAAGGACAAACAGTTCATAGCTGAATAATTCAGCTGCTTGACTTTTACAGCCATTCGCATGAGGATTCGCTGTTATATTAGGTTTGAAATTGAAGCAGCAGTGCAAGCTTCAACATGAATATGACTATTTGAGGCTTAAGACCTTTTCTGCCACTCTGTATCAGGAGTGCCGGCAGTGATGCCCCCAAAATTGGTTTGCAGTATTGCCCTACATCCACTACTGCAGGCTTACAGGAGCAGATGGCATCCAATTTAAAAGATTTTCATGTTACTGTTAAGTGATACTTTAACATTCAAAGCTTGGGGTTGGGTGAATTTTTTATGGTTTTTGAAGCTTGCTTAGGCTGACCAAGGTTGCATTTATTTGATAAAAAATACTGTAAAAACAAGAATATTGTGAAATATTATTACAGTTTAAAAGAACTGTTTAATATTTTAATACATTTTAAAATATCATTTATTCTTGTGATGGAAAAGCAAAATTGGTGGGCAATATGCATTTAAAGTGCTAAATATAGGAGGAACATGTCAAAGTCATTTATATGTGTCAAACTTGCTCGCAACTGAATATTGGCATGTAGATGTCTTCAGGCCAGGACTTTTACCAAACCAAGTGAGTGTAAAACAAGTGAAGTTTGGGGCAGACTGGACATTGCATGTTTGAGTGAGTGTAAAACATGACATATCCTGTTGCCAGCAGGTGGCGCTGTGATTGTAACTGAAGTTTGGGGCAGATCGGACATTGTATGGATGACATACAATAACTTCCGTTTCCATGGCAAAACATTGAGCTTTGTCAGACCGCTACGGCAGGGCCTTTAACAAAAACTCAAGATTTTCGCAATTTAAAGGGCACCTATTTTTTACACCCCTTTTTACAAGATGTAATGTTGGTCTTGGGTGTCCCCAGAATGTGTCTGTGAAGTTTCAGCCCAAAATACCCAACAGATCATTTATTATAACAGCTCTAAAATGTCATTTTTGGGGTGTGTCTAAAAAAGAGCTGTTTTGGAGTGTATGGCTTTAAATACAAATGAGCTGCATATTCCCGCCCTGTCTCCAGAAGAGGGTGTCGCGTATACGTCTCTCTGCATTGCATGTCTACAGCAATAAACAGCCGGTATAAGCAACATAACCGAGAGCGAGAGAACCGCTCAGCCGTACATATGGGAAGTCAAATGCACCGAAAGTGGGACGAAACAGTGCGATGTTACAGAGCTTGCACCGCGCTGACCTGTCATCGGCACAGATCAATGGACCGGGCCTCGCCACTGCGCTACCGAACGAATCTGATCAGTTAAAAAATACTTAATGTACGCACGCAAATACGGTTAAAACGCTAAGCACTATAACGACATGACATTCACAAAGGAGTCTGGAGTGATACATGTATTTAGGTACATTTTGAGGTGCATTACCTTGAAAAATGAAAGTAATCCACTGTGTCCTCAGCAGCTCAGATGTTGGGAGAAAATGTTCATTCTTGCATGCAAACACAGAGCATTGGGATTGCTTGCGAGACATTGTTGACGTTACAGCTGCTCGAGCGCGGAGAACATGGAGGACAGTGTACAACCGCTGAGGGCGGAAACTATAGCAATGCAGGGCTGCCAATCAACCCCCGTGACCCGGCACCTCCGAAATGTGATGTCACACTGCGAGAGAATCAAAACGGCAGGCCTAGTGAGACTGACTTGGTTTAAAGGGAATTAAAAAATGAGGAGGGGGTGGATTTTTATTATTGTAGGGTGGTTGTGTTCACACACTGCCAACACACATTTATGTCCAAACACCATGTAAAAGTGGATTTTGCATAATAGGTGCCCTTTAATATCGCAAAGGCCTTTAGATTAGATTTAGTCCAAATTAGTCTAAATTTGGCGTTGATCTGATAAAATCTCTAGGATGAGTAAATTACATAGTAAAACATGATATTTGCTCTTGCCAGCAGGTGGCGCTATACATTACAACTGAATATTGGCATGTAGATGTCTTCAGGCCAGGACTCTTACCAAACATGCAAAGTTTGGTCATTTCTAGTTGCCAGCAGGTGGCGCTATGATTATAACTGAATATTGGCCTTTAGATGTGTTCAGGCCAGGACTCTTATCAAATGTGTGAAGTTTGGGGCAGATAAGGCATTGCATGGCTGAGTTACAACAGAGATGTTTTTGTAGGTATTGGTGCGTTAAATGTGTCTGCTGAATTTTGTAAGTGAAATGTAGCTTGAGGGGCACTTCGTGAAAAGTGAAAAGATGGCGCTATTGAGCCATTTTGCCACATTCGCTTCTGAAAACCATATTGGATGGAAATTTTAGCCACCTCTGGTGTGTGTGCAAAGATTGTGGTGTGTGTTTAGGCCCTTAAAAAATGCAATACATTTTGGTGAATAATAATAATAATAAACAGAGCAATTCCAAGAGGGTTCTTGCACCGCGGTGCTTGGGCCCTAATAAATAATTAATTAATAAATTCTTATAAATTAGGTTGTTCGCTTTAATAACAAAACATGTTTGTTTTTGATGCATAAATCAGTCTAGTAGTCAATGCACAAATCTTGCTCAACTTTATTTTGGGGGTCTGTTTCTGGGCAAACCTCTCTTAAATGCCCTAAAATTAACCATAATGGAAGATGGCTGCTGCAGCTTGTTGTAATTAACTTGTCCTGATAATGTCTGGTAACATTGAACCTATGCCAGTGAGCAGACCTCTCTCCTCTGATGGTGTCCACTAATGCTCCCGCTGTGGCGGTAACACTAACCTGGCTCACACAGCCCGCACCCCAGCGCCGGCCCACTTTCTACTTCATCAATCCAAGGCGATTATTATGTTTCTCTATTTGTGAGTGTGAGAGGGAACAGGTTCACAATAGCTCCACCAGAACCGCTCTGTATGTGTGTGTGTTGTAGAGGTACAAAGGCTCCTTACCTCAGAGCATTGGCATTCCCTGAGCGAATAAGCAGGATACAGAAAGAGAGAGAGAGAGAGGGGTGCACAGTGGGGGTATTCATGGGCCCCGTCCCCACGGGAAGGAACCAAGGTCGAGTATTAGCCCCTATTAAAAAACAAAGCCAGCCCTGCAGGGGCCTGGCACTCACTGCATAAAGAGAGAAAGAGAAAGGCAGAGTATTAGAAGACAGAGAGGAGAAGGACATTAAGGTTTAGGCCCTCAGAACTACCTCCTTAAACAATCCCAAGTTTCCTTGAAACCTCTTGGATAAATTGTTGGACTGAACAATCATTCTTATTTGGTTGTGTTGTTCAGCACAAGATATGTCAAAATTGAAAAGAAAAGAAATAGAACTGCTAAAGCCGTAGTGTGTTTCATTTCCCGTCAACAGCGGCACCGAATGGATTTGCAAAAAGAATGAAAAGTGGTTACATTAGTTGAGCCAGTGTTGCCAAACCAAGGAAAGCCACAGGAAATGACATCATGACAATGCTGACTGACTGATGGCACCACAAAAACCAAATCTCAGGACCTTTACTGAGCTGTGACATCTATTTCATTTTTTTAAGAACCCCAAAAACAATAAGGCACTGGCTATTGTATTGTATTTTATATTGTATTGGCTATTGTATTTTGAAAAATGTCTTAGTCTTTTTTCCCATGCAATTAACATATAGGGTTCAATGCAATGTTATATGTATTATATATTTTTTTAATGTTTTAAATTAGTTTTTATTTTTTATTTTTCATTTTAATTTTAGCTAAAGTTTATTGTCGTTTTTATTAGTTATGTCTGTATAGTTTTACTATGTTATATAGTTTTATTTATTTTAGTATGTCATGTTAAAGTAAAGAAACTGAGAAATGTTGCAACTAGCTGGAATAAAACCAGTTTATTTATTTTATTTCAGTCCATTTTTATTTCATGTTGGTTTTAGTGTTTTTTTAGTATGGTTTTAGTTTCAGTCAACTATAATAACCCTGGTCCTATGTTGTTTGGAGCCTGAAGTCCACAAAAAGTCATGCAAGTTTGGAATAACACAAGAGTGAGTAAATGATGACTGAGTTTTCCGTTTTGGGCAAACTATCCCTTCAAGGTCTTTTGTAAAGGCCACATTGTGCATGTGCTTTGTACATTAGATTTTGCTATGTAGATATGCAGTATTTTACTGAAACGGTTTATTTCACCAAAAGGCTTTTTTTAGACAAATACAGGCATGAGTTGCTAGATAAAACACCATAAAAAAAACTTCTTTTTAGCTCAATCCTGAAATATTTTACAACTCCCTCCAGCTCTTCAAAAATGTTCCCATCTACTAGAAATGGAAAACATGTGTTTATATGTAAGCACAGCCAACATCTCCTCTCCCGTGAAGCAGTTCACTTCTCCATGGCAACAGCAATTGCCATGCATGTCTGTAACGATGAAGTGAAAAATGCCATTTCTATAGAATCATGGACTTTAATATGAGAAAAGATTCACTGTTTAGCTTGAGAATTAACCTTGAAGACAAGCTAATATTTTTTTTTTACTTTTCTGTTTATAGTTTGACCTTTCTGTCAAGGTAAACATGTTTGGATTGCAACAGTACGCTCATGATCACGTTCCATACATTGATATTTTGCATTTCGTCATATTTTCTATTCAGAGCGTTCAATACCTTTGTGTTAAACCCTCTATTTCCTACAGGAGCAAGTTTTTCTCTTCAGTCAGCGGTGGTGATTCACAGAGTTACAATTCTTCTCCCCTCTTGATTAGAAAGCGGAGGAAGGAAGTCTGGGCAACTTCACAGCAATTGCAACCACAATGGCTCGTTACCTCCAGAACAAAACACTCCATACATATCCCATGAGGTATATTTTGGAGATACTCACTGTAATGAGTAATAAATAAGGCCAGAAAGTGGGAAAACGGTTATTTAGCAGCTTATTGGAAGTTAGACATTGTCGTTCAGTCTTTGAGCGCTTTTGAGCTCAAGTACAGGATGAAGCAATGTCATAGTCATTCCCCCTCCGTGGCTCTTCAGCTGCACCCTATCACACCTGCGCTTTCCTCTCGGACAGGTATCCTCCTCCCCTCACATCTGGCCCCCTCACCTCAGATTCCTGGCATGCCTCTCCCAAAGCTCGGCATCCTACAGCCTGTCTTGCGTCAGGATCGAGTAACATAAATTAGCGTGTCCTCAGAAAACCCGTGTACGTTTAGACTTGGGCCTCTCACGCTGGCAGGGACTTCAACTCTATCTGCCAGCGCTCTGCTTGCAGCTGCAGTGCACTTAGACTGTTTGCATGTACCAGCCTTCCCCCCCCCACCAAATCGAATTCCATTCATATCCCCCAAAATAACTCTGCCTAATTGCCCACACTGGGCAACGATGAGAGGATTTATCACCGAGATTGATTTTATGTGCAATGAGGCCGTCGGTTAAAAGAATCAATTGACTGATATTGTTGAAGCCCACATTAGTGGGACAATTAGAGGCCTTGATGGGACACTCTATCCTCCTGCCTCTGCACGCTCGAACCCATCTTTTGTCATCAGCATCACAACAACTTGATCGTATCACACAGTGTTTGCAGTTCATGGAAATTTATAATCGTGATACATTCTCTGGAGAATCAAATTAAATTTGCACTTTATGACAGATTCTGGGATGGTAGAGTCGCCTCGTGAATGGCCAGATCGTGGGAATGTGGTATCAGACTGTGGCTGGCTCAGCCCGGGCATGGCTCTAGAGACCCAGTGTTTGTTTCATGGCATGTAACACTTGATGAGCAGCTCAGTGCTTTGCCAGATATGCAAAGGGAGTCAGAAAGCCCATCATTTATAAAGTTCTACCAGGCCCGTATTGGCTAATCGGGAGCACCGGGAGGATTCCCGGTGGCCCTGTCTGTTTTTTTGGCCACGAGGGCCGGTGTTGTCATGCCACTGGGTTGAAATATGGATGCTGTCCTTAGACTGCCTGCACTCAGAGCAGCCCCACTCTTTTTATTTATTATTTTCTCACAGCCCATTATTATTATTTTCACTAGACCATACCAATAACAAATTCTCAACTGGTAATAAATCATTCTTTTTGCGCAAATCATTGTTTTATTTGTGAACGTAGCGGAATCCTCTGCCGGCTGCTCCAACGCTAACAGCAATTCCCTTCACCATCAGCGTTTTGATTTTGCCAAATCAGTTTGGGCGAATGCGAATAACTTATTGATCATGGGCCCAACATCCAGAAAGGCAGGAAAACATTCAATCTACCTGAGGGAAGACGTCTTTCACTAAAAGTTAATGCTGTTAAATAGAGAGAAAAAAATAAATAAACTTCTAGCGTATTCTTAAACCTGTACCTCATTATTGAAGTACAAATCCAAGCACCAGAAGCAGCCCACACTCTCTACGTTTTCTTTAATTGAAAATAAAATATGCATAATATAATATGCATAAATATGCAAAATATGCATTTTCATTCATTCAAAGGCTATATGGTTGCAATAATATTTTAGTTCAAAACTTTAAGTGCCATTGTTTAAAATGCTTTATTGACTGACGTTTCATGGACCTTCAGTTGTTACGCTTTCAAATTTCATGCCATTTGTAATTTCACAGTATTTTCTTCTCCTAAATTATTACACTTGTGAAGTCACAATTCGATATTGGTACAATTTACTCAGGCTGATGACATTTTTTGTATTTCTTTTTAGAATAATTGTACATAAATAGGTTAAAAAAACGTGATTATTTCTGAGAACTTTTTAACTGCAGGCAGACATAGCCTGCATTATGGTACAGTACAATATTTGGAGCATCCCTTATTCTGTCCCTTATTTTCTTAAAGAATTAACACTTATTTTCTACCAGAATACAACAATAAATACTATTTTCTTAAAGAATAAAAGATAAATAATCACAGTTGTCCCTTATTTTCCATTTCTGGACAATTAATTGACAACCCTAATGATGACGTAATTATCTTTTGACTCCCCTGACAGCGGCACCTTGCTCAAAAAAACAAAAAAAAAAAAAAAACCCTCAGTTGAAGATATGCGAGCAAAAAATAATAGATAACAAAAATGGATAATATAAAGTACAAAGGCGGCACTGAAAAGGCCAGTACAAAAAAAACAAAAAAACAAGTGGGCCGGTATAAGGCATGAAACTCCAGGGCTGAAAATGAGTGCCACTCCAGCCCTGAGTTCTACACATCCTCACCCCTTGGTTCTTTGTTATTAAATATTATGACTCCGTTTGATTGTGCTTTCAGCTGCCAGTAACAGTAGCAGCACATGAACGCATGAATCTATTTTGCAGAATTCTCAGAGTTCCCAAAGTTTGGAAAATGAATTTATATTGTCACAGATTCTTAATAAGCATGTTTAATGTATATAATTAAATTATTATTTATATAATTTTAACATATAAAAATATAAAGCTTGTTACTACCATTACTACTACTACCATAATAAATATAATGCAGTTCAGTAAGGACATGATCAAAATTGACAGTAAAGACATTTATAATGTTAGAACAGATTTTAACTTTAAAAAAAAATATTGGTTCCTTTGTAATATCTATTCATCCATAAAAAATTAGACACAACTGTTTTCAACATTGGTTATGATGATAATACATTTTTGCCAGCAAATCAGCATATTAGAATGATTTTTGAGGGATCATGTGACACTGAAGACTCTGAAGTAATGATGCTAAAATTTCTTATTTGCCATTACAGGAATAAATTAAATTTATGTTCAAATGGCAATTTTTTTAAATAATATTTCATAAGTTAATGTTTTGACTAAATCTTTCTAACCCCAAACGTTTGAATGGTAATGTATACTGTACTGTCTTTGCAGTCTCCAGGCTTAAATTATTTTATATTGATTAACCACATGTATATCTTAACCACATATTTAATATATTTGAAAAAAATACTTTTTAAAATGTTCTTGGAATATTGAATATCATCAAAAGGTGAAAAATAGAATTATGTATTTATTATTTTTTGCGCTAATCACCTTTCCTACTGGAAGTTTTAATGTGGTGTTAAAACCTTGACTGGTATAATTACATTTTCCATCTTTTTTTCTTACAAAATTGGTTTTAAATTCTTTTTATTAAATATTTTAAGTCTTAAATTTCATTCCCTTAAACATGCAGATACCCTGATAACATGCTTGCTAATTCTCTTGTCTAACCAGCTGGTCAGTTCTATTGCAGACCGATTTTTCCCAGTGCGCTCCCTGGGCTGCACCACATGTGCCAGATGTGAGTTGTCTTTGTGCTCGGAGTCAACCCCAGAACATGCGAAGTTCATTATGTCAACAAGTTGTCCATGTGTTACTTTTTACTCTTTTTTTTTTTTTTTTGATTTATTTCTCAAAGCTACTCCATCCTGATGACTTTGCAGCACATCTTGCAAGCAATTGCAATGCATATCCAGAGAAGAAACTTCTTGGCAGGGCTTCAGACAAATATAAGTGTCCGCTCTTGATTAGAGCAAGGCCGGGTGAGAGGATCAACTTCTGACAGGACGTTTGTTTGATATATTTACAGAGCAACAAATACTACGCATGAGATTTTGAGAGGCAGGCTTTGGTGACATTTTGAACAACTTGGCATGTTCTGTTAATTATTGTTAATACATTTCCTTTTCTAATCATTTTGTTTACAAGGACGTGACATGTCAAGGGTCTTGTAAGTGTTTTCAACTCCAGACAGATGTTTCTTTTAGTCATTATTAGATAAACAAAGACTTCCAGCCAAGGAAATCACTACAGTTTGAAATGACATATATCTCCATAACCGTATCTGTGACGTCTAACTCATGAGTTGCGCTGTATTTCTTTGTCTCAACACCCCATTTACAACAAGCTAGAGCGGCTGCAGTATATTTTACGGATCTTAAACGAATCTCATGTTTCATAAATCAAATTATTTCAAGTTATTCTTCATTTCTGCCTATTTCATTATGTCACGATGAAGAACTGTGTCCGGTCTTCGCTGTTTAGGGCTTTAGCGGGAGAAAGAGGGGGGAGAGACCGTGAGTTTGTGTGTGTTCTGTCTTTTTCTTTTGCTGCAGACAGACTGGGGATGTCAGGTGCATGAT
The DNA here is from genome assembly GCF_012432095.1 of Onychostoma macrolepis. NCBI lineage: Eukaryota > Metazoa > Chordata > Actinopteri > Cypriniformes > Cyprinidae > Onychostoma > Onychostoma macrolepis. The sequence continues at coordinate 14,693,375 of NC_081169.1, forward strand.
GGGAAGTGGGTTCGCAGGGGACAGCAGTGTGGCGTAGGGCCAGAATCAATTGGCGGTGTAATGAGATGGCTTGGTGCCAGGTTTCCATGGAGCTCACTTTTCCTGTCCTTCACTGGAGGATTTGTAAATTAAAGGGAGAGAGAAAGCTTGGGAGGGAGGCAGGAGAGAAAGGGAGAGAGGATAACAGAAAGAAAAGGAGGGAGTGGGTGGCAGAGGAGTAGCAAAAGGGCACAACCAAAGGAGGGGGCACGGAGCTAGACAGAGAAAGGTGCAGCGATTTACAAAAAAGAAAGGGGGGATGTGAGACAGAGCCTTGGAATGCTGTAGCTCCAGAGATCTCAGCACAGCGCAATTCGCCAAAGATGACGGGGCTTCTTAATGCGCGCTGTCTTTCAGACATTTTTTGGTGTTTGATGCCGAACTCAAGCTTAGGATCTCAGAGATAAGGTGCACTTGGCGTAGGGATGAAAAGAAGGTCTTTCCTTTCTATTTCTGTGCGCCGCACCGAATTTCATTTCTGCCCCCTTGAGCCAAGAATCTGGCTGATACAGCGTAATGAAATCGATGCAGTGATATGCCTTTAATCCAGCAGCGAAACGACTGTCGTGATTATGCAAGAAGTGGCTAATTAGCATTATAAAGCATCGTTTATTTTGAGAGTAATTCACTTTGCGACTCTATTACGAATAGCCTTGCGCAAGAAATTTTTCTTCGCTTATCATTCTCATTTCTGAATACAGTATGCTTTAAAATTGAAGGTTTTCTCGCACACAAAGGACTTTCGTCTTGTGCGGTTAATGAAGGCCTTTTTGTTTGCACAAAAGGCAACTTTTTTTTTCATTTAGGAGCTTAATTCTTCCACTCCAGGGGTGTTTTGTTTCCAAGATCTTCAGTTTGTCCATTTTGAATTTACCACCAGCTTTCCCACAGGCACCACAATGTTTTATGCATACCGTTTATTAATTTACATCATGATTTGTCTGTTTATCCAGACTCGGATAATCCTTTTCACTCTGATGACAAATTTACAGCATTCATACTTTATGGGCCTTGAAGTCTTTAAGCTGGTAATTTATTTTAAATGAAACAAGTTTGCAGAGGCTGGAACTATCCTTGTCTTGATGCCCGGCTTTCTGTATTTGGGGGAGTGGTGTGGATGTTGAGGGTGCCGGCTGGACCCATGTTGGATTAGAAGCCTGAAGTATATTGATGGAGCATGTGAGGTCAGCTGGGGACACACAAGACTGTAACCCTCTGAGAACCACAGAGGAACCAGCTGAGTCATGGTCTCAAATCGGTTTCAACCAATCCTGAAGGGTGGATGCGACGGTGGTGGAACAGAATGGATAGTGTTGCAGTGGTTCGTGGGTAGACGGGAACAAAGAGACTCCTTCATGTCCCCTGAGCCTCACATGCATCATCTTGCATAAAGCTCTTTCTGGCTATACTGGGATACTATCCTCTTATTTCCCCAATACATTCTTAAGATACGGAGCACAGATAACATAAAGCAAAGGAGAAGATGCTTGAACCTTACCGCAAATCAGAGCCAAATGACACTAATTGGTCCACCGGCGCTGTTTTCTCTTGACTGCAGACCGCATTGTAATGAAAACAAAACGCCACTTTGGAGCATTTTCTTTCCCACGAGATTAACAGTAATTAACTAGTATCACTGCTGGGCAGCAGGTGATGTCTCAGCCAGGGACAAAGGGCTGAATGGTCACGCTACATTTTTGGACGTAATTGAGACACAGTTTACTTCGTATTTAACCTTTGTCAACAGCGTTGTTTTATTGATGTGCTAATATTGATAATTTATTTAACATGCTGTGACTTAATCTAATGTAGAGGCCTTGGTTTTATAGTCGAAGGCAGAAAAATAAGTTAATGTGGTAGATGATGTACTGTAATGCTTCTGTTTTGCATTTTTAATTTAATTAATATTTTTAAAAATTCAAATAATAATAATAATAATAATAAATCACATAACAAATTTTATCTTTTTTATTTTATTTTATTTTTTTACTTTTTTGAGAATGTTTTAGTATTTAGTTTAAGACCACACTTAAGCTACTTTTGTGAAAAAACCTGATGATCATGTTCTCCAGTATGATACGAGATGATCCAAAAAGCCTCATGGGCTTCAATGGCAACAAGAACATCTTGTGTCTGTTCAAAGACAGTCACATGGTCAATGTCACAAGTTATTTAATTTTAGTCACCTAGAAATAATGTAGAATCTGAAATATTTATTTGACATTAGAACTTTTCTTTAATACTTTCCAGTTTTAAATCTGATTCTAAATCCTAGATTTCAGAGTTTTGGACCTTCAAATCCCACTCGGTCACTTTCTGGTGCAGTTTCTAGCTCTGGCTTTATATCTGGCTGGTCAGGAGTGAGACAGAGAGACCGCTGGCCCGTTTGTCTGAGATTTTGGTTAATGCAACGGATTGGTGGAGCAGTGCCGCAGCAGTGCGTGAGTAGAATATCAGAGAGAGAGGGAGAGGCATGGAATTTGGAGGGGTGAGACATGTTGCCTTCTTAACTGAGTCTGAAGGTACAATGTACACGACTCACCCTCCCTCCCTCCACCACGCTGGGAGTCGAGTAGAGTAGAGTAGAGTAAGAGGCGCTGGAGGTATTGCTTACAGTCAGCGCTCCGGGGGAAACGCCACAGCGTGTTCACATGGCTTCTCCCCGTCCCCTGGGAAACGGTGCATACCCGCCGGGCATTCAAGTCTATTAGGGTGTCAGCTTCTGTCTGCTGAGTAGAACGGCATCTTAAAGTGTGAAAGCTGGAGATGATGGAAGTGCTGCGTTTGGCCTTATGCTAACATCAGCTCTCAAAAAACATATTCAACTGCCACCTCCTTCCACCACTGCTGCTAGTGTTTTTTCGTTTTTTTTTTTTTGGTATATTTAGGTTTGTTGCTCTGATTTATGTACGTCTACATATCTAAGCGCTATATTTGCAGACTGCTGATCCTTAGAAGATGTGCCACAATAAGACCCTCTATTCTTAGCCGGTGCACATTGATGCTCTTCGCTGTTACCCTGGGCCCACTAGTATTTCAATTAAAAAATCAAATTTCGCTAGAACATGTTGCTAGAAAGATATCGGTTAAGACAAAGGAAAGGAAACACTGGTTTTCAATCATGTACCGAAAGTATCAGTGTTTGCCAAAATGGCAAGTCCACCACGAAACAATTTCGCCCCAGCAAACAATGGCACAGGGCCAACGAGACTCTCTCAGAAGCTGGACTGAACTGCAGATTAGTATTTATTTTTGGTGCAGAGAAGTCTTCCAAGAAGTATGTGTGTGTGTGTTTTTGGGAGGTGTATGTGTGCGAGGGTGGGGGGGTTTGGTTGGGCGGGCGGGCGGTCGGTCGTTCGGGCGGTCTGGGAGAGGGGAGCATGAGGACTGCCGAGGAGTTGTTACCTGGGTTGCTCCTCTACAGCTGGGGGAGAGAGAGAGAGAGGCAAGCGGAGGAGACGAGGTTAAGGGGTGACGGGACTGGTGCACAACTCCATTTTCCTTTTTGCCGAATTTCCACAGTCGCTTCTTTCTTTTCTGTTTCGCTTCATTCAACAGAGTGAGTGAAAGAGAGGGAGAGGGCTATAGAGAGAGAGTGAAAGAGAAAATCAAGCCAATTTTTTTTTAAAGACTCGATCTTGGCTTTCTTACAAACAGATGTTGCCTGTCATTTGGTCGTTAAGCAGGCACATAGATCGTACAATACTGAGGTTTTACTGACTTGCTTTCTCTTATTTATGGTTTTATTACAAGGAAAATCGATCTCTCATAAACATGGGAATGATTTTTTCCCAATCCGTTGTTTTTTTTTTTTTTATAATGTATTTTTCCCTCGCTTAATCTCATCCATTTGCTCGTTTCTATTTTTTTTAGTTGCGCATTTGTGTTTTGGGCTTTCGTGGGCCACAGTGGATGTTCTCCATACCTTCTGCCAGTGCTGTAAGTACAGTGAGCACAGTGAGACCTTTTGGAAACAGTAAACAGACAGTCGGTAAGCATTTGATTCTTTCTATTCGGCATATTTGTTTACCACATTGATACGTTTTATTTTCCTTTGCTTTATATTTGGCATACTTTATCGTTGTTGTAGCAGTCAGTGTTGTTGGTGCGCAGGTTGGTGAGGCCTGGGCGTGTTTTTGTGTTAATCTATGAAGTTGATCTGATGTAAAATCCTATATCCGTTCACTTTGGTTAAGGAACACGGGGTCAGTCTCACTCCTGCTGACCCCCATTCAGCTGATTTTGAGGAGTCTTTCAACTTCTTGGCATAGCCCCGCTAACATAGTTAAAGGAACTTGGCACCTACTTCAAAGTCAGTCTGTTCATTTGTATTCAAGTAGTGGGAAACGGGAAGGGAACACGAACTGTCAGAAGCTCTTCACCGGAGGTGCGGTGCCAGTCCAAATCGACCATCAAATAATTTCACACTGAGCCACGTGTTATTAATGGCACTGGGTTTGGCTTTGTGGGCCAGACTTACTTCACACATCTTTATTATGCTCAGGAGGGGCCTGAAACATTTGGATGCAGAAATCTTCTCAGTTTGAGAGAAATGTTGTTTCTGTTTGGTGAGACAATATAGATAATTACCTTAATGCATAGGTGTTGCCCTGCGAATGATGCAGCATTGAGGGCTTCAGCTTAAATTAGTTTTTGAAATATATAAACAAGACTTTTAAAGTCAGCCATTGGCAGTGCGTTATTTCAATGCTTGATTTTCTTAACAAACAAACAAAAAAAAGCTATAAAAGCTTGACTTTAAACACTTTTTAAAACACATATTTGTTATATGATGCTGCGCTATACAAGAAAATTGTCAAGTAATCTGTATATACAGCGTTGTGTGGTCAGCTCAGGGGAAATGCAGATGTTTGGCTTATAAATGTACTGACAGGTCTTTGATTTGACACTGCTCAGCTGTTGTCCTCTGTGGATTGGGCTTTGCAGGCCCATGAAACCTAAGAAAGATGGTCTGATGGAAGGAGAAGAGGCCAGAGAGCTAGAAAATAAAAGGTTTAGGCATGCTTTAGGGGTGGCATTCTCAGTATAGTGTTGCTCTTTCGTAATTTTTTTTTATATAAGATGAGCAGGTGCTTGACGTTTCCTGAATGATTAGGATAGCCGTGTGCTTAAACAGCTTGACAACTGTACGTTTGCACTACAATATTTTATTGCTTTGTATATTCATCTTTACTTTCACCTTATTAAATACTTTGCCACTCGTTACAGTGGCAATAGAAAAACACTTGTTTTAGTTATTATATGGCTTAGTCGTTTAATTCAACCCGAATATATGGATGTTGAATCATAAAAAATAATAATTTGAAAATATGAAATAATAATAATGACAATATTTTCATATTTAAAAAAATGGCAAATGGTAACTTTCATTTATATCAATATAATAATAATAATAGATAAGAAAATTCAATTCTATCATCTATAATATAATAAAATATATATATATTAATATTATTAAATTCTTGAGGATTTTTATTTTATTTGACTGTTCTGCTGCTGTTTTCAATAAATAAGTACAATTATTTTAAGATATTAATTTACTTTCTTTCTTCTAGCAGGTGGTTGGTAGAGCAGACACTACTAATCCTAAGCTTATATCCGTCTAATACCGACTTTCCCCGTTCATACTTCTTTTCTACACATGCCTTTATTCTGTAGTTACAAGATCATGCACTTAAAAGACGTTTGATCGGATCCTTCAGGGAAAGGTTGGCTATTGGCCAGCTTGGACACACCTTCGGTTTCCTATTGTTCCCAAAATTCCTGATTCCCCTTCTCTCTTGTTTTTCAGCTTTTAGAGTGTGCTTAGATTATAAGGCAATGATTTAATTGCTTATCTGACTTGGAAATGGACAAGCAGATGGTGATAAAACCTCTGTCATCTAGAAGACTGATTTAATCTAAACTGATGTTTGGTCAACCTCTTTAAACTTAGCAGTATCTTCCAATAACACAATATCAGAATGAGTGTGAAGTGTGATGCAGTCGAAGTCATAGCTGCAGTCAACTTGTGAAATCACTTTTTGTCCAGCTTTTTTTAATTAACTTTAGCTTGCAATATGTGTTACAGTTGGGGATTGTTTTTTGACACCTCTTGACTGTTCTTTTCACCTAACTTTACACCATTTTTCTCCATATTTGGCTTTGTTCTGTGTCTTCAGGCACTCTGCCTCCATTTTGAGAGCCTTTTCAAATAGAGCCCTTTTAAATGGAGAGGTTGCAGCTCTTTTCTTTTCAGAAACTGCATTGCATGATTATTTGAAAAATGATTAAACGTGCCAAAGCCATGATCTATAGCTAATGCAGATACTATACAATATAGTTACAATTTTAAATAAAATCTTAAATTGTGATCGAGCTCTATAACAGCTAAACCATTTGAAATTTGTTCAAAGTAAATCAATATTTTGGATTATATATATTTATAAGCTATGCAAGTTATCTCTCTCCTCCTCTCTTAAATAGAACATATAATAATGCCATTATTGTCTTTAAAAGTAATTGATAAAAGGTGTTTGAATGTGCATTTGTGGTAGTGCTATTCTATTGTTGTCATTTTCATATTTTTTTCTGTTTGTTTGCTTGCTGTTCTTGCACTGTTGACTTGGCTTTTAGATTCATAGCCCACAGGAGAGCAGTGAAGACGTGTCGGGAGTCATTTACAAGAATATAGTCCAAATATCTCAGTGTGTGTTTGCATGTCTCAGATGATCTTGCCATTGTGGGGACATTTTCAATTGTATCCAATCAAAATAGAAAATAAAGAAGCGGAGGCTTTTACTTTGGACCCATCAGTTTTCTTGATTGTTTGTTAGCTGAACCGTAAAACTGCAAATATGTTTTGCACCTCAGTGTATGAGCTGCCATTCCTATTTACATATGCAATAGTCTCAGCATTGCAATATGCAGCCTGTTTGCAGAAATATTACCTTTACATCACTGAAAATTCATTTCCAGATTTAGAATTATTTGGTTTTATCTTTTATAATGGAATAACGGAAGCCGATGGACGACTTCTGAACTTGTTTTTCTTCTGGAAGAGACCTGCCTGCTGACACAAACCCGTAGATCCGAACTTGTGGTGACTGTCCACACAAGCTTGTATCTATAGGTATCTGTCTGTGTGGCCTTCACACCTACTATTCAGGGCCTTGTTTTAAACCATCCTGCACTCAGTTGGTAGAGTTTGAATAGTGTATTTAAACCATTTACTACAGAAAGGGAGTCTCGTCAGAATTAACATAGTCGATTTTCTTTCTCAAATCGATAGAGGGTCAACTCTGTTCGCCTCTCTGGGTCTCTGCGGTGCCCCCAGGCTGAGGTAGTAGGTTGTATAGTTTAGAGTAACATCACAGGAGATGACTGTACAACCTCCTAGCTTTCCCTGAGATACACACGCTCCTGCCTCAGCAACTCGACAAACAAACGTACTATCTGCAACATTTTCCACCTGTGCAGTCTTTCTTACTATGTAAACAAAAAGCACATAAACACCATGGCATAAGCCAAACATCTGATTTTATATCCTGTAAAATGATTGAGCTCAAAATGTGTTCTGTTGAACCAAAATGAGTCCCAGAAGCAGACACTGACCAGGCACACAAAACAGCTCGAGGTAAAACATAAAGTCCTGGTAGTTGTACTGACCGTATTTATTTTCTCAGCAATCAAGCACCTTTTTTATAGTCTTAGATGAGAAGTGTTGTTTTTCTACTCTTCCTTGTAATACAGATAGTTTGGGTTTGGTAATATTTGTACTGATTTGGAAAAATATTCTTATGCTCACCAAGGCTGCATTTATTTGATCAAAAATAGTAACAGTAAAAACAGTAGTATTGTAAAATATTATTACAATTTAAAATAACTTTCTGTTTGAATAACCATCTTCCAAAGGGGTGACGAAAATATTCAAAAATAATCTTGTTTTACCTTTTGAATTGTGTTTATTTTTCTGACTGCACTGGCAAATATTTGTTCTTGTTATAATCATAAACTCACTTCAATTTGATAAATTTCTTTGAAAGCAAGAGAAATGTTGTTCTCTACAAACAACATTATAAATATTTACTGTCATTTTAATGTGTTGCATCCTTGCCAAAAAAGTATTCATTACTTGAAAAAAAAAACTTAGTGTAAAAACTGTAGTGTATTTCTTAAAGAGCTATTTCTATCTGATTTAACCCTTAAAATAAATTTTGTTGATGTATATAATATAATATTTTTACATTTTGAAAAAAAGTAGCTAAATTAGATGTTGAGCACATTTTTTGACTATTTGACATTCCACATTTAACATTTTCATATAATTTCGAAGCACTTTTATATTCTTGCATTACAAACATCAGCCCATTTCATTTTTGTATCATCAGTGTGATACACGGCATAATTATTTCAAAGAATTTTGAATAATTATTTTGCTCAATTTGTTAAACCTTTATTAGCAAAAACTTCAGCTATAATGTGTTATCAGATCAAGTCTACATCAAAAAAAATTATTTCATCTTTCCTTTACTCCTAATTAAACAAAATGCTGGTGAGTCTTAAGGGTTTTCAAACTGTCCACCATTTTATTTGAATTACCCAGTGATTCAGAATCACTTTGAATATGCCTTATTTTTTTATTAAAGGGGTCATATGATGCGATTTCAAGTTTTCCTTTCTCTTTGGAGTGTTACAAGCTGTTTGTGCATAGATAAGATCCCTCAAGTTGCAAAGGCTAAAGTCTCAAAACCAAAGAGATATTCTTTCTAAAAGTTAAATCTCGACCACGCCCTCCTAAAATGGCTCATTCAAACACGTGTCGTAACTTTTATTCTCTGTGTAGTGTTGTTGCTGCCTCCAGCACCATGTCCTGAAGTCGCTGTGTTCCATTGTGAAAGCAAAAGTACTTTGTTTGGGCCTCCAAAAGAGGACACGACTAAAAATCAGTGGTTAAGTTGTGTTTGCAACACTGTTCCAGAACAGTTCAACCCAAATATTAGAGTGTGTGCAGCACATTTTACAGAGGACTGTTTCCTGAACCTGGGAGTAGCCTGCCAGCTATGCACGAAGGCTGTTTCTATAAAGTGGGGCAATTCCAACTTTGCAAGGACAAAGTCTGGTGCTTCTGACTCACAGCCTGTGAGTACGTTTTCTTATTTTAAGAATTTGCCACTGACGATTCAAACACGAGTTTTGAGCTGTGTAGAGTAGCTCTTGTTTGTCATTTCTCCGATCACAAATGCAGACATGGTAATATTTAATGTTTAAAAAGACATTATGATCAGTAATTATGTCCCATTGGATGCAACAAATGCCTCGTTTATAATGGGTTTTATTGTTTTTGTGTCGCCGCTACCGACACGGCATCACAATGTCTGATGAGGCGTAACATTTCCGTCTCACGCTTTAGGTATTCGGCCAATCACAACACACTGGATAGCTGGCCAATCAGAGCACGCCTCGCTTCTCAGAACGATGAGCTTTGTAAAAATCGACGCGTTTCAGAAAGGCGGGGCATAGAGGAGCAACAATAATGTACAGTATGTGGAAAATAATGTGTTTTTTGAACCTTAAACCGCATAAACACATTGCATTACACCAAATACACAAAATAATGTCCTTTTTAGCAACATTATATGACCCCTTTAAATTTATTTTTTCTTAAAACACTCCAAATGCATGTATGATGTACCTAACACAAGGACATTTCTTGGTTACGTTTATATATAGAACCATGTTATTTTTTGGAATATATTACACATTGAGCCAAACTGTCTAATTAGTTTGCATCTTTAAAAATATATATATTTGGATTATATAATTTATGATTACAATCAGAGTAGTATTTATCTGATACAAAAAAAAATAAAAATAAAATAAGGATCTTAGGGTAACAGCATTAAACCTGATTTTGATTCATTCCAGTAACTGGAATCTTTTGATTCTTTTCACCAGATTTGCTTAAATTTGTTTTACATTGCACTAAATGCAACAAATCAAATAACAATGTCCGACAGACACACACTTCTCCCTCTTGCATGAGTTGCATCATTTTTTGAACAGATGAATTCAAATGACCCACTGAATAACAAATCAAGACTTCTCAACATTATTTGAAGGCCTAGTTATATATTACAATTGTATAATTTCTATACATGGTTATATTAAATATAGTATATATTATAGTTAATATATGGAAAGTTTATAGTGTCATCATTTTTAATTCATTACTTTCTATCACTTAGAGCCCAATAATGATGAAGAGTTTACACTTCTGGCTTGCTTTAATCTTGAGGTTGATGGATGGAGCTTAGTCCTCAGTTTTACTGAAGAAGAAACTCTCAGATGATGACTAAAGTTTGTATTTACAGTCAAGTAAATATGTCATGCTTAAAAGCACACTTTAGATGATAGCAGCATGCTCCATTTTCTGGAGCGAGAATAAAGCACTGTACATCACCTCTGATCCCCGAACAATGGAGGCTGAAATAGATTTGGCTGTTTCTATTAATGCCCGTGCTACTGCCGGACCTGTCATCATCTCACACCAGTTAAAAAGACAGATCACACTTTAAGAAAAATACAAACAAATAATTGCCATATTAGCTGCTTTTCAGCAAGATAATATGAGTTTGCAAAACAACACAATCTCTTAATTAAATATTCATCAGCAAGCAGATATTAATGATTGCAAGCAAACATTAATGAGAAATAATAGTAGGTTTAAAATGTCTAAACAACACAGCCGTATATATTTTTTTAGTTTTGTCTGTTAGCAGAAGCTGTACATTAACTTTATTTTTGCTCTCCTGTAATAGGATGCTAAGAGCACCATAATGCATATATATGCTCAGCGCACAAAGCTTGAGCAAGATTGAGTGAGATGTTATCTTCACTGTAGATCTCACTGGCTGGAGATTTCATGTGATCCCTCCCTCACAGCCACTGCTGGAGTTCTGGAGCAAAAGGCTGCCCCCCAATGGTGCAGCTTTTCACTGCCACACACACACACACACACTGAAACAAACAGCTGTACATTGTTAGCATCTGATTCTAAGACCCCTTCCAGGGTTTATAATCTGAAAATGTAATCTTTGATGTTGCTTTATTTCCCATCTTCCCGTTAATTTCTTTTTCCGTATATCTCTGCGGCAATACAACTGTGATAACGTGTCTCTTTTGTGTGTGCCGTTAGTCGGCCAGGAGGGTCTGTGTGCTGCGTAATGTCAGCCTTGAAGCTCGAATCCAAAGCAGATCAGAGAACAGAGAGGGTCCAGAGCACAGAGGTTTGTAGCTCCCTGCACCTCTCCTTGCTAATCGCTGCCAAAGGGAAAGAGCTGTGACAAACAAACGGCTTTTTCAGCTCGCCGCTCGCGCTCTGAGGCATTCACAAATGTTCCTTCGCTCTCTCTTCTATTATGAAAGCGCTCTGAATGCTTTACGGACATGCTCTTGTGCCGACATTCTAGAAAATACACAGGTTTAACTTAATAAAATGCTTTGTGTTTGCCTCGTCAGCTTAATATCATTTTGCCTTTTGCATTTGGTAATTGTGAGACTATACAAGGCACTAAAGAATATGCTCTCAGTGCAAAGAATACTTAAAATATGATCAAGGTCTTTTATATTGATCCATTTCTTTTTTTAAACTGAAAATTCGAGTAGGACATATAATTTTTTTTTTTTTTTTTTTAAACAGCCATTAGACTTCATGTAAGTCAGCCATGAGCATGATTTGCAACTTGCTGGTCAGTGGTGGATGTTATTGGGCGAGGGGCATTCTGAGAGAGAGCATTTGATTGGACAAAAATGTGTGTAGTGCAGGATGAGTCATCAATATTTTTGCTCCATTTTACCATAAGAGAAAGATGTTTAGGATTACGCTAACTTTGTAGACTCAAAGATAGCACATACAGACTAAAAGCCACTAAACTCTCATTTTAATTTTATGGGGTCTTGATATACTACGTAATTACTCCATTTGATAGTACGTAATGAGTATTATTGTAGTCACGTATTATAAGTATCACTAAATCAAGGGTTTATTTGGGTCCTAAAGAAGTGCCTCTTCCCTCGCTCAAAGTCCTCATTAGAACTTCAACCACAATGTTTGTTATGCAAGGTATGAAGCACTATAATTACACCGCTTTGCTAATGGCCTTATATTTTACTTCTCTGGAGACACGTCTGCTAAACATAGCTGAAGTCATAATCTTACAGTGAGCACTTAGCAGTCTCTACAGCAGGAATGGCTGGATTCAGTGTTTGAAATACTCTACAATTTTGCCGGGGTGGGCTCATAAACAGTTTGTGGATTGCCTCAGGGAAAAAAAAAGCCATATCCTCTTGAAATAAAAAAAAAATCACAATTGTCTGGTTGTTCCAAGGCCCACACAGTGAACAAGTGCTGATCTCATTCAGTATAATTTTAACTACTTGGATATTTTTACAAGCAAGCTGTGAGGGATTTAAAGAGCTGAGATGTTACACTGAATATCCAATGTAATAAGCAGGCACGGTATATACATGCACACAATTATACATGCATGCTAAATACCTGGAAACTCACAGCATATTTGTTTTATTTCCCAGAAACCTTTGCGTCGTCGCAGGGAGTAGCGGACAGCTGTCAGTCAGACCAACTATTTTGTCACATGGCATTGTCTTGAATGTAGATTTCCATGCACTTACCCACCATGCAGCAAATATGCTTTAATATGCTTTTCTAGGTCTTTAGCATGCATATGTAATTGGGTGCACGTATATATGCATGTGCGCGTGTCTGCTCGCTATAGGCTCTAGGCGGCAGCCGGCGCAGTCAAAGGCGGTCTAATATTAGCACCTCACTGATGGCTTGCTGTATCTGGACGAAAGAGGGTGATAAATGAGGATAGCATTGGTGGGGGCCATGGAGCCGAGGGGGAAATGTAAAAGGGATAGCATCCCCGTTTTTACCGCCAAAACGCTTACATGCATGTCCCGTCAGCATCAGAGAGGATATAATGGTCAATCTACATGTGACACCTAGAGATTAGCCAGAGACTACGAGATCATGAAGCAAGTGAAGGAAAGAGAGGAAGAGGGCAGTGTGGTGCCGGTTTGCTTTTTCTCCGCTCCGGTCGCTGATTTGATCCCATGTGCTGTTGTCCGTCGCTAACTCCCTGCCTGCTCAGTTTGTCCCTCCCCCATCAGCTCGGGCCGCTCTCCCCCCTCGCTCTACCCAAGCCTGGGGGAGCCAGTGGAGATTAAATGTAGCCTCTATAAGCCAAGCACATCATGTAGCTGTGTTTCTAGGGCCTCTCTCTCTCTCTGTTTTTCTCCCTCACTTTCATTCTCTTTTTAAAGGATAGTGTTTATGATGCCAGGCATGTGATAGAGAACTTCTAGAATGTCAGTGTCATTGTGAATACCAAAATATTTTACAAGCTATGAACTAAAAATGACAAAAAAAATCAAGAAGCGTGAAAGTCTATCCCTTTTTCTACACTATTTCTCGTTCTCCACCAACATCCTCCCCCCTTTGGGTTGATACTGCGGAGAAGTGGGCCTCTGGCTTTAAATGATCACAGCTGTGCGAGCAAATTAATGGATGATATTTCTCTGTTTTCCCCCCTTTTCTACAACTTTTTTCAACATGGATTTATAAAGAGGGAAAGAGGGACCAGGGGTGTCACGCTTCTACGTTTTCCCCCTCCTCTTTCCAATTTTGCATGCATCTCAGTCTGCTCGACTCTGAGAGAGAGGAAGAGTGTGCATGTGTGTGTCCTGGGAGAGAGAAAGCGAGCGAGAGCGAGAGAGATGGCGAGGGAGGGAGAAAATGAAATGTAAGACAGATACGGAGAGTGAAAGAGAAGAAGGGGGTGTGGAGAGAGCAAGCTAGCGAGAGTGGAGAGCCAGTAACGCGGTGCATTGATGCATTTGCTGCGTCTCAGATGTGCTCTTTCGGCGGGACGTAGCCCAGGGTTTTTGGCAGCGGCAGGCTGCCTGTTTTCCATCACCCAATCGAGCCAGACCTGGAATAGGGATATACGCACGAACGAAGTTGCCGCGGCTGAGCAGCGCTGGATAAGTGAGGTGAAGTGAATGAGTGAGAGTCTCTGTGCTGTGCTGTGTGTGTGTGTGTGTGTGTGTTCACCCCCTCCTCTCCTGAGATCCAGCAGACTGGCATGATTTGCTGGTGGTGTGGCCCTGGCTGCTGCTCGGACTGTCTCTCATCCTCAGTGCCATCACACCACCCTTCGGCTTTTTCTCATCGGCACGCTTTCCACCTCTGCGGCTTTTGTCGGCAAGCTGTAATATGGATGTACGGACCTTTGCTTTGATATTAACATCCATCCATCTCGCCTCTTGTCCAGCTCTCCTCTCTTTCATTCTTCCTCTTTCGTTTCACCCGAACAGCCTTCCAGTCAACATGACCGTATGACTCTCCCTTTTTCTAGCCTATCAAATCTGCATGATTTTGTCAGCAGGTCTAGCAACAAAAGTTGAAATCTGAGATTTCTCTCTCTCTTTCTTTCTCTCTCTCACCCACTTTCTTTGTCGAGCAGGCTGCGAGAGAACTGTGATCGGCTTCATACTCATCCTCATCCTCGCGCCAGGGTGAGTTTAAAACCATTTTCTGCTTCTCCCCACCCACAGCTGTAGCATCTGTTAGTGTCTTCATTACCTTTGTCTGAAGCTGCTTGTATTGGGCTTGCCAGTTAGCAGCAAGCTAAATTTTATTGTATTATCTTTTATTAACACTTCATGGTTTAGGTAATGTTACAGTTCAGTGCTTTAACCAGTGATGTACGTCGGGGATGCCAGTAGTAAGTCACAGCGACTAGACTGAGAGCTTTTTATGATTAGCGTTGAATGCTTGTGAGAGCGAGACAAGAGCTAGTGGAGAGTTTACCTGGAGCCATGGGCATTTTTTCAAAGTGGCCGTATTGTTCGATGTTAGAGACTGAGTGGGGGTGTTAGGGAAAGAGTGGGATCGAGCTTGTTGGGGGAGGGATAGATGGGTCAATGTTGTGTCTAACTGAAGGTTGCACTTGTTGTGTCAGACAGACAAACAAGTGTCGGGGCGATTGGGGGATGCACAAAAAGCTATGAGTAGATGGGCCTTTTATAGCCATATATTTTTTCAATTTTTATTGCTGTGGAACACATCAGTGTGCTCGAATTTTGTTACAGGTTGGCAGTCGGTCTGCAAATGTGCCTCTCACAATCCCTGAGACCCTAACTTGTGACGTTTTCCTGTTATGTGCACGGGTTAGGTTCTTGGGAGCTGAGAGGGGCGCTCTGTCATCAGCCCGCCGGCGTCGGAAACAAAGACATTTTAGTCAACAGTGTAGCGCAACTGTCAGAGGAGAGAGGAAGCAGCTAGCCGTGTGTATAAAGGGACAGTGTGCATAGGGAGGGCGCGCATTGAAGAAATGCCGGCATACAGGTCATGTGATGTGCTAGTGGGTAGGATCAGCTGAGGGTTCATTGTTGGAGAGATATGGTTAGAAAGAGGAAATCTGATTCCTTTGCATTTCTTGAGTTTAATTTCAAATGCTGCCAGGCCTTGAATGCATGTTAAAGTGATAAAATGAAAACTCTGTCATCATTTAGTCACTCTTACGTTGTTCTAAGTCTGTATGATTTTTGTGTGGAACACAAAAGAGGATATTTTGAGAAATGACTCTCCATTCAGTGGAAGTCAATGGTAACCAAGACATTTTTCAAAATATCTTCATTTGTGTCCCACAGAAGAAAGTCAAATAGGTCTGGAACGATTTGAGGGGGAGTAAATTATGGTGTTACACTATCCCACCATATCTTAGATTTATTCACATTTAATTTCACATTTCTTCATTTGAGAGCAGCACAAAGTACTATGGAGAGCGTCATGCTAAAGGCTCGGTACACTTGTGTTTGACCTCAGAGAGCCCTCAACTGCTCACTTTGTAGATGTGAACGTCATCTTTTTAATGTGTGCTGAGTCATGTGTGTTTGTGTGTGTAAGTCCCTCATGCTATGTGACGTGGCTTTAGCATGTAGCTTGGCTACTGTGGTATGCAAGTGCTAACAGGGCCTTACATTTTTGGTTGCTGGCTAACCTAGATGTATATCCCTTAAGGCACTGGACCTTAAAGATGTGCAACTGGAGGACATCACCCCTACAACCAATTAATTAAATTTGGTGAAAAACATTGTGTTATGAGAGAGATGGGGTTGTCGAGAGTTCACCTACGCTCCTTCGTGGTTCGTTCCATTTCCGTAGTGTGTTAGTGGACCATTTATCCACTATTGTGGCACGTCTGACTGCTGTTTGAAATGGCATTGCGGCAACATTTCAACAAAGGAATGACGCAAAATGAGGCCAGAGAGTATTTATTGCAGTCTCTACACAAACACCTTTACAGTCTAAGACCTTTTTTTGGCATTTAGAGAGACAGTGAGAGGCTGCTTAATGAGATAAAGGCTTGCCCACAGTTCATGGACGGTGCATTGCCTCGTTTAAGGCATCAGCCGCTGCATCGTACGTATAATGCATGGTGCCATCACACCCACATCCCTGTCTGTCTTTCTCTCTCTACCCACCATTACACCCACAGGCTGTCTCCCTACCTCTCTCTATCTATCGGTACCCAATGTCGCATTCAAAGAAAACTCTCTTCATCACAAACCCTGTCGCTCCTGTTGAAGACATCAAACGCTTTGGGGTTTGAGGTGTGACGGTTTTTGCTAGCCAGCAGCGTAGCACTTTGTCTTGGTGCATGTCCAGGTAGCCATGCTCTTGCTCTCTAAGAGGATTTGTCTGGTACACTCTGCTTAGATTGCTTGCTGAATTTCCAATGGAAATCGTCAAGCTCTCGCACACATTTCTGAGGCTTTCCAAATGAAAATGAATGGCTTGTAGTAGCCGGTCCCCCATAGCATGGCATAATGCTGGCTTTACCCCAGTCTCTGCAATGCTGTGCTCTGGCGTCTAGGCTGCAGCTCTATTGTTCACTCCTGTCTCTCTGCGCTCACGTTGCACTCCACTGGCACTGGGACAGCCTCCCCGAGCCTGGCCCACTTTTAAGGTGGACCGGTGAACATGGAGGAAGCCATACAATCACGTTTAAGGCGGACTGCGACAGGTTTACTGGCTTAGAACAAAGGCTGCCGCAGTGAGGAAGGTTGTGCAGGTGGAGTGTTAGACAGCGCCAGGGTGGGTGACGCCCATGGCTAAGCAGCACCGAGCCAAATGACACACTTCCAGACAGATCCATCCAGTCGGGTCCATTTGATCTGCTGAGGCTTCATATCCATCGTCCCACCTACCACGGTGAAAGATTTGCCCCGGTCCGCCATAGGAGTGTCAGTAAACGTCCTTCTGAAATGCTAAAGTACCTCAAGTCTAAAATTAGTGCAAAGGCAGCCTGTTTGATGAAAAGAGAGTATTACTTAGTATTGAACTACAAAGTTATGTTGGTTAGTATAGTGACTATTCCTTCTACAACCAACCAACACCGATCACTCTGATTGGGTTCTCATGGAAAAGAGTCCGGACTCATGATGGTGACCACATGCTAGTGCGATTGTTTATCACAGTATTCATAGATTTTTTTTAAATAAATCATGGCAAGATGGTGTGGAAAGCACGTTGTCTGTCAGAAGCAACAATATTTTCCATGCCCACAGGTGATGTTGCTCAGTATTTGGTTGGCATAAAAATGGAAGGATAAATTGATCCAAATTCTATCCTGAGACCTAAAATCATGCTTCTACAGTGTTCATTGGTATTGACCTATAATGTAAGGGAGGTTGAGGCTGAATGTCTGCCTACTGAGCAGTCACATGGAGAAGGTATGTGCTTGTCCATGCTCTTCATTATTCTAATGGACTCTCTGGAGTAAGCGGGCAGACTGAATGCACATGTATAGTCAAAAGTGAAGGATGCATTTTAGTGATTCTTATGCGAACACGCAGTAGATGATCATGTGTGTGTCTGTCATACCTTCATCCACATGCAACATTCCAGAATACTTTTTCCCTCGGGACAAGGGTAGGCTACAGCTAGTGCACTTTTTAATGATGCAGAAGAGCACAGCTGTGTGTGTGTAGTCAGAGAGCAATCATAGTAATGATATATCAGCCGGTCTGAATAACCGACTGATATTTGTCCATTTTGACATTATCGGCATCGGCTGACTGCCCTATGCTTTTTGATGAACAGAAGTAGTACATTTAAAAGATGATTTTATCCAAAGCAACTTAGAACTATAGGTTCTCTCCTGTGTCAATTCCAAAATCAACCAACAGCCCTATTTCAGTTATTTTATTGAGTATTTGCTAAAGACTTTGTAAAATAACTTTAAAAAAGCTACTTATTGTGTGTTTCAGTATTATATTGCATTATATCTCACAGGTATCAGCACTGGTCCATATCGTTTAATCACTATGTATGTACACACTGTATGATGGAGAATGGCTGCATCTACATTGGTCCAAAGCAGGCTCAGCTGCTTTCTTTCATAATAAGCATCGAGAGAGTTTGCTGTCTGCATGGCCATTTGCGCAGACAGACAGGCAAGCTGGCTTCTCGGACCTCAGTACAAGTTAGAGCAGCTTAAGGATTACCAGCACAGGCATAGGAAGATTAATCAGCTCACAGGCCTAACCTAATTAAGCCAGCGGGGAAATGTCACCAGTGTATATCAACAAGCCTTTCTCTTTCACTCGGCCCTGCCCAGTTCAGGAATGCACGGATAGGTCAGCCCTCTCATCCTCTGTCCCGGACTGTCCGTGGAGCTCACCGAGCAGAACAGTATTCCTTTCACTGCACTCAGGTCAGTTGGTTCATATGGAGACAGCCTGGAAATCCCCTTAGTTACTGTGGGAATGTGCTGCTGGGTCGGACCTGTTCTGCCTCATCTCACTGGGCCTTACTGAACTCAAACGCTGTGGTGCCTAATAGTGTGAGATTACCTGTTGCATTCATATCCATAGTTTAATCAGTTGTTCAAAAATTGGTACTCAAAGGAAAGATCTGAAAAATGAGTGGGACACTATTTACCTGGGTCATGAATATTAATGAGGTGATGTAACACATTCAAGCCATTTTAGGATTACTGCTTTCCAGTTGCACTCAACTGCCGACATCGTTTTTGTATTTTTTTTTTTTTACACTGTGACCAAACAACACAAAATGACAAGCCCTTAAAATTTGATTATTGCTCTAGAAGTGGATGGGGAACAAATCTAGTGATTTCTAAAAATGGAAGGACATTAATCTGTAGCAGCTGTACATAAGGTTGCCAAAATGATGCAGTTGATTTGTTGATCTGATCTGAACTTTCTGAGTAATGTTATTAGTGAAATGCCCTATCGTAACTGATATAATCAATAAAACACTACCATTTACCACTACAAGATTTTTAAATGACATTTCTTTAATTAAATGAAAGAGGTTTCTTATTCCTCACCAAGGCTGCATTTATTTGAATAAAAATACAGTAAAACAGTTTTCTATTTGAATGTTTTAAAATGTAATTTATTCCTGTGATCAACAGTCATTACTCCAGTCTTTAGTGTCACACGATGCTTCAGAAATCATTTTGATATGCCGATTTGCGGCTCAAGAAACATTTCTTATTATCAGTGTTGAAAACAGTGCTGCTTATGACTTTTATTTGATATAGAAATACATTTTGATCAATTTAATGCATCCTTGCTGAATGAAAGTATTAATTTCTTGCAAAAAAAAAAAAAAAATGAAAATCTTACCAACCCCAAACTTTTGATAAATTGGGGTGAAATAAACAAACTGTCATTTATTACTTTTAATTTTGCACTCAATCAGAATTTCTAAGCGTGATAATCAATCTTCACCTCTGTGTATGTAATTCTCTCCATAATCACGCTCGGTGACTGATTAATTTGTCATTAATAAACATTGTCTCTTTTGGCTGTGGCCCTGTTCCCTCGGGAGCCAGGAATTGTGTCGCTGTGGTGACTGTTGTCAGTGCGATTTGCATGACAGTGGTTGACGTTTGTTTCTCAGCGATTTGCCAGGGGCAGCTAGTGGCCAGGTCTCCGAGTGCCGAGAAAAGCATGGTGGCAGCTCTGTCTCTCACTCTGTCATCATCAGCGCTGCATGCGCATGTGTGTGTGTGTGTGTGTCCTGCCGTCAAATGAGGCACAAAGGAACATTCAAATCATGTTTCTCACACTTCCACAAGCACCTTGAGGAAATAATGGCCCCAGTGCTGTAAAGGGCAATGCTCATTGGTAACGGGTATTACAGATTGCCAGAGCTGTATCCTAAAGCCTCCCCAATTATATGGCACATGTCACACAAAGCCTTCATTCACACTGGAAGTCTACGCATATTATAAACGTGTTCAACTGTCAAACGTATTAATTCTTTTCTGCAGTGCGATCATGCCCACGTATTATGGTGTTTGGCAGAGCATGAGACGCTTTTTGTTATTTTGTTGTTTCAGGACGCAGTTCAGCCTCTCGTATCTCAATCTCATTTGATGTTGAATTAGTTTGGCGTCAGCTTCACATAACCTTATAGGATTGGATCTGCTATGCTACTATGGCCAGAATATTGATAACAGATGTTCAAATGGCTTATCAGATCATTATTCGCATGCCAAAGTAATCTCTCATTATTATTTGATTATTGTTATTGTTATCATAAACTGTTGTTTTTGTTTGTCTACTTGCATTTTTTTTTATTTCAGAGTTTATTAAAGATTAACAAGGGAGATTTTTTTTTGTTTATTGATGCTATATTGAAGCCGTGTTGTTTAATAAATGGATGTTTTAGATATTTTTAAAATGCATTTAATCAAAAATGTATGAAGGATATTATATTATATTATGTTATGCTATATTATGTTTAATTAAATGTGGTTTCAGACACCTGCCAAAATTTGTACATGTTTGAATGTGAAATTAAAATGTCCGTCATGTAGGAACTTTTTTGATTCGACTTCATTTATTGTCAAGAGGCTTTTTGAATTTGTCTTGAGCATGTTCAATTTTGTTTTAATTTAATTTACTTTTCTTTAATTAAAAAATTAAATAAATTATGACATGCATATTTTCTTTAGACAGCTGCAGGATTGATACGGCGGCGTTGTTGAAATGTGGGTGCTGTGGAGGCAGACTGTCACTGTCTGTGTTTGTGAATATTGACTAACCTGAACAGAGAGACAGAGGGCAGGCTGGGTGTGAGCCATCGGCCTCAGACTGTCCTTCCTGTCCTCTGCTTAGAAAACATGTCAGACGTGCATCCAGAGATGCCTGCTTTGGATGGACAGCACGTCTTCTCCTTTCCTCAACCTCCAGGACAACATAATACACAGTGCTGGCTAGTCCTGATGTTAAGAAAACCAATGCAACCCAAAAATACTGATATATAAAAAAAAAAAGCTTTTTAGTGAGGTTTGAAATTTCTAGACTTTACGTTGACTGCCTTTTCAAACATTGCCCTAATGATGAGTTTAACATTTTAAATAAGCTTTAAAGAAGACGGGTTAGTTGTCATGCTTTTCACTTCAGGGTGGTTTATTTTTGAAAATCAGCTTCTGTTTAGACACATACAGACAGTCTTTTGAACATCTCTTCTAATATTGCCCAGGAAAGCTACAGCTTTTTATATATTAATCGCATCCAAAATAAAGATTTTTGTTTACATAATATATGTATGTGTGATGTGTATATTTGTGACCCTGGACCACAAAACCTGTCGCTGGGGTATATTTGTAGCAATAGCCAAAAATACATTGTATGGGTCAAAATGATCCATTTTTCTTTTATGCCAAAAATCATTAGGATATTAAGTAAAGATATTTTGTTCCATGAAGATATTTTGTAAATTTCTTACCGTAAATGTATAAAAACTTCATTTTTGATTAGTAATATGCATTGCTAATAACTTCATTTGGACAACTTTAAAGGCGATTTTCTCAATATTTAGATTTTTTTGCACCCTCAGATTCCAGATTTTCAAATAGTTGTATCTCGGCCAAATATTGTCCGATCCTAACAAACCATACATCAATGGAAAGCTTATTTATTCAGCTTCGAAAATCGAAAAATTGACACTTAAGACTGGTTTAGTGGTCCAGGGTCACATTTATTATGTATATATAAATACACACACATGCATGAATATATTTCAGAAGAATATGTTATGTTTATATAGACACGTAAATATTTTCAAAATATTTTTCTATTATATAGCTAACACTTGGTATTCACTTGTTGATCCAACAATATTACAATATGGTTATTGTCTGAATAAAAATAAGTAATTTTAATTAGTATGGTTGGAAATGGTTGGTGATGTTGGAAACCACTTTTTTTATTGTATTTTTAATGCCAAATCTCATTTTTACTGTTTGATTGTATAACTTCTCCCTGTGACAGTTAGCCCCGGTATCCCCTTTTTGAATAGCTATTTTCATCTTCAGCATTTTTATATTTTTAAAGACACAAATCTCAGGTTTGTCGTCATCGGCGGAGGTGTGTGTGTGTGTGTTTGAGGTTTAAAGTGCAGTTGCAGGTCGCGGTGAAGATGTGTGTGAGGGGAATGGTGAGATGGCTCAGGGACTAAGCCTGCTCTTAGTCTGCCATCTCAGTCAGGAAAGCCTCTGCAGATTATCCTCGAGCTGACAGCAACCAAAATAGAATGAGCCTGATTCCCTCTTTTTTGTGTATGTGTGCACACGCTGCCCTTTTTCTTAGTCTCTGTCTGTCTGTCTCATTCTCTCCCACTCAGTTTCCCTCCTGCTGTCATTTATGTTTTATTCGCACACTCTCCGAATCCTATCCTCGCATGGCTTTTGGCCTACTTATTGTATTATGAAGCGTCAGTGTTTCTGGGTAAGCGAACGTGTGAATGCTGTTGTGTACGCGAGTGTGTTCGTGTGTGAATGTTTTCATGTGAGCGAGTGACCGCACCCCATTGATTTGTGAAGAAATCGGCTCCAAACTCTAAATCCACGATTGGCGCGGCCTTCCTTCCAGGGCTCAGCACAAATTTTTGTCTGACTAATATTTTTAGGAGCATCCAGTAAATGTAACTGCCTTTATATTGGTGCCTCACTGATGTTCCTTATTTAGAACTTTATTGACAGGCTCAAGATATCCCGTATGTTTGAAAGCTGTTGCTTTTTCAGACCACCGTGAGCGACACCTCCCTGCGTTTGTCAGTTTAAGACCTGGAGTGATAATAAGCCCTTTGTCTGTTTGTGTCTGTAATTTACAGTCCTTTTGTTTTGAATATAACATGCTTTTGTTTAATCGTTATGCATCGAAACCTTGTATGTTTTCAGATGATATGTAAATCTAACAGCCTCCTCCATGTCAGACACGGACTTCGAGTCAGTGAGTTTAGGCTCCGCAAGTTCAAGAAAACACTTCCACAATGGCGTAGCAAATGGCTGTTACATTATCAGACCCCAAGGAGGCTTTTCCGCACAAACCTGCTGACCCTGTGCAGGCACGAAATGCCCGTCTGACTGTAATAAACCCCCCGTAGGGGCTGGATGTGGGGGCCCGAGTCTCCCTCTCTCACCTTCCGAAAACACTTCCAGTTGCTGGCTCCCCGCTCTCTGCCGTGGCTCTGGCGCTGGTGTCAAATCTCCTGACTTTGTCTTGATTGTATTAAATCTGCAAAACACAAATTAAAATGAATGTAAAAGAAATAAACGATGAAATGCTTCGGCTTTCTGCGGCTTCTTTGTTTTCTCGGCACACAAGGATGAGTGAAGGCAGGTTAACGGGGACAGCGGGCCAAAAGCCATGGGGGAAGGGCTTGTTTTCGTGCAGGCTTTAGCAATACTATCCATTTCAAATTTAAATGGAGCTTCCTGCTTCAAAATCATCGTCTCCTTTGAAGGTATTTAAAGAAGCTTTAAAATATAAAACATGTTTGGACACACATCAAGACATATTTTAGATCAGTTAACAGCAATTATAACAAAAGAAAATTGCCAGTCTGAATAAATCAATAGTTTATTTTCTAAATGTAATTATGCTGATGGACCACATACACAGAGTCTCTAAAATGCATTCAGACATTTAAAAACTGATGAATGTCTTTCTATTTCGCAAAACATTTCACAAAAAGTTTGTTAGGTTGCTTGGACACCTTCATCCCTCAACGTTCAGCAATTATGACTTTTTTAAACAGCATATTTATTTAAGCAATAACAAGGATAATGGGCTGTTTTGCATTTGCGCTGACTCGAGTTTTCAATCTTTGTTTTAGTTTAATGCGTTCTGTTTGTTTGTGGTCAATTCCAGGGCACTTTTGTTTTCTTTCAGCGGGGGTAATAAACCCATAACGCTGTCGGCCACATTCATTTAGTTTTAATATCCTCCGCTTCTCATTTTTCCTTACTAATCATTACTGATGTTGCTTTGATCCTCAGCAACTGGTTTGTTATGTGAATTCTGAAGACCCCTGCATGTTAGCAGGAATCCACAGCGCTCTGTATCTATTTCTAATTATTTATTAGCCACTTTAATAGCAAGGATATTTTCAGTGTGTTGCTATAGAAACTATATAACAGTGTGCTATGTTATTTTCAGGTGGGGTTTTTAAGCATATTTGTGAGTGTCAGGCTTGAGGAAAATGGTGGTCAGCTAGTCACGTGTCAGGTCTCTATATACAGATACAAAGCTTGTCTGTCTGTAAAAGTTTCAGTACAACTTTAACTGTTTTTTTTCTCCTTTTCTCTCCTGCAGTACATAACAAATCATCAAAGCCAGGATTAAAATTTCGTGAAGGAGCAGCTTTGACTGCTGGAAGACTTAAGCGTATTAGCTTTAAAACCAAGATGGGAGTTTCAAGTGATGTATGGCAGACTTCAAAGATGTTTTAATCTGTCAGTAGGCATGCTCTTGCACAGGCTATTTATATTAGGACACAGTGTTTCTTCTGCCTGCATGTCCTAATCAATGGCTTCTCCGGCTAGACCCAGCCTGATGTTGGTGTTAACCAGTTATTAAACAGCTGCACTTCCTCAAGATTGTTTCCTCTGCTTTTCTTTAGAGTGGTCTTTAGAGGCACGACATATGCTTATTATGAATACTGATTTGTCATGTCAGTTTGTTAAAGATTGTATGATTTAATGGTCGCACTGCACTTGTGTTCATGCTACCAAAATGTATTTGGTGTGACTTATAGGTCACACTTAAAAGTATCAGTATATCAAACCGAGTGTCATTTATTTTACAGAAAGACAAAACATTTGACAAAAAGAGTTTTGTTCGGTTGTCTGTGTAACATTCATTGTTAATGGGATGAATTAGCGCTGTGTTTACTCTGATTGAACACATGTAGTTGACATATCAAGAGGATCGGCAGTATCTTGCGGTGTGATGTGCTACATTTTTTTCCACATCTTCTTGGCGTTTTGTATAACCTTATTAATTGGGACAAGGATACACTATAAAAAAAATGATATGATTTGTAAGTCATGGCAACTCAATTTTCAACTTTTTTTTATAAGTTATATGTTATTTAAGTTGAAATGACTTTTACAACCAAGTTGATTATACTGACAAATTTAAGGCAGCAACTAACGTTTTTAAATTGAAATAGGTGGAATTGTTTTACAGTGAATATTGCTACTGTTAAAATTAATTTGTTGCACTGCAGAACAATTTAAAATAATTAACTATCAAAGGAAAATGGTGTTTCAAATGTTTTGACTAAAATAAATGGTGACCACAGGACACATTTTCCCTAATACATTTATATAAGATTAAAAATACTGAAGAAAATAAATTAATACCTGCATACATAAGTATCATCTGTGAAATCTTGATGGAAACTCTCTTCATACATCCACTAAAATGAGTTGGTAATAACTGAAATAATATGCTATATACTATATATATAATAGCACAAGTTATTTCGTTTGTTTACAACTGCTACTTGGTTTGATTTGATTTTTTTTTTTTTTTTTTTTTTTTAATGTAATGCAGCGACAATCATAATGTCTCACTTAAGTATCCAAGTAATTTCTCAGGACATTTTTTAAGGTTTATTTCCTGCAGCAAATTTTAACATTCCTGCAAATACCCAATCTGTCTGCTACATGTGAAAGTTTGTTAAACTGACAAGAAAGTGATCATTTCAGATTTTGCTCATCCAAGTTAAGAGTAATATTAGTTTTTGAACATTAAAGATTTCATCATTTAGTGTCACATAATTTAGTTTTACTTTTTAAAATCCCACAATACTCTGATATTCCCAATTTTAAATGCAATTATAAATCCTAGTCTATGAAGTTTTATACCCCACTGCGTGATAAAAATTAAGAATGTATGTCTTGATTTGATCCTGTGCTTTCTTTCTTTTTTCCACGTCACTTTGTCAACTATGTCTTTTTATGAATTTGCAAACACTGTTCATACAAAGGATTAGGAACTATTTCTAGATGTGCACACAAACATTACCCTTTTCCAGACACGTTTCTGTTGGGAATTTTAAAATATCGCCATGTGTAAACCCTACAGGTACTTTGAATGAAGAGCAGTGTTCTCTGTGAACATGGCCATGCCTGAGGTGAGGGTTTTTTTTTTTCCACTCTGAGATTATTCATCTGTTTGTTTTGAGCTGTTCATTTGTCATCAATGACTTTCTTAGTGTTATGGAGGTTTATACTCAGAAAATGGAGAGAAAACAAAGACAATGTTGAAATGTTTGTCTTTAAATCTCTCATTTAAGCACTATAGGAATATACTGCTAAATCACTGTGAAAAGCACACTGCGATTCTGCCACTCTGTTTTACCTGAAAGTGTTACGAACTGTTGGAAGTCACGCCTGCGTGATTTTTGGAGCTGAATGTCGCTGTGTGTTTGTCCGAGACAGTGATGTAACTCTTCCTCATTTAAAGTGAAATGTTGCAGTGTGATTTCATGTATCAAGGAGGAATCTGAATGTGTTTTCTGTGCTTGGCTATAAATAGCAGATAACGGCTCTTTCCAGTTCCAGAAATAGGTTCTGTGGAATTGGATTCCAAGCCGAGCAACACTTTCCTTTTAAACAAGCAAATATGCAGGACATGCATTACCATGTTGAATTAAGAGTGCCACTTTTGAACAGACTTGGAGCCCTGCCACGTCTACAAGATGAATGCATCACTTCACAGTACAACGCGAGGCTCTGGATCAGACATTTGATGTAACACAGCTCTTTCTAAATAACAGAAATGGCAAATTTAATTGAGTTCAAATATCAGGACTGAATTTAGTTTAAATAATAATTCTAATGATTATATTATAATTATTATCAGTTTCGTTTGAGAAAGGCAAAGCAAATAGTATTTGTCTTAGTTCTGTCAATTTGTTGTATGAGCTGTGGGAGACATTTCATTTAGTTTCAATGACAATTCATTTCCAGTCGTTTATAGATAAACTTTATTATTTTATTATAAACTTTATTATAGATTTTTTTTGGAGAAACTGTCTGATTTCCCAGATTAGTCAAAACTAACGGATCAAAAAAAGCAAGTCTTGTTAAAGGGAAAAGCTTGAGCTATTTTGTACCTTATTTTGCACAAACTGTATATTTCTGTACAATTTTTTTACTCCGATTTACTTTTAAAAATGTACTTAGATGAAATGTGAGAGAATGAGAATTCAATTAACTTTTCTGATAGCCTAGTATTCAGCATGCATGATATTATCTAATAGTCCTGGACCTGTTTATTTGTAAAACTGTAAAGATTGAATTATTAACAGATTTTCAAAGAAAACCGCCTAATCTTTAAAACGAAAAATTACAGTCCTTGATTGGAATTTTCTGCCTCATAAAACCATTTTCCTGCTGTTTGTTTCTTTTTAATTAGATCATATGATGAACAAGGACAAACAAATTATTTGTTTGGTTTATTTAGTCTGAAAGCTTTTTTTTTTTTTTTTCTTTCAAGTGCTGGCTAATTTTTGCAATCGTTTAAATGCTAGACTAATTTAGGGTTTGTTTCAATTTAATTTGCTTCAAATTCTTTTTTGAAACGGTTTAATTTATCGCACGCCATATGCAAGTATTTTCCTGCTGTTTCAATAGATGCTGTCCTCACCTGGGACTGTTCAAGGGCATTAGAGATCTGCTTGAGCTTACTGTATATTCATCCACACACACACACACACACACACACACACACAGGCGATATAGCAGAGCTGTGTGTGGTAGCGGCTATGCGGCTTTGATCTGCGCATTTCCCTTGTCCTTTGTCAAAAGCAGCCTGAGAGGCAGAGATGTGTGTGTGCTGAAGTACGAGGCTCTATTGAAGTGTTAAGAGTGCGCAACTTTCTTCCTCTTTTCTTCCTTCCCTACCGTCCTTTCTCGTATTATAAGAGTCTTTATTATGTGGGCAGAAAGTGAGGGGAAAAAACGGGAGGGTGCGTGAAGGGGGCTCTCCTGTTTATTAATATAGGAGGCAGGTTCCCACACACGGAACAATGCGTTAGCCAAGCGAGGCGGCATTGTCGGAGCGGCAGAAACTACACCGTGCTGGAAGTCAACCGAAGACATGCACGACATGTGATCGGCTCTTGGGTTTTACAAAACGCGGTGCGCGGAGCATGTGTGCTTCTCTGTGAAAAGCACACCGTCTACTTAGCCTAATTCATGTTGTTCGTGAATGAAGCCGAACACGAGTCCTAATGCGGCAGACATGCTGATGGAAAGACTAACGCAGAGTCAGAGGAAATTGCAGATGGTATCGGCCAAGTTCAAATGCACTTTCACCCCCCGTCCCTCCTCTTCCCTTCCTGCCATTCTTCTCGCGGCACAAACGGCCGTCAGCTAGGTATGCGTTCATTCATTGTGTGCGGCAGGGGGTCCCTCACTTCAAACCGGCCCGTTTAAAAGAGGGCTGCGAATCCCACGGAGTCCCCTGAGCCGTGAGCGGAGCAGACAGGCGTGACTGGACCGGCAGACATCAAAGTGGCTGGAGCCCTGCCCCTCCATCCTGCCCACACCGTGCCCCTGCCGCGCCCGCCCGGAACAGCCTTCATTAGGACACCGTTACATGGGTCACTGACATAGATAGAAGGGTGCCCGTGATAGAGAAAAAGCAGCATTTGTGTTCACACTAGTTTAATGTAATTTTTGTAAATGTTTTTACACCATTTTTAAGACAAGTTTCAATTTAATGACTCCAAAATTGTGGTAGGCTTTAATCATCAAGTAGGCCTAATTGATTATTGGTTAGAATTTTTTTTAAATATGCTTAAAAACAAAAACAAAACAAAACAAGTTTCTGGAGAGTTGTACCACATGACATCTTACAACTTTCACCAAACTTGCCTTGTCATAAAAAGGTCAAATTAACTTGATTCTAAAAAATGTACACCTTGAATTCATGTGTGTACGCTACATACTATTATGTGTGTGTTGACATTGCATCTGTTTCAAACATTAAAGGAAAGAAAGTACAAGTAAAAAAGTAATTAAAATATAAGGTGCAATTATTCAAGGAATTCATTATTTTCTGTTTCATTATCTGCATGATTCATCCATCAAAGTTATTTTCTGTAAAGTTAATTTTCTTTTAATAGATTGTACTATATCATTGACACAGCTACAATAGGCTACATTACCAATTGTGTAGTTTTTACATTGAAACAATTTTCACTCATAATGAATAAATCAGAATACATTATATTATTTTATATTATCTACATAATTCATACATTAAAGATATTTCAGTAACTCTTTGCAATATGGTCCATTAGTTAACAATAATTAATGCATTAACATTGAACAATACATTTCTTACAGTATTTGTTCATCTTTGATAATGTTAATTAACGAAAGTACAACTATTTTATGTTAGCTCAGGTTTATTTATTAATATTAATAGATACAACTTTTAATTTTAATTATGTATTAATAAATTTATACTATAAGTATATCATATATCATTATACATATATTATTCATTGTCACTGATTACTGTGAACTGGATGAAATTGCATAAATCTAACAGACTGTTTTGAGATTTGAGAAATGCAGCTGACTTTGGACACATTTAATTAAACGAAAATAACGATAGCACTTTACAATAAAGTTCCATTTGTTAACATTAGTTAACATGAACTAACAATGAAAAATACCTGTAAAGCATTTATCAATGTTATATTAATTTCAATATTATTAATCGATAAATATTATTAATTTTGGGGAAAGTTGCATCATGTTGGATTTTCTTTTTTACTTGCTGACCTTGACATACAGTCATGAGGGTCTGCAGGGGTCCTCTCTATGATATCATTTCCTGTTTTTTTTTATGTTGGTCACACTACATACAAACATTATTTGCTTGTAAATTTCACATATAATTACAAAGAAAGGACAAGTAACACTGAATTAACATCAATTAACATTCTGAAGAAGAAAGACTGAAACAGTATTTTCTTGCAAAAACACTCCAATAATCTTCATTTACAAATTTGAAAAAAAAAACATCTTTTGCAGTGAATCTGTAGCTAAACGTTCACCAAGAAAAAAAAAAAGAAAAAAAAATGACATGACATGAAAATGCATGGGTAATGGAAATGTAAAACTTAATTCCATGGAGCTTCTAACAACTTCAGATGTCAAACATCAATGTTTCAACAGGCCTCTTTAGACTGGTCAAGAGAGATGTGGAAAGTCCCAGGGTTCACCGGGGGATGCCATCAGGTGAATGGGCTTTGAAACGTCCCCGACCGTGGATGAGAGCATAGTGGGTGGTGCTCCCCCGAGACAGACGGGAGCAGAGAGCCCCTGCTCTCATTCAGTCCTCTCTGGGTTTGCACACAGCTTCTCAAGTGGCCCATGAAAGCCCATTACCTCCTTGTGGGAGGGCTTAATTGAAGCTGAAATGCAGAGAAACAATAGTGCACAGAAACCTGAGTGAACGTAAGTATGAGCGCAGCACTTCCCCATGGCATTAATGGTGGCATAAATGACAATAAACTGCTTTGTAACGCAGCGATATGGCCCTATATATCTGTCGTGAGCCGGGCCTGCCTCATTAGGGAGGCCGTACACAAAGAAGGCAATCAGTCAGGAGGTACACGGGTGACTGCCACTGCTCGCATCATTAGCCGTCCCACCAATGCCATGCGATATATTCTAGCTCCTCAGCCACCAGCCATACCATAGAAGAGACGGGACCGACTACAGAAGAAGAGCTCAGACAAAAATACTTTGCAGAAGCTGTGAGGCGATACATTATTAGTTTATTCACTGCGCAGGTGGCGAGATTACACCACATACAGGGAGAAGTGATAAAAGGAAACTCCCGAGGATGACCACCATGCGTCCATGGATGAAGCTTAAAGTGCTCATTCTTTTCCTTTGAAAGCAATTCTGCTTCAAACTGAGGTGTGTAATTTTTTCGATGGTAAAATACAATCTCAGCTTAATATGAGGTGGCACTCACAAGGTTGCTTTCCTTGAAAAGCATGGTCGTTGTTGGTCTTTGCACTTTTAAAACCTTGCTTTGTTCCCAACCAAAACGAATCAGCCAATCGCCCTGGGGTGGGACTACCAGTTTGGTCAACCAATGAGAGTTGTTGGGGGAAACCTGTTTGCAAATAATCAATGTTACAAATTTAATGCATTCCTTTCTTCTGTGAAATACAAAAGAATACTGCAAGAAAAAAAAGGTCACACTATATTTTAAGGTCCAATTCTTGCTATATAACAAACAATTAACTATGACTTTTGCCTCAATAAACTTCTAATTTGCTGCTTATTAATAGTTAGCAAGGTAGTTGTTAAGTTTAGGAATTGGGTAGGATTAGGGATGTAGAATATGGTCATGCAGAATATGTGCTTTATAAGTACTAATAAACAGCCAGTATGTTAATAATAGGCATGCT
The DNA here is from genome assembly GCF_012432095.1 of Onychostoma macrolepis. Taxonomy (NCBI): domain Eukaryota; kingdom Metazoa; phylum Chordata; class Actinopteri; order Cypriniformes; family Cyprinidae; genus Onychostoma; species Onychostoma macrolepis. Next base: position 14,725,281 of record NC_081169.1, read on the forward strand.
AATAAGCAACTAGTTAATAGTGAGAATTGGTCCTTATACTAAAAAAGTTGAAGTTGAACTCTTTCAACAAATTGAAGTTGTAAAAACAAAGATTATTAGAGTAAGTTTTATAAGAGAATACTATTTCTGTCTTTCGACTTCAAAATTTCATGTTTAATTCAACTTTACTTGCATTTCTTTATAATTATTTGTGAAATGTTCTTCCAGTTTCAAAGTGAATTATTTTTTTCTACACCAAAATTTTTTTACAGTGAAGATATTTTGGAAAATAGTGTTTTTGGTCAATGGGATCCAATGTTGTTTTTGACTGCATTGACTTTCACTGTATACACAAAAAAACGTCTTTTGAAATATATTTTTCTATATAAGAAATAAAGTCATCCAGGTTTGGAATGACAAGAGTTTGAGTAAATGACAGAATTTAGGTTTTTGGGTGAACTGTCCCTGTAAGCCAAAAGACAATGAATAAATAATAAATTAATAAAATTAATTTTAATTGGATCTAAATTAACAACAACAACATTCAAGTCAAGCTGAAGTTTATAATGTAGCACAGAAATTAGCAAAATAAAGGGACAATAATGTTTCACTGGAGTCATATATCAGATGCAGACATAACTGCAACGTTTTTTGCCTACAGGGAAGTGTGTTATGTCACTGCATTACCCAGCTCCCCCTGCATCACAGACTGTTGCCTTGGAGATACGAACTGCGCTACAGCTGTATGAGATGCAACTGCAGACACAAAAAACCACGCAATCTTCAATGCAGCACGCTGCACTCATGAGACACCTTTTCTGCTCATTGTTAAATCTTTTATTTTTCACTCATGGCATACAGCCATTTTTATTGCAATTTCAAGATCGTTATAGAAAAGAGCACTATTTTTTTCAGTAGAGTAGGTTGAGTAGTACTGAGATTAGAGCAGTGAGTGCTGATTACTGATTGCAGATGCTCTGTGTGTAAATCAGTTATGAATCAGGTAGTGTTGAGTTGAGTACAGAACAGAGTCAGCCATGGTAACATTCAGTAACTTTCTCCATATGCGTCTTGTTTCATATTATCAAAGCCCCCCATGCTCTTACCCATCCCCCTTCGCCTAATTCCCTCCACACATCGACCCCCCGCTTTCATTCTTTCTTCTTCGAAAACTTCTACACCAGAACTCTGCTGCTTCCCCAGTATTTTATCAGTTCATCTTTGCTATCCTCCCAAAACATTCTTATGGACCAGTTCTATATGTTGTCCTGACATTCTTCACATTCATCTTGGTTTGTTGCCATGGGATAATACATCTGCTGAAAGCCCCCTCAGAGTCAAATACCACAACTAACTAAAAGTACCACTGAAAAATTGGCAAGAAAATAACACAACTATTGCTTTCTAATGTATGTTATGGATTACTTGGATTATTTGGATCCTCTATCACCCTTTTTAAGTTTTTAACTTTCATTTTTAAAGGGATAGTTCACCCAAAAATGAAAATTCTGTCATTAATTACTCAACTCGTAAGACCTTCATTCATCTTAAGATATTTTTGATGAAATCCGAGAGCTTTCTGCAATGCAACTACCACGTTCAAGGCCCAGAAAGTTAGGAAGGACATCGTTAAAATAGTCCATGTGACATCAGTGGTTCAACCGTAATTTTATGATGCACAAAGAAAACAAAACTAACGACTTTATTCTACAATTTATTCTCTTCTGTGTCAGAATTCGACACACATTCACGAGAGTATCACCACACATGCGTGTGCATTTCTCTGCTTGTAAACAAGGCACAGCGCATCTGGGTTTGATGTCATCAGCATCACACACATGTCGTGTTACTCTCATGAACGCATATCGAATTCTGACACAGAAGAGAAGAAATTGTTGAATAAAGTCTTTTTTTGAGCACAAAAAGTATTCTCGTAGATTCATAACATTATGGTTGAACCACTGATGTCACATGGACTATTTTAACAATGTCTTTACCTTTCTGGACCTTGAACGTGTCAGTTGCATTGCTGTCTATGCAGGGTCAGAAAGCTCTCGGATTTCATCAAAAATATCTTCATTTGTGTTTCTGAATAAAGGCCTTATGGGTTTGGAACAACATGAAGGTGAGTAATTAATGACAATTTTTATTTTTGGGTGATCTAGTGATTCTAGATTAATGTGTTAAATTTAAATGTCACTCTATCCTAATTTTTTTATAATTCCTAGTTGTGTGTTTTAAAAAAGTGTTGAAAATTAACAGCACAAAAAAAAAAAAAAAAAGAGTATGCTCAATGATATAGAAATAAAATAATTTATAAAGTTCAAGATGCAGATTTTTGTGGTAAATGTGGTACTTTTGAATAAAATTAATAAAAAGTAGGTCTTTATAAGTTTATGTTACATCCACATGCAATGACATATAATACTATAGTACGTTTTAACTAAATTCAGACTCTTTTTATAGTGTATATTCAGGGTATTTTCACTGTTTTTGATGTTGTTTTAGAATATGTAGTTTGATATTATCTGACTGCTTTGATATTAAATATTTTTGCCATATGAGAATATTTTATACTCAAGCTATGTGAACAAAACCAGATGTTAGTTGGCTTCCACTGAAAATATAAACTTATGTAAGCTTAGCCAAGTTTACATAAGGTTATCTATAAGAACATGTCAACAGGAGTGTTGTTTGGACATTTTGTACTTGAAATCGAAGCTGCAGACCAGCAAGGAATCCTTAAGTTAATCATTTAGGCATCATTTAGCGCAATCTAACCAAGCATGATTTCTTTGTTAGTCAACAGCACAGCAATCATGCACTTGTTCTGCTCAATAAACGCAAGAGGAACACCTGTACCATGAAAAAAAGGAGAGTTTCTCGCCAGAGAGAGCCTCATCTTGGATGCGTGATTTTACTGTGTGCAGTGAGGCAGTAAAATCTGAAGGCAATTACCATGGAGAGCGCACACTCCTGAACTTGCCAGCCTATGCAAGCACGCTGTGTCCCCTAATGAGGTGTGACCAGACTCATGAGTTGCCATGGAAACTCCCACCAAGCCACTGCAACGCCATCAAATCTTCTATATGATAACTCCCGCCCCCCTCCACTGTCTGTAGTAATGGTTAAACGCCTGGAGGAAAAGTTACGGGTTGATAGTTCAGCAGATGATGGAATACAATGCCTAAAATCTGACTTCAGTTTCAATAACGAGACATTTTTAGAAGAGTGATATTTAAATGCAATTAATTTTATAAACATGAATACAAACAAAACATTAATCTAATAGAACAATAATTCAAGAAAACTGTTAACAGTTCATTTGGTTTGGCATGAGGCAGAGGGTTTCAGATTCTTGGCAGTTCGGAAGATATTTACTGCTAGTATGTCTCTTGATATTGCCAGGATAAACCGAGATAAATAAATAGCTCAGTTTCTTGGGCAAGAATATCAGTAATAAAGCTCTGATCTTCACGGCTTTATGTTGATAAAGTAAAGCATTTTTTAATTTGGCGTGTTTTTAAACTTTCTGGCGTAAGTTTTCTCTGTCCTGACCTCCTCCATCACCCTTTTTAAGTGTAATGTTGAAGTGTTTCTAGATTAATAACGTGTTAAATTGAAAAGTCACACTACCCAAATTTTTTATAAATCCTAGTTTTAAGTAGAGCTGACAACTGAACGCATTAAACTCATAAAAATAATGTGTTTAAAATTATTAGCATGAAAAAAAATTTATTTTCTTATCAGATATTTCATTCAGTGACAGATGTTCAATGATAAATGAAACGATTAACAAAACATGAAAAAAAAAAGGTACAAAAGCTGTTATTTACCCCCCAAATGGTACATAATAGTACTTTGAAAGTACATATTTGTATGTAAAGTGTACATATTAGTACCTTTTAAAAAGATGCCAACCCAGTGACAGCTTTTGTATCTTTATTTCTGAGTGTATATTGACTTCTAAAGGTACTTTTTGTAGGATTTTCTACTGTTTGTAAATCTCAAATAATCTTAATTTGAGGGTTTTTTCTCAGCAATTATGTGATTAATTGTGATTAATTTGATTATTTTGTCATGTTAATACTCTGATAAAATCAACTGAAATTTGTTAGTATTTAAAAACCAATGGAATACCATTTCCACGTAAAATATAAAAATAAACTTGTGATTATGTTTGACAAACAAGTTATTTCCTGAACTGCATGTGACAGTTTTTCAACTCCTGAATGAGGCAGAGCTCAGAAAGGGAAACTATGTGGGAGGTATGTCATTCAGATTCATTCACTGGTCATTCAGTTCACTGCAAAAAAGCTGCCCATCAGACCTTAGAGAGCGAAACAAAATGGCAGAACGGCGGGTGACAGGCTGCACATGCTAACTGCTACACAGGTTGCAGGTCCTGAGCGGCTCATTCTTCATGCCCAGCGCTGTCCGGTCATTTTGTCCACTAGTGGCACATTCCTTCCTCTTGGCCAGTCTTGTGTTTATTTCCAAGGAGCAGTCTTTTTCCCAGGTCCCTCTTGGCCTCCGAGCGAAGGCTTTTGGCAGAGATCCACGTTGCACAAAAGGCCCGGGCATTCCAGCTGTCTGTCTCTAATCCCCAGTGTCAGCTCGTGTTAATGTTGCAGCGTGAAATCTGAAGGCGCAAAGCGGCGTGGGATATTAAAAAACCATCGTCAGAATTCCTCTGGAAAGGCAACTAGTCTGCTGGTGGCATTAGCGAGGGCTGGTGCGTTGCCATCTTGGAGATGAGGGGCTCTGAGGCCTGCATTGGAAGTGCTTGCCGCAGTGGTTTGAGGTGGCGAAGGAGAGGAAACTGATGAATGCTGTCTTCAGAGACTTGCTCCGGTGCAATAAGAAAAGGGAAGAAAGTGACTGACGCAGGACTAAAGCAGCATTTCCGTTTTTTTCTCTCTGCCTCCTCAGCCTGGAAAAACAGACAATAGGCGAATGACATGGCTCTGTGGATGGCTGATTATCTCACATCCCTTCACCTCACACACTCCTCCCTCCTTCTCTCTGAATCGCCACTAATGTCCAAAGAGCGAATCAACCTGTGCGCTCCTTAAAGGGTTAGTTCACCCAAAAATGAAAATTACACCATGTTTTACTCACCCTCAAGCAGGACAGTTAGACATGGCGGCGGATCAGAGGTAAAAAAGACAATATAAATACTGTTCAGTTTCTTGCACAGACCGATCGTTTCGTGTCTAAAGACCTCATTGTATTGTCACGAGCCGCAGGGTTTAGTTTGGTTTTGTCAGTGTATGTTTTTTTTTTTCTCTCTCAATGTCGTGGGTACCATTGACTGACATTATATGACTGACAGACTGCAACGGTTTGAGTTAAAAATCCTCGTTTGTATTCTAGTGAAGAAACAAAGTCACCAACATCTTGGATGGCCTTGGGGTATAAGCAGATAAACATCAAATTCTTTTTATTTTGGGGTGTACTATCCCTTTAAAACGTGCATCACATGGCTCCAGGGGGTGAATAAAGGCCTCCTATAGCGACTCATACTTTTTGAAGCATTTTTTAAAATCTGTAATTTTACTTTTACTAAGTATATTTTGTTTGAAGTATTGTACTTCGCTACATTTTAAAACACATTAATTACTGAATAAAAAAATAAAATAAAATAAAAATCGCTCCCCTGGAAACTACTGCAGTAAATAATGGGCAGGAGAACAAACTGGCGCTAAAATCAGAAGAAAGATGCAGACGGACAAGACAGGCGTTAATGGTGCAAACCCAGCTGAAAACCAAACCCCCGTAGTATTCGGCTGAAGTTGAACTCGAAGGAAATGAAGTGAACCCCTGGCCATATTTATGCTCTATTAAGCTGTGTTTGCCTAGGGAGACCAAACTAGTAGCTTATAAAATCTGGACATCAACCCTTCGCAAGCATGTAGAGGTAAAGTAAATACTTGCATAATTGCATTGGTGGTTAAAATGAAGCTTTGGCAGTTTAGCAAAAAAGGTTTTGCACAAATTAGCTAAAAAGACAGTGGTGCAGGGTGTGCGATTTTTTCTCTTTTTTTTTTTTTTTACAAAAGTTTAATAAACAAGAATTTAATTAATAGACTTGCGTTTTAGACACCATATTGCCTGTTTTTGCTCTATTTCGACGACAAAAATAATCCCAAACACAGCCACAGCACTGTTTTGCGTCTCTGAGCAACATGATGGTGTTTCATTCCTGAATGAATCAACTGTTTAAATGACTCGGTTCAATCTCAATGACTCACTAATTAACAGTGACTTGGTGACACCTACTGGCGTTTTTAATTTCACATTTAACACTAGAACTGCCAGAGGTCGCTGTATACCTAAAAGCGCCAGCGGGTAAATTTTACCTGCACACATGGCAACTGTTTTTATATGGCTAAAGAACATATTATTTCACTGTATTATGCCACTGTCTTCACAAAGAAGTGTCTAGAGTCATTAAATGATTATGTCTAGTCGTCAACTATATTTTTACCCTGTTGTTTTACTTTTTAATGCAGCCTACACTAATCCATAATGGTCAGTAGGCTAAGCTAAAAAAAAAAGCCTGCACTGACAACCAAAATTAGAAGGTAGTAAATATTTGGGTGGTGTAATATTATAATACAATGTCATTAATCAATATATTAGGATAACCCATGTTATTTAAATTACTAAAATAGCCAATAGACAATAATGAGCAATAACAATTCTCCACACTGCATAGGATGATGCTATGACAAATTCAAGCGCACAGCTTCATCTAGGCCCAATTATTCATTTGTTTAGTTATATCATTTATAATTTGAATAAGAGAACAACAACAATAAACTTCGGGTAATCAAAAAAATAAATAAATAAAATAAATTATTCATTATATCATAGATCGGATTTTTTTTATTTCTTCAGGAAACAGGGAGAGTAGAATAAATAGCAGCACCGTACGTAGCAAACAATAAACTATATGGCAAGACAAAAATGAAATAATAAAACCAAAGTTTGACCAATTATGAGTAACGTTAGGCTAAAACATCTAAATATGATGTCTGGATCACTGTCAGGTGAGCCGTCAGCTGCTGAGCCGGCCCAGGACTCATAACTTACCATCAGACTCTCCATCACTCATGGCATTTAGTGTTTCTAATACCGACCTTCCATAAATCGCCTTCTTTTAGTCATTTTGACTTTATTTATGAAACTGATAACCACTAAATCGGTGAGTGAAAGGCGTTGCCTAGAAACGTACAATGTTAAAACATAAGAGGCAGGAAAATGACAGCGAAAATACATGCATTATATAGCGGGTAAATTTGACCCACGTGGCGCTTATAGGTATAAATGCTCCGTTTTTTGATCTGGTTTTATCAAAATAATTTTTAACAATATTGGGTTGTAAATTACATAATTTTAGTAAAAGTCAATGACTGGAGACTTGAATGTTTTGTTGAAAATCTGTTGTGTACATTTGAAAAACAGCTACGGGTAAAATTTACCCCGTGGCGGTTCTAGTGTTAAAGTATCTTTTTATTTCAAATGAGTATTCAACATTTTATGTCTTATATCAAAACATTATTTCTGCATTTGTAACTGCAGGTCAAATGCATTCATGTCCAGCATTAAACAGTGTGTAAATACATCTAAATTCCACTTCAGATGAAGCTTCTGTGTTTCCTCTGCATTGCAAAGATGAATTTTGTTGATATTGATTTAATTTCCTGGTAACAGCCCAAATATCTTATTATTCTAAATAACTGATTCCTTTAATTAAAAACAACTAGTTTGAGATTTATAGGCCTATATCCCAGGGGTGTCAAACTCAGTTCCTGGAGAGCCGCAGCCCTAACGAGTTTAGTTCCAACCCTGCTCCAACACACATACCATGTAGTTTTCAAATAAGCCTAAATGATTAGATTAGCTGGATCAGATGTATTTAATTAGGGTTTATCTATACTGTGTAGGGCTGTGGCCCTCCAGGAACTGAGTTTGACACCCTTGGCCTATCCCATTTTTGCATCCCTCCTACTGTTAAAATGTAACTAAGTAATTTTTACTATGAGTAAATTTTAAATGAGCTAATTTTTACTTTTATTTGAGTAGATTTTTAGACTGGTAAAATTTAATTAATGTAATGGTACTTTTACTTGTGTAAAATATTTTCGTACTCTTTCCACCTCTGCGAATCGATGCATTCTTGTAAAAAATATACCCATATGTAAAATGATATAAACAGTTTTGAGTAACTTCCGCTGACTGTCGTACGCGCGTTCACGAGAGACTGCCTTTCCGGGCAGATGTCGCCAGACGTAGGCGTGGCACATGCGCGTGTGAATCTCACGAAAACCAATGTTTATTTACAGGAGAAAAGGAAGCAAAGTTTCCTTACTTTAGCAAAGGAAAACCAGGCCTTTATTCACCCCTCAGAGCCGTGTGAGGCATGTTTTAATATGGATAGATGCGCTTTATTTGACTACTTTTGGACTGTTGAACAAAAAAACCTGCCTATTCCCATTCTAATGCTTGGAAGAGCCAGGACAATTTTTTATATAACTCCGATTGGATTCATCTGAAAGAAGAAAGTCATATACACCTAGGATGCCTTGAGGGTGAGTAAAACATGGGCTAATTTTCATTTTTGGGTGAACTAACCCTTTAAATCACAGTGCAACAATATGCACTGTATACAGCATCATGTGGTTTATCTGTTGTCTGTATTTATTGTGCCTTTGTGATTTCTGTATTTCTCTTTTTATTGTTGTTTGCATTGATAAGTCAGTGCCAAGGTTGCTGTCTATATAAAGGTTGCTATGTATATATATATATATATATATATATATATATATATTTTTTTTTTTTTTTTTTTTTTTTGTTTGTTACAAATGAATTCAAAAAATACAAAACAAAACAAAAAAAGGCAAAATGACAAGAAACAGGGCATTTTTTCAATTATTTGCTTTGTGCTAGATTGCCCCACCCACAGTGAAATCTCCTTGCTCTGCAATCCTACTCATTATAATTGCACATTAAACTTTAAATAGCTTTTGATTGGCTGCATGTCAAACTGCATTTGCGTCTTAAGTGTGGACAGACTAATTGGGTTAAACATAAAAATTAGGTGTTCATTTCATCTCTTATTTTAATAAAAAAATATATGAAAATGCAAATATAATAAAAATGAAATGTTATTATGATCAATAATAATCGTAAAATTGTAGTTATTTCTCCAAAACAAGCTACTGGAAAACTATGTTCCTCCTCTCTCACAGCAGATTGATCACTGGAGTGCAGCTGACTTGACACTTTGTCTTCGTTGGCTGTGGTTTGATAGTGGAGCTGTGTGGAGACTGATAAAAGCGGGTGGTCAGTTAGAGGCAGGTGGAGGGGAGCGTGGGGCGGTAATGACATGCAGGAATGGGGCAGAGAGAGCGATCTCGCCTGAGAGGTGGGAGAGATGTTGCTCGCGATGGGGGCCGGTCTGCTGCTGACTGCTTTCTGATGACTTGTCAGTTTGGGAAGGACAGGCTGTTTGTCTGTGCAGCTGGGTGTGTCTCATTATCACATCAGTGTCATCTTTCTCTGTTTTCATGCAGCAGGCAGATCACACCCTTGTGAGAGGATCAAACCCGACACACACTAGTGTGGTTGATACATGTGCATTTTCACTTCATTCATTTCCTGGTTAAATCTGTTCCTTCCCTGTTCATTTCCTTTTTATGTATATTCCCTGTACTTTCAGGGGACAGTGGGTTAAGTTGTGTCAGTGGGTAATTTAGTGAACTGTGCGTTATTTTGCCATGTGACTGTTAATAAAGGTCTGTGATCACACGTGAGTAAAAAAAAGAAATACAATTTCTTTACAAAGTTGTGCAGGTTAATAAATAAATATAAAGTTTGGAACAATTAAGATTTTTAAAAACATTTTTGAGTAAAAGTCTCTTATGCTCACTACGGCTGCATTTCTTTGATTAAAAAAATGCTTTGGGGTAAGATGTGCCAGTGGCTCAACTAAAGATAAGGCTTTTTACTTGCTAATTTAGGAAAATACAAAATATGTTCTGCAAAAAAATGACTTACAGTAGGAATGCACATTTACCTGATGTGAACCAGTGACTTTGAGAAGCCGCAATCTAGCAAATCTAGCAACACCTGGCCCACATTCATTTATGTTTTGTTTTTTATGTAAAATATTACAAATTTCCCTTGACATGAGCAAGTGTTGTCACTAGACTTGGTCATTTTGGTCTTAGACTTGGTCATTAGACTTGGAAATTCTCCTCAGAAGACTACGGAGGGTAAGTCCGGACTGCTGAGCGAATCATTGGTACAACCCTCCCCACTCTCCAAGAACTGTACTCGTCCAGAGTGAGCAAAAGGGCTGGCAAAATCACTCTGGACCCCTCACATCCAGCACACTCCCTCTTTCAACTGTTACTGTCTGGTCGACGCTGCAGAGCTCTGAGCACCAGAACGACCAGCACAGGAACAGTTTCTTCCTCAAGCAATCCATCTCATGAACACTTGATATTAAACGTGGAACACACAACACTATTATACATTATTTATTCACCACACATACTTATTTTTTCATTTCAAATTTGCACATATCAGACCTGTACACACATAATGCATAATAAATATATTATATATTGTGTTTTTGCTATTTTGTACATTGCCTATTTGTATATTTGTATATTATTCTTTTATTATCTGTGTCCTGTCCTGTTGCTGTCTTTCTGTTGCACTGTAGAGCTCCTGTCACTATAACAAATTCCTCGTATGTGTAAACATACCTGGCCAATAAAGCTCATTCTGATTCTTCTTCTGATTCTCATTTCTATTTCTATAATGTCCTGTTTTATATGTGTATTCTTCTAATTTCAGTTGACAGCAGACATCCTGAAATTTATGTAGATGTATTCGTTTCTTGTATTACCTCTTTACTTAATCTAATTTCTCCTTGCCTACGTATACAACTACTTAATTACTGTAAAATGTGGCACAGTTTAGTGTTTTTTTAATTAATTTATTTTTTTAGTTTTCTGTCTTTATCAGCTGATCTGGTCCACCTATGCACAGTCAAGCTGTTAATATTGTCAGATGATATCTGTTAGTCAGAAAATGTGCTTTTCCATTCAAAGGGGCTTCCGAAATGTGAGTTTTGCAAACTTTGAGTCTTTGAGGTGCGTTCACAGCAGGTAAACGTACACGGACAGATGTCTGTTGGAGCGAGACTTCCCAGCAGTCTCGGGCGGGCGGGGCGGGGGGGCGTCGCTGATCGGTCTGCTCCGCGAGCGAGATGGCGCGCGGCTTTATCATGTTTCCCTCCGGCTCCAGGTCTTTGTGTGGGATGTTAAGAGCCCGAGTCTAGAATGCCAAACTGTGTTCTTAACAGTCAGCTATCTGTCTCTCTCATCTGTGGCCTAGATGCGAGCACCATTGCTACCTGTTCAAAAACAAGAAGAAAAGAGGGGGAAAAGAGAGGCAGGGTGCAAGGACAAAGCTGGGAGCGGAGCAGCAGAACACAGTGTCTGTTGTATATGAGTGCAGGCTTGGCACAAACAGTGGCTTTTCTGTAAAACTATCCCACTCCTCCCAGGCCTCTGACTGGGCTCTCAATACTGCCTTTGTCCTTTCACATCACCAGTGACATTGAGAAGCCAAATCTAGCAACACCTGGCCCCTCGCAGCCTCTCTAGCGCACGCGGTACGACGCACAGCCCTGGTTTGCGCCGAACAAGATGTATGGAGTTTATTTCATTAACCAGCTGCGATATGGGAATGGGATCAAGCTATTGAAAGTGAAGTTTTTCCCTGAAAAACAGTCACTAATCTCGTTTTCCTTAAGCTGTCTCATCTTTAAGGCAGGATATGCTGCATAATTGATGAGCGACTCTTTTTAAATCTATTAAAAGATATGATTCCAGTATTGCTAGGGAGTCCCAGTCCAAATCAAATATTCGTTGCCGTCATAAGGTTGGCCACTGAGACACTTTGCAGTTGGGCTGAAAGTATACTTGCATATTGAATGTCTTGCGTCCTTCATAGTATGTTATGAATTAAACTTTCCCCCTGAAAAGTCGCAGAAGACCAAGGACGAACTAAATTCAATTACATTTTATCAGAGTGCCGCTTTTCACAACAGATATTGTAAAACAGTTTTTACGGAGTGCCAAGAATGGGTACAACACCAAGGCCAAGAACGTATTCTAGTCCAAGGTTGCTTGGAAGAAAAAAATTTAATAATAATAAAAATATAAATCTCTTTCTTGTACAGGGATGAATGGCATAAGGGGATAGAAATACCTTTACTACAGTTAAAAGAGCTATTTTTCCAAAAATAACTGTGGAAATTCAATGGAATGTGGTGTAATGCCAGATGTTCAGCATTCCTGAAACTGTTGCATCAGTCTCTGCATGTAACATATTTAGGGAATATTGCCTGCTATATAATGCATGACAAATTGGAACACAGTCTGAGTGTATCCCTATTAACAAGTTAATTTGGTCTAATAGCCTAATAAATTGGAACGACTGCGATGCGAATGTAAAGCATTTCCGATTGGAAATCTTTTATGAAAATGTTAATATAAAACAAAATGATTCATAAAGCAATGAGACAAAATTCCTTTAAAAGAGCTTTTTTCTCTCCCTCCTTTTTGTTCTTTTTTCCTCATCAGGTTAGAACGGCTGCAGGAGGAAAGGGGAGAGTTAACCGCCGTTTTTTTGCTGTGCAATCCGATCTGTTGAACACGGAGGGGAGGAAAGATAAAAGGAAACAGAAGCGCTGTTGGAGTCTGTCTACAGGAAGAGCCTGATTAGAGGTGAGCCTGCAGCAGGCACATTGGCTGAGGAACCAGCCAATCACAAGGGCAGCCAGGGAGGGCAAAGCCGCTCTGTCTTTGGCCAACTGTTTCTCTGTGTCACTTCACTCTTGTTGAACACAATGTATCCGGTATCAATCTGGTATACTTAATTACAATATGAATTTACGTCATGTAATTCATGTCATATGTAACATGTTCTTTGAACATTTCAGGTCACGTTCTCTCAGCGCATGTATTATTAATGGATTTAATGGTTCACTGGTGTTTCTTGTAATATGCATGCTCATGAACATTAATAAAGCAAACACACGTGTACTTTATTGAACTGTGAAGGAATTAATGACACAAGGGTCTCTATATATCATGCTGTTTTGACAGGGTTTGCAGACATTATAATAAGGCAGTTATGAGTGTTTCTTCAACTACAGGCACATGTCCCAGGTGCTGATTTTTAACAACAGATTATTTTTAAATTTGATTATTTATTTATTTAATTTTTACTATGTAAAGGTCACATTAAACAGTTTCGTATTTTTTTATTTATTTATTACCATGCTGTCATTGCTTTTTTTATGTATAGATTTGTATTGTTTTAACCTAGTCCAAGACCAGACTTTTAATATTAAAATATGAAAATGCATAATACAATTATTATTAATAGTACAAACTGTAATAAAACCATTGCAACATTGTAATAGGAATTTTTTTCCCAAGGTTATTCTGATAAAAAAAATAATAATAATAATAATAATAATTATGCAAACAACTTCTTTTATTTGTGATAATTTTTATTACATTCAAAAAAAAATCTGAGAACTATTGTTGTATTTGTATGAAAATTATAAATTTATATAATTATTCAAATTTATTACAGATAATTACTAAAATAATATTTATGAAAATACAGTCACAGAGTTGGTATCATTTCTGTCACAAGATTGAATTTTTTTTGCCAAGCATTTTCCCACAAAACATTAGAAAGTTATTTTATTTTTTAGTAAGATACTATTATAGTTGTTAATATTTTGAATACTTTTGTTGTTGTTGTTGTTTTAATTTAAATTAAAAAAAATTTTGGTGTGTTTTTATTAGGTTTTTTTAATAATTTTTAATAATATCTTTTTTTTATTCATTTTTATTTATTTTTATTATATTTTTATTCATTTTTCAATATGTTTATAGTTTTCACTTATTTCAGTTTTAGTTATTTTAGTACAACAAAATAAACTAAATGAAAATGAGAAATGTTGTCTTGGTAAATGACTAGCTTAAATAAAATAAAATAAGTTTAAAATGTCCATTCCACCACTGAAAATGTGATGGAAATGATTCTGTGCTGGAAATAATCATGACTTTCAGAAAAACAAACATGGCAGAATCTTTCTGTGATACTTTTATGTCCACTGTAGGATGTTGTTAGTGGACAAATTAAATAAACTAGTGAGTGTGGAAAGCGCTTCAAGAGAGTTTATTTTCACAAAAGTGCCTGATATTTGAAAGAAACAACTTTATGCAGTTTCATGGTTTCTGAAAATAGCAAACGTCTGCTTGAACACTTAAACAACATGTCACCTAGAAAATGCTTTTCTAGTCTGGGAGGATATTTTTGTCAATCCTTTCTTAGAGTTACATAATCCCTCTTTCATTTATTGTGTATAATGTTGTCCAATGGCCCACTCTGCTTTGCCAAGAGGCCATCGAAAAGCGTTCCCTTCCAGCTTTGCCATGTCAAAGTGGGAGCTTTGCTTAGGGCCACAGTATACCCATTCATGTGGCAACCGAAAGTCTAGCCAGCAGACTGTGTCGGCCTGTATCACAATGCCGGAGTGAGCACACATGTCAGCTATCAGTCTCCTCTCTCTCAGGCTCAGAGTTGGCAGTGCTGAGCGAAAGGGTCAATTTGCTGCATTAATGCCATCGGAAGCTGGCGCACACTCATATGGCACAGATTCCATCCCCACTCACTCCCTGAACACTGAGCGGGCCCAATCCCACCCCTCCGAGACGTGGCCTGCTCACTGCTTCAGTGAGTCGCTGGAATTAGGGGATCAGGGGAGGCAATTTGGTGTTTTCCTAAAACTCGGAAGTTGGCAGCAAGAGCTGATAAGAGGAGTGCCGGAGATATTAGTGAGAGCGCCGGAGAAGCAGAGGCCTCAGACGCAGGTGTTGTTACTATAGATACAAGCTCCTGCTCACCTTACTGATGACAGCCAAGGACACTGGCGGAAATGGACAGTTATGTAAACATTATGATTGCGATTTTATCCACAGTTTGTTCGGAATCGCATAACCTCCTCTGGAGGCTGGGACAGGCTGCGGTTTGATCTGTGGTTCAATGACATTGCTATGTTACTTTTTCCTATCTATTAATTCATTTAAAATCATTAAAACATTAAAAATTATATTCTTACATAAGATGAGTTGAATACTCTTCTATGAGCATTAATTCAAAAATTTTTTGGCATATAATAAAAAAGAAAATGTCAAGGTGATACATCTGTCCTCAAAACATTATGAAGACAAAAGCCTCAGTAAAAAAATAAAACATTCTTAAGTAGTTTGGCATAATCTTTTATCATTATTATTTCTAATAAAACATTGTAACAAAACTGTTTCATTGCTTATAAATATATGAAAAAATGTTCGCAAGTCATGTGGTACAACCAACATCCAGAAACTTGCAAGAAAAAAAAATACGTTTCATTACTTATAAATATATGGAAACAAATGTCTGCAAGTCATGTGGTACAACAAACATCCAGAAACTTGCAAGATAAAAAAAAATAGCATATAGAAATGAAATTATTATTTCATACGTTTTGCAACATGTGACACCTTACATTGCCATAAATATCTTATATCACTAAATTACAACTTTTCTTGAAAATGGTGCAATATGAAACCAGCATGAAATCAAAGAGTTTATTTTCTAAGCCTGGAATGTGTGAATGTTTGAAACTAAAATTTTCAACTTTTATTTGTCTCTTTCTGTATCACGGACATTCTCATATATCATTAGTCCCCTGTACCAGACCTGGGCTAAACCTGCTGAACAGACCACTTAAAACCAGCTGGTTTAGCTAGTAGATTAGCATAGCCATGTCAACTAAACGGCTTTAAAAAGATAGTTTGCTGGTTAAGCTAGTTAGGAGGCCTAGGTAGGAACACCAGCATACCACCACCTGATGGCATCTGTTTCCTCACAGCAGATACAGCAATATTTATCAATCACTCTTGTACTACACACTCTCCCCATTGTCACATTCATACAAACTGAGATGTTTCCAATGGCTCTTTCTTTCCAATCTCGCTTTCATTTGTTTTCCTTCTCCCGCTCAATGTAACAGCCTTTGTGTCGCAGGGAATCTGAAAATAAGCAGAATCGCAACGGAAATGCTACACACACTGCAGAACAATAGCAGACCACGCCACGAAGGTTAAAACAAATGTGTCTTTTATGAAGAGAGGGTGTCATTTGCTACAGTAGGGTGGGGGAGACGGAGCTCAGTCAGCGAGGAAATGACAATATCCACACTGTCCCCGGCAGCGGCAGCGGCAGCAGTGCCGAACCAGGCGCCGCCACGGCTGAGCACTGAGGAGCAGCGACTCATAGGAAACATCCATCTTCACCTTCGCTGAGAAGGGGAAATAATTGTTTCCTATGTGTTGCTCATAACGATTCGCTGAAAGATGGAGGAAGTTAGTGATGACTATGGTCATGTATGTCTTAAAACACTTTCATCCAGGGGCATTTCTAGCCTTTAATCAGTACTGGGACACAGGCCACTATCAAAAAAAGTCTCCTAATGCTGGGCGATATACCGGTTCAAACGGTAAACTGGTTTGAATTACGCACAAGGTATGATTTTTTTTTTTTTTTTGTAACGGCATACCGGTAGAGTGGCTAAGCAATGAAAAGATCCTTACACTTCTGACTTATGGTTAGAGAACTTTTAGAACTATTGCACTATTACACAACTAATTTAATAACTGGGCAAATAAACCAACTATAAACCGCTGTTAACAGAAGCCAGAGACGCTGAAGACCAATGCAAAGAGGAGAAAATAATGTACAAGCAGATCAAGTTACCTGTTCATAATGTGCGAAATATTGGATGAAAATCCTAAATATTTAAATTAGGGTTTATATGAATGTATTTCTGAAGGGAACTGACTGTCTTCAGTAAAGTTTGGATGGTATTTTTATTTTATCTTACATTCATATAATGCATAGTGTTTTAAGCATAACGCTGCTTTGTTTACAGAGGTAACCGAGAAAACACAATGTTGCTGCTGTTTGCTTTAAATTTTGAAATTATACAATCTAATTTGCATCAAAAACTGCTCATGCTACATGTAGCATGTTTGTTTGGATCGTGATTAAAATGCAGTGATTCTGCAACTGTTTCATGCATTCTGATTCATGTAAAGGCCAAGTCAGGGAAAAACATTGATAAACTGTAAAACTGCCAGAATCCTAAAAAAATATATTATATGTTACGAATATATTCATATAAATTACTTTGGCAGTACAGAGTCAAGCTGCTTCACTGATTTTTATTTTATTTATTTTTTTGTTTTCTGTCTAATAAAGTCTGCTGTTACTATTTTTGTGTGAGAAATCTTCTAAAAGAAATCCTGAGGAGTGAACTGTCCGATTGAGTCAAAGCCCACATACACGTTCAGTAATTTACAGTAGTGACAGTTCCAAAAACCAAATTAACTCAGGTAGTAACAACAGCATTTACAGAAATTCTGTGCAGTGTTTCTATGGAACTGAACTAAAGAACTAGTTGTTAATGACACATTTAAACGAGTTGTGGTGCAAGAAATCACAGGGTACGAGGTACGTCTTGACTCATTAGTGCTGCCAGATCTTGCTATATAAAAAAGAGGTGAATAAGAACATATAAAACACTTAAATCAAAATTGTTGACGGTGGTTTATTAAAAATTGCAGAAGATAATTAGTCTTTGATCACTTGTAATATTACTCAAAAAGAGTGGGTACCAAGTGCGCAAGACAGCAAAATGTTGCTATTGTTTCCACAGTGTCAGTCATCGTAATTTCAAGAGTGAGTTCCATTCTGTACACACAAAAACCTGTAATTTAAGGGATTCACTCTCGTATTTAAATGTGGTTGTCACTCCTGAAACTTTACAATTGCGAACAAATTCAGATTTTCAAATTCAAGTTTTGCAAACCCAAAATGTTTAGGGTTTGAATAGAGTGATTTATAACATCATTAGCTAAACAGCATATACAGGTGCATCTCAATAAATTAGAATGTCGTGGAAAAGTTCATTTATTTCAGTAATTCAACTCAAATTGTGAAAGTCGTGAATTAAATAAATTCAATGCACACAGACTGAAGTAGTTTAAGTCTTTGGTTCTTTTAATTGTGATGATTTTGGCTCACATTTAACAAAAACCCACCAATTCACTATCTCAACCAATTATAATACTTCATAAGACCAATAATAAAAAATAAAAAAAACATTTTTAGTGAATTGTTGGCCTTCTGGAAAGATAGATTCTCTACGGGGTTCAGGTCTGGTGAGTTTGCTGGCCAGTCAAGCACACCAACACCATGGTCATTTAACCAACTTTTGGTGCCTTTGGCAGTGTGGGCAGGTGCCAAATCCTGCTGGAAAATGAAATCAGCATCTTTAAAAAGATGGTCAGCAGAAGGAAGCATGAAGTGCTCCAAAATTTCTTGGTAAATGGGTGCAGCGACTTTGGTTTTCAAAAAACACAATGGACCAACACCAGCAGATGGCATTGCACCCCAAATCATCACAGACTGTGGAAACTTAACACTGGACTTCAAGTAACTTGGGCTATGAGCTTCTCCACCCTTCCTCCAGACTCTAGGACCTTGGTTTCCAAATGAAATACAAAACTTGCTCTCATCTGAATAGAGGACTTTGGACCACTGGGCAACAGTCCAGTTCTTCTCCTTAGCCCAGGTAAGATGCCTCTGACGTTGTCTGTGGTTCAGGAGTGGCTTAACAAGAGGAATACGACAACTGTAGCCAAATTCCTTGACACGTCTGTGTGTGGTGGCTCTTGATGCCTTGACCCCAGCCTCAGTCCATTCCTTGTGAAGTTCACCCAAATTCTTGAATCGATTTTGCTTGACAATCCTCATAATGCTGCGGTTCTCTCGGTTGGTTGCGCATCTTTTTCTTCCACACTTTTTCCTTCCACTCAACTTTCTGTTAACATGCTTGGATACAGCACTCTGTGAACAGCCAGCTTCTTTGACAATGAATGTTTGTGGCTTACCCTCCTTGTGAAGGGTGTCAATGATTGTCTTCTGGACAACTGTCAGATCAGCAGTCTTCTCCATGATTGTGTAGCCTAGTGAACCAAACTGAGAGACCATTTTGAAGGCTCAGGAAACCTTTGCAGGTGTTTTGAGTTGATTAGCTGATTGGCATGTCACCATATTATAATTTGTTGAGAGTTGTTGAGGTTTTTGTTAAATGTGAACCAAAATCATCACAATTAAAAGAACCAAAGACTTAAACTACTTCAGTCTGTGTGCATTGAATTTATTTAATACACGAGTTTCTCAATTTGAGTTGAATTACTGAAATAAATGAACTTTTCCACGACATTCTAATTTATTGAGATGCACCTGTATTAAACACACAACATGACTGCTAAAACATTATCAGAAAAAAAATATTCTCAGATTGTTATACAATAATCTCCATTCTCAGACATAGATTTATCAGTAACATTTTACTAGGGTACGGTGATCATTTTCTAGGTCTTACACCCCAGTAAAAAGGGTCTAGCGATTCCCCTGTTTTTATCCACATTTAAAATATGTCTGAATGCATCAATAGCGTATGTCGCACATTCTGGAAGAGAAACAGAATACGCCAAAAACTGACAGACACAGCGCAAGTGTTGATTTTGTTCAATGTAATGTGCTATAAGAGGCTGAAAGTGGCTGGGGGTATTTTTGGCACCACTTTACATCCTCATACTGCGTGTTAAAGAGGTGCTAACTATACCTCCATTTGCCAGAAGTCCTCTGTAAATATTTACAATTAATAAATAAATAAAAAATCTGCAGCCAGTCCAATAAACATAAGATGCATGGGAAAGGCTTACAGAAGATTAATGTTCTTTTGAAAAAGTGTAAATAGCAAAGAGACGTCCCTTTCTGCTGTTTGTTTGAGATGTCACGCCAACGGTCCAGAAAAGAGGATGGAGCCGGTATCAGGAGAACAGGCTCTTGTTTGTCTTTCTCACGCTCGTTGGCGAGCTAGCAATGTCCCAAATGTTTGGATTCATTTGGCTGAACCTAAAAGGGACGAATAACGGGGCACTGCGGCGGCACTCGCCAGTGTTATTTCTGGAAGTAGCAGGTAAGGAAGACGGGCGAAATGACATCCACGGTACCTGTCGGCACTTCAGATGGGATGTCAGGATGCCACGGCCGTCTTCAGAGAGCCGCGGCTCTGATTCGGCAGCTGGGCTGGAGGTGGTAAGCCAGCTCAACTGTGCCCAATGTTTGTGGAGATTTGGCTGGTGCTGATGGAGACTAGGTGACACCTCTCCAAAGCTAAACATAGCAACCTGAGCGGGGCCACGGTGTAACAGGAGACAGAGCAGCCCTGTGTGCGCTTCAAAGCTTCGCCATATGTCTGAGAGGCCCGAAGAGGGAGAATTTCGAATTTGTATGTCAACTAACCTGTTCATCAACGGCAGACGAATTAAAACTGATTCTGCCCCAGCGGCCTGTTCCGGCACAGCTGGTTTCCATGTTGCTGAGCTTTGTCCTGGCAAGCATTCACCAAATCGACAGGAGTGAAAGGAGAATGAGAATTAAAGGGGGGTGTGTGGCACCTCCATTGTTCGGGAGTGTTAAGTTCTTTTTATTTGTGATGTAATATTTGTCCGTAAGCTCACAGTTAGCACTACTAAGGGGAGTCCTGTTGCTAGGAGAGGAACATCACCATTCAATTCTATTGGCTGTGAGGACCTGCGCGATTGGCCAATAAAAATCGCTACTAGACTTGGACAGTGCTGGCAATCCAGACACAATTATATATAAAAATAAAATCTTTAGGGGCGACTTACAGGCAAAACCATTGTTTTTTTTTGTTGTTGTTTTTTTGTTTTTTTTCGTGTGCTGGTCAGTTTTGAGATTTTGGTTTATTTTGCTTCCCAAAGCATGTCTTCTTTTAGACTAGTGGAAAAGAACACAGCCAAAATACACAATTAAGAAGTGTTTATTATTACACTTTTTCTATTTGTGTCTGTACATTTCAGTTGCAACTGTAATTTGACAAAAGCAGCTTTCATAAAATAGTTTTTTCCTCATGCACTTTTATACCAAACTTTCCAGGTTTATTCCTACACTAAAACATTGGTGTAGAAAAAAAGAAATGACAAGTAACACACTGAATTAAACCTTACAGTTAGAAAGTACTTTTTTGTTCAATGTACTTCAATAATCTTTGTTTCATTTACAACTTAAGTGCATCTATATTCTGAAGGATTTTACAGAAGGGTTTGTTCATATTATTCGTCTGACTTATATAACATTTATGCAATTTCTTCTGGCTGTTGACATTATTTTCTGATTTATGAAGTGATAAAAATAGATATCTAAAATCATAATTTTGAACCTGCCTTCATCCAATGTCCAGATTTTTGGTCTGGAAATGAATGCAAATTACTGCATATGTAATTAGATAATGCATCATTTGCATATTCGAACATAACATAATTTAAAAAAAAAATGTTTTAATGTACTGTGATTAATCAGCTGGGGATGTATGTACATTTTCACTTTATTCACATGTGGTGTCTTGCATCGAAGCATACTCTAATAGATGGTCCAAATTTGACACAAAATGGAGAGGGAAATACATGAATATAAAATGTTGGGTGTTTTGAATGCCAGTAATTTCAAAGCAAACCCATGGTAAAGTGTTTTCTCCATCTCTTATACTCCCAAAGCCAGTGCCAAATCCTTTCAGACTTGCACTTAATGCCCCTTAGTTGGTGTTGTGACAGCAGAACTCCCAATCACAAGAATTTATATGAAAGGGTCAAGGAAGTTATATCACTCTTGAGCAAAGAACAAACCGCCTCCGGCGCTAGGCACAGAGGGAAGTTGTGACCCGTGAGAAGAAGGGCCAAATCCCTGTCAGAAACACTGAAAGTAATTTATATTAAGATTTGAAGATGTAAAAGAACAAAAAACATTTTTCCAGATCCACTTAAACTGACGTAAGACAGAAGGTCTCACACAAATGAGCACTGAAAACTTACTTGGTAACTGCTTGTGCCTGACATGCCCTTGACCTCCTTCTGCCACCTGCCAGGTGACCTTTCACCTCTAGGAGCTTGCGGTTCAAGAGGCTCCTGGTGTTTTATGGCGGCTAACGCAGACGAACACAGGACACATACAGGCACACAGGGATCATCAGGCCTGTGGAAAGACCAATGATCAGTAAATCAAGCAGGTGCTTCATATATGAAAATGATAAATATGAATGTTCAAATGAACATGAACATTCAAAAATAATATTTTATACAAAAGCATGTTCATTAAAAGTCATTAAAAGAGTGTGCATAAATGTTTGATAAACCTTTAGCAATTACAGCTGTCAATATTTAAAAATTTGTAATAATTTTATAAAATGTAATTAAAAATAAATTAATAAATCATACATAATAATTACAGTATAATTGTAATATTTGCATTATTCTTTGTCAATTGAAATACTATTACAAATCATCAAAATTGTGTGCATAAATGTTTTTAGTAATTACTTCTGTCAATAACATGCATTAAAAAAGTTTATAAAAATTAAGATTAAAAAAAAAAAAGAACTTAAAAACTTCACTACTACTCTATTAAGTAATATTCATGATTTGGTGCAAAAGTTAAATCTCTCAAAGCCTAAAAATATCGCACATGTGTTTTCATAAATAGATACTTTTTATTATTTTTTTTATTTTAATCGTGACATTGTTTATTCTCAGATCAAAAACATATTAAAAAATTGTCCCTAATGAAATGATGAAAGCTGAAGTCTTGAAACACGATCTGCACTCTAAGAAAGCTGTGTTGCTATTTCCTCTTTGCAAAAAAAGTGGTCGAACAAGGAAAGAAAAAAAGCATCTCAGATGAAGTGCTGCAGTGAGCTACACTGTTCATTAGAGAAAGGAAAAGAGCGAGTTTTGCGCTGGTGCACCGACTGCTGGTGTTTCCTTTCAAATGTAGGGCTTTTAGTAATCTTGATGATCCATCTGTTCTGGCTGTTCTTTATAATCATATAGTTATTTCTAAAAGCAATTATATAATCATTTCTGACAGTAAATACAATGCACATTAAAATCAACAACATTTGTCAGAGGAAGAGAAAACAAGACAGAGTCATTCCTACTTTTTCAGAAGATCTATTTTTGGACCTAGACCTTTCTGCCTGACCTTTTCTCTAAAGACACAGATCCATTACCACACTGACCTCATGTAATTGTTTGTCCCAGTGCAGCTTTGGCATTGTAAAACTTAACGGTCCTTATCTGTACACACTGGACAGCTAACATCAATTACCTTCCCATTAGAAACATCAAAGAGGCCGCTGCGTTACAGTAACAAGCATGCAACATCGATGCAAATCTGCTCAAGAGGCTTCAGCTTAGGAAGATTTCAAAAGTTTGAGTTTTGACATTTTAGATAAGTTTAGAAACAGAAAGCAAACCATTAGGCGGCTAATATATATACACTGTAAAAAGTGATGTTGACTTAACTTTAAAACATTGAGGGAACCCGTTGCCTTAAAATTATTAAGTACATAATAATTTTTTTTTTTAAATTAAGTGAACTTGACAATTTAATTAACTTATTTTTTTTAAATTATCATTTACATAAAAATTTTAAGGCAACGGATTTCCTAAATTTTTTTAAGTTAAGTCAACATCACTTTTTACAGTATATATATATATATATATATATATATATAAAGAAAAATTAAAGTCACAAAATAAAATAAAATAAAATAAAAATTACTGTTTACAGATAAATAATATTAAGTAATATAATTAAAATGTCTGTTTCTGGATGCAGTTTAATGACAGTTGAAACTTTATCTGAAAAGTAACAATTATTTTATCAATCTAAGAATTCTGAAAAGTTATCTAAGTATTTATATATGTGCTTATATAAAGACATTGTTTTCGGTTTTTCTCTCTTTTTCTCTATTTTTAATTGCCAAGCTCTAAAGAATTCTCTATTTAATTAATTATATTAACAGAAAAGCACCAAAGTTGATTTCATACTGTTATTGGAACTATTCACTAGATGTCTTCTTTTGTTATAGTTTCTCTTCCCAGCAAACATAAGGAATAAGGCGCATATGTGAGTGAGGGAGCAGTAAATGAGACATGAGACATGAGAGACATCTGCTGGTGGTTACAGGAAGCTGCATTATGATTCAGATTTCCTTCAGCCCCATAACCTTTCATTTTCATGTCAATCAATTATTTATTATTAGTGTCACATGTAAAACTCATTCTAATTAGCTGAGTGAATGCCTTTTGAGGGACATATTTCAAAATAAAAATGTAGGTTTATAAGGTTTTTTATATATAAAAAAGCCAAACAGAGGATGATTCTCATTACTGTTTCACAACATAGCCTAATGTTCTTCATCACTATTTTTGGTGTACGCCTGTTTTATTTACAATCAATTCTTCAGACAAACACAGGTTCCAGTTTCTGAATAGATGCCTTTTGAGATAAAGAGCAGCTCATTGATGAAACGTTCAGCTGTGAAACAACCTCGAGCTGCGCGCTCACCGTGACGTTACTCACACAAGCAACAGCCCTCCATCTGTGTTGGAGGAGTGTGATGTGAGGATAAATAAAGGACGACAAGTTCAAATAAACAGAGACAGGAACATGCTGCACATAAAGACAACCCACCTCTATAAACATGTCTAATTGTGGTTCAAATAAAGCCCACACATCAATAAACACAGGGCAGAAGAGCCAGAGGCTGAGGCAGGGAAATGAAGCAAACTGTTTGCTTTAGGTCGTCTTATTTTCAGAAATGTCTTTTATTTCATATCATGTGTAATCAAGTAAAAATAAGTTGATTTGAGTCAAATTTTCGTGAGGTGGAGGAGAAGAAAACATTTGTTCTCGGGTGGCGTGGCCTAGTGATTAAAGGACGTGGGCCGTTAACCAAAACTTTGTAGGATCAAACCCCACGAGAGTGATCAATTATCTATTGTGCACTTGAGCAAAGCTGTTAACGCCAGGTGACTGCAGGCGACTGACCCTCAATATGCACTGTGATTTGCTTTGAAAGAAATGGTCAATTAGTTCCGTGATCATTTTTATTACATTGGGGGGAATCACATATTCACACATTAAAGAATAGTTCACACACACAGACAGATAAAAAAAAAAAAAAACAGGCCACAAAATCACCATAAAAGTGGTCCATACGAATAGTACGATATATTCCAAGTCTTTTGAAGTCATGCGTTAAAGGAATCCCAAAAAATAAAGTTCTGTCATTAATTACTCACCCTCATGTCGTTCCAAACCTTTAAGACCTTCAGACGTTCATCTTCAGAACACAAATTAAGATATTTCTTGATGAAATCCAAGAGTTTTCTGACCCTAGACAGCAATGCAACTGAAATGTTCCCAGGCCCTTCTGGACTTACCGTACTTACTTACTTACGCAGTAAGGACATCATTAAAATAGTCCATGTGACATGAGTGGTTCAACCGTAATTTTATGAAGTTACGAAAATGCTTTTTTTGTGTGCAAAGAAAATAAAAATAACAACTTTATTCAACAATTCTTCTCTTCTGTGTTACCATAGTCCACTATTCATGACAGTACTGCTGATGTGGAACCTGCATGCGCTGTGCCTTGTTTACAAGCAATTTAATCTTAATTTGTTTTCCAAAGATGAAGGAAGGTCTTACAGGTTTGAAACGACATGATGGTGAGTAATTAATGACAGAATTTTCATTTTTGGGTGAACTATCACTTTAAAGCTAGTTTTTGCGCTACCCGAGTCATCTAGTGGAACTACAAAATAAAGAATGTTTTTAAACAACCTTTGTGCCTCTTTGGCACGTCACCCCCAATTAAAATATCACAAGCACAGCCCTCACAGGTCTATAAAAGTTAAGGCAAGTAGGCTCAATGGGTAAAAGTAGGTTAAATTTTTAAGTAAAATTTTTAAGTAGGTTAAGTTAAAACTTCCAACTTTAGATTTAGCTTCCCTGTCAAGAAGAAACTCCATAAGTTCGTTGTATTGATTGAAACCCAAACATTAAATCTAATTCCTCCATCTTGTAAAAACACTGCAAGTTTACCACTGTTTTACCCAGTTGTCTGTCTCTTGTGTATTTTAGCAAGTCTTTTGAATTTTACTTGCTTCACACCGGCCAGAGCCATAGAGAGACAGAGTTGCGACAACGGAAGTTCAAAACGCTCGATCGTCACGTGGTTCACGTAGACCTCAATAGTTCCAGGAAGTTCATTGCGGGCAATTGGAATGCATTGAGTTAGTGACTATAGTGAGACAGAACTGCGATTTTTGGTAATTAGTAGACAATAAAATACTTTATTTACATTATTTATAAAATAATGTATACGTAGTATATGTAGCTGTATCAATGTTGTTTTTAAAATATAAAATTCGCTAATATTTGAGGATTAATGTGGTCAGCTGTCCTTACCTGCCATGTTAACATATTTTAGGCTGACGTTACCATAGTAAAAGCCCATGTTTGCTATATAAACGACATCGTGGTCTTTTACCAAGTAACTTCAGCCTCTCTGTATAAATATAATTGTGTGTGTGTTTTCTAACAACTTGTTAGTCAAGTGCAGTCACATCTTAATGTTCATTGTCGTTTTATTAATCTCATGGTGAATGTTACATTTGTTGTCTTTGAAAATTCATTCCAAATAAGTGAAGATATTTTAAGATTAAGTGGGAATTAATCTCTTTTAATGTTTTTGATTCTTGTGCACCCCTCCATTATTAATATATAAATATATATTTGTAGTATATTCAAATTTAAAATAACATAAAACATTTTTACCCATTTAATCATATATTTGATGTATGTTAACTTTTGTTATGCACTTATTTACATGCTATAAAGCATGTTGTCCTTGAACGGTCTCCACTATAGTTTGCTGTGCTGCATGGGAGCGCTCCAGTCACTCACAGAAAGGAGTATGAATGTATGGTTTCCCTACTGACACGGAGAGGAGAAAAAAATTATGCATCAAGTTTTGTTCAATTCACATTTATTTGTATAGCACTTTTTATTACAAACATTGTTTCAAAGCAGCTTTACAGAAAATGAATGTTTCTACATTACAAATAACAGTTCTGTTAACAGGTGTAACTGTCAAAGTAATGCTCATATGACAGAAATGTTCTAAAATTAGGCTTTACAAATCATGCAGTTAAGTAATGTCATGAGTTCAGAAACAATGAATAAATTAAAGCAATGGTTACATGATTTGATCATGTTGATTACAATGAAAGGAAAATTTAGCAGTTTTGTATGTTTATTCGGAGTCAGAGACAGCTTCATCTGAAGTCCACTCAAGGGCTGGCATCATCTCTTCACAGGTGCTGGTCATCTGAAGTCTTCATAAGATGCTGGATATAGTCAGCAGGTGCAATCTATAGATTACACCAACAAAATGTGATGTAATCATATGGGAACTGACACTTTTTCACAAAGAACAGGGAAAGACTTGCCAAACCCAGTGAAGACTCATTGTGAGGGTGATTTCTCATTACAGGGAGTCTTCAGGTGGTTCTTGTTCTGATCCAGATAGAGAAGGAGAAAAACACAGGAGAAATGGTTAATGATGCTCCATCACATTTCAGTCCTGTGGCATCTGCTCCTTCAACACAGTGCTTCTACAGTAGCTAAGACATTTAAGTATAAAATACAGTACAGGTTTATTGTGATTACTTCTATAAAATAGTAGTGGTAGGCCTATATAATACATTTTGGAAATTTAGCCTAGCATGATTCTGAAATGAAAACTGCTCGCCTATTTTTATTTTCACTCAGGTCCATCAGCATCCTTTGCAATAAATCTAAATCTATTAAATAACTTCCCAGCAGCAGAAATCACGTTTAAAAGCCTTAATTACACAACAACGAATGAAACTGCCCGAAGAGAATGAATAACATCCCGTAAATCTACTAATTACGTGAGGAATAATCTAATAATAATCTGTTTTAATGCACAAGGTAATTTGATTTGCTGTGCTGATAATATACAATTTTGTTCTATAAATGTCTTACCTTTTAAAAGTTCATCACAGCGGTCTCTTCTGCTGTATCTCTATGGCGCTGATAGTATGAGCGCGAACTTCCGGGAACTATTGAGCGGCTCCATGATCCGCCATTGCTGTAAAAAAACGGTCCATTGGAGTCAACGGAGTTGTCGCAACTCTCTCTCTATGGCTCTGACACCGGCTAAACACTACAATACTGCAGTAGCCACGCCCACAAACTCTCGCTGGCCAGGGGTATGCAAATATATAGGATGACAGGCAAGCGGGACATCCTATCATTGCATTCAGACATAATGTAACGATTGAATGAGCATTTTATGGCCCTTAGCCTTCCACATAAGATAATTATTTTTATTACTTTGCTTTAAACCAGTATCAATAAAATTTTTATAAAAAAGATTCAAATAGAAAATCACTGCTTGCTCATAACTGTTCATAAGCAGCGATTTGTCATTTTCATTAAAAATTCATTAAATTTAGCTCTGTATCTCTGCATCATTAGACCCAGAATATATTTTATAACCACATTGTTTTTTTTTTTTTTTTTTTAGCTTTGCAGACCAGTTTTTTCTTTAAAAAATGTAAATAAATAAATTAATTAATTAATTAAATTTTGCATTCCGAATAATGTCATACAGCTCCAAAATGGCATTAAGATGAAAAATAATAAGAAAATATTTTTTATTTTGAAGTGAACTATTCCTTAGACATGTCCAAGTGCAGAAAATGCTATTGCTGCAAGTGGTTAAAACAAACAAACAAACAAACAAAAAAAAAACACTAAAACTATACTAAATGATTTTCTTGAATGCTGTGTGAGGTATCGACTATGGGAATTTATTTCCACTACCACACAAAGCAAGAGGAGTCAGATTCAAGTTTTCCACATTTATTTCAGCATAAGTGGTTCATAAAACATTTCAGACTGTACCACTTACAAGTTTCTTATCGTTAAAACCCTCAGTAGGCAGGCAAGATAAAAGATTTAAACATGGCGGTGTCCAATGTCACTGCTATGTAAAAATGTTTACATCTTATTGACCAAAAGTTAATGGGTTTCAAACTGGGCATGACAAATATCGCCACAAATGGTTGCGAGTAAAGAATACAAACAAGACAAAATAAAAACAGTGGCTCAGGATTCACACAAGTGCTGCACTGGAACTTTATACAGTGGTAATTCACAATATGTCGATACACACATTTCCTATCGCACTATTTCAGTCTTTTTACAATTATTTACTTTTTACTCATCAATTTTCTGTGAACGTGTGCATGTGTGATCACATTGACATACTGCTACATACTTTACTCAAGAGTGTTGTAATAAGGCAATGTGGTACTGAAAAGAACAATTCCACTAAAAACAGCCACATCTATCAACTGAACAGTTATAATTCCAATTAATAATGGGAGAGGGTATCATTAATAATGACCACAAGCATTTGAATGTAAACTGGCCATAAACCTCATTTTAAAATCCTTGAACATTAAAGAAGAAGGGGGTAGACCATATGCATTTTCCTTTTTTCTGGTCACCTCAATACAAGATACATAAAAACAAACCCCCAAAAAAAGAAAAAAGAAAAATACATTCATAAAGAAATCTTTTAAGCAACACCCGCAATCCAGTTAAAATGAAACATGGATTTAACACATGTACCTCTTCACAACGGTTTGGGAAGGCAAGACGTCTGCTCTACCCTCTGCTTTTCTTAAAGTTGGCACAATAATGAAGCCTTCTGGTCCGTTCAGACGAGAGCTGCACAGGCTTCACTGCAATATGAAACTACTGTACAGCACAATAGTCTCCGAATTAAACACACTGCGCTGCCTGTGGCAGTGTGACTGATATCGCTGGTACATCTACACTAACCCAGTTCCCTGAGAACACTAAAGGACTAAAACCATGGCAGCACACAGGATATGCAATATTATAATATTTGCTAGATAAAATGCGTAGGATAAATCAAAGACGACAGTGAACATTAGGACTAAGCATGGGACTTAATGTGGACAACACTCAAATAACTGTCTTGATTTTGGTCATTCTTTTCTGAAAACAACCAAAACAGGTTACAGTTTTCACATTTTCAAAAAGCAGAGAGAATTAAACCTATTGCTGAGCAAGGAAATTAATAAATGGATTCAAAGTGTAAACAAGGTACCATGAACAAATGCAGGCCTACTGACATAAAGTGACACAAATCGAGCATATACAACAAAAATCTGATCCTGTGCAATTTACTGTCAACAGCCTACGTACCGCCTTCCCTTTTCGTCAGCATTCATTGGTCCATTTTTCTCATCTGTACACATATGAGGTTTGCTTTTTAGATTTTTTTGTTGTGTATTTTGTGTTTTTGCACTGATGTACCCATATCTAGGTGCTTGTTTTGGCTTTAAGCAAATGCAATGCTCGTGTGAGAGTTTGTTGTACAATAAGGGTCTTTTCCCTGTTCAGTGAGTCTGCTGATCAGCTGACAAACTCCTTCACAGTTTGCTTCAGTTAATGCCTACAAAGTCCAATACCCACATATATTATATATAAAAAATAAGTTATTGCGCATCCGAAAAAAGTGCATCTTATTTTCAAAAATATCTCTTTTGCTCCATGCTTTCTTTTCTTCCTCGGGGTCCAGAAACCCAAATCAAGCGTTTTTCTAAGAGACCGGAGGGGTAAAGAGGAAGGGGGCTCGATAGCTTGAAGGCGTGCCAGATGGGCACGTAAGAAAACATGATGAGGAAGTGGAGCGGGAAGTGAAGGAGGAGGATAGAAGTGTTGTCCAGCTATGCAATCACCATGGGAACGTCATCTGAAAAGCCACTGATCATAGGAGCGTCTTCATCATCGTCACCTTAAGACGAGAGGGAACAAAAAAACATCTTAGTAGCCAATTTTCACAGTGTGGAAAACTGAACTGAACTGAATTTAAGTGAACTGAACTGAATTCAGGTGAACAAAGAGCTGAAGTGAACTAAACTGAAATAAACTATAAGTGATCTTAACTGAAATAAAATGAAGTGAAACTGAACTGATTTAAATGGTGAAGTTGAATTAATTGAAGTGATTAAATAAACAGAACACAGCTGAAGTAAATTGAACTGAACTGAAGTGAACTGATGACAATTTTGCAAAACTGAAGTGAACAAATCTAAACCAAAGCTAACTGAACTAAATTTAAGCATGCTGAACTAAATTGAATTGAACTGAAGTCAATTGAGCTAAACAGAAGTGAAATGAAGTGAACTAAACTAATATGAAGTCAACCGAGTTAAAATGAAGTCGACTAAACTGAATTTAACTTAAGTGAACTAAACTAAATTAAGTGATGTTAACAGTCAGCTTAGTCAACTAAGCAAAATAACTAAACAATGAGCTGAACTAATTTTTTTTGTACTAAAAACAACAGGTAATCTGAATTGAATTTAAGTAAACTAAACTGTAGTGAACTAAACGGAAGTGAACTTGACTGAAGTCATCTGAGCTGAAGTGAAATGGAGTGAAATGTACTCAAACACAGTGAAGTAAACTGTGAAATTTCATGAAAGGCAGGAGACTGGTCTTACCCAGCTCATCTCCTGAGGAGAAAATGGCAGAGCCCAGACGAGAGTTGTAGTGGCTGTTAGCGAAAGCCGTGAAGCTGTGCTGTAGCCGACGGTGTCTGAGGTAAAGCACCACCAGGCCTCCACACACACCCACCAACAGCAGGAACAACACTGGGACCACCACTGCCGCCATGTCCTCTGATTTACCCGACTGAGATGAGGCATCATTCGGCCCTGAAAGATGACATAAGTCAAGAACAACAAATGCCTACAAAGATAAAGAAGAAAAATGTTTATTGCATAAAAGCTCATGCCTGCTGCTTTGCCCAGTTCATCATATAACAGCACCGCCGCTTCTCCACACAGCTGGTTGTTGAGCAGACAGCGTGCCCGCACTGAGAACGTGTAGTTATGGCCCACCAACAGGTTGCTGATCCTGAGGAACGTCTCTGTTGTGTTTCCCAGACATTTTGTGGAGTTGCTGACACTGTCATGCATATACACCTCATAGCCCTGAAGGATCAGATGAATGATCAGTGAAACCATTTCATAAGTGAAACAAAAAGAAATAGAAAAGAAAAGCCAAAATGGAAAGTTTCAGAGGTGGAAGAATCTCATTAAAAGATACTGAAACTTTTTTTTTTATCATCATCCACAATAAGACCAGAAATGTTCATTAATTGAGTAAATAGGATCATTGTGGATTTTATGTAGACTTTAAAGGTGTGTCTGGTTTCTAACCCTGCTCTCATTGAAGGTCCGGTCCTTCACAGCCAGGCTCTTCCAGAAGAGGAACACATGATCCTGTTCTTCTAATATTTTGAGGGCCTCAGGCGCAGGCAGAGGAACTGTGCGGAAAAATACAAGACAGCAGGAAATTTTACTTATAGTTGTTAATACACTACCTCTCAAAAGTTTGTGGTCAGTACAATTTTTTTTCTTTTGAAAGAAAGTAATACAGGGACACATATAATTGATCAAATTGACAGTAAAGTAATTTATAATGTCAAAGATGTCTGTCTCAGAAAAACCTGTTCTTTTTAACTTTCTATACAGCCAAGAATCTTGATAAAAACTGTCATGGTTTCTACAAATAAATTAAGCAGCACGACTGTTTTCAACACTGTTAATAAAAAGAAATGCTTCTTGAGCAGCAAATCGCCATATTAGAATGATTTCTGAAGGATCATGTGATCTTAAAGACTGGATTAATGGCTGCTGAAAATTCAGCTTTTCCATCACATGAATAAATTATTTGTAAACGTATTTTAAAAAGGCAATAAAAGAGATGGCTATACCCGTGTTGAGTGTGAAGCTGGCCTCTTTGCTCATGTTAAGCAGCCTGATGGTGATGCTGTAGCGTCCTCCAGGCTCCAGGCCCTTCAGGTTGTACTCCACTGTGTTGTTCTGAGTGCTCACCTTATAGTCCCGCTCCGTTTTACGAACTGTATCTCGCACGTGCACTGCGTATGTCTGATATATACACACAGAGATGCTTGAAACACCCCATCTGACATATAAAACTAAAATGTTTTATAATAAAAAAAAATGAGTTGACTATGTGGTCATACCAAAGGACTGCTGGGAGAATCGTATGGCGGCTGCCACTTCAGAGTGGCCTGTGTCTTATCCACTCGTACTTTGTGCAGGTTTCGAGGTGGAAGTCGCTCGTTGGGGATCATCTTCACTACGGCGTAGTCTGATGGAGGCCCGAGGTATGGAACGATCACCCTCACCTGAACAACAAACACACTATCACTTCATCATGGTGCCCAATTGGATCTCTAAAATGAGGAGTAGGCGGGTGGACACTAACCAGGAAGAGGAACTGCTTGTCGCTGTCAACGGTCACCGTCAGACTGGTTGAGGTGGTATTCACCCTGTGAGGTCTGCGGTACAGATCCAGGAAGGATGTGGCGTAGAACACTCCATACATCTACGAAAACATGAAAACATTACAATGATGTCTCGACATTACTTTTCAGGACACAGTGAAATTTCAGCAAACTTTTGCAGGTCTATTATCTATTTTTAATTGTTTAGTAACATATGAAGCGCAACTCACAACACCTTCAAATCAAGCAGCTTTCGGTTGAAATGCTGCAAAATTAGCATGATTAAACCTAATGTGAAATCAGCACTGAGAAATATTTTGCCCTTTACAAAAACATGGATTCCTATTGAAATTACTGAATTTCACCTGCAAAATTTAATTGAACAACAGTAAATCTGACCGCACCTTTAGCTTATAAAAATAAATGCTGTACTTGTATTAAATTTTCTTTCGTTTTCATACTTGTAAATACACAAGTTTGTATGAATTCAATCAAATCTTTGTAAAAGGCTAGTTTATTTCTAAAATTGATCAACTTAATGGGGCTTCACTTTTCTTGTGACCAACTTTATACACAAGCGAAATTTGCTAGGGCAAATTTTTCACCCTCATGTGAATTGCTGAAAACGCTAGATAGCGCCCGTAAAATTTTTGCAGAGCAATGATAAACATGACCGCACTTTTAGGTGTTCATGAGTAAAGGCCTGTTCAGACCAAGAATGATAAAGATAACTATAATGTTACCTATATTTGCGACCACACCAACACACAATAACATTCTGTATTATAAGCACAGTCTGTAAGCATGCCTGCACACTTTAAAGTCAGGTGGATTCTGATTGGCTATCAATGTTTTTTATCATTCTTCAGCTGGAAAAAAGATTATAAAAGTGAGTCCCACGATATCGTTCCACTGTCGGTGTTGTTATAGTTGTGATGTGATCTCTGCTATTCTTTTACATTTAAAACTCTGTCTTTATTATTATAGTCCTTTGCCTGAATGAGACTTTAAGGCTAGAATACACTACAAGATTTTCACCCTAATTTCCCACTGATTTACAGTCTGGAGATGTTGACGGTAGTTGCTGAAAGTCAGAGCCAGTCTGCAGATTTGAGTTGACAGATTTCATAGAAAATCGCATTGTGTATGATGGTAACAACGATTTTAGAACAAATATCGTTTTCATTTATTGCGTGACTCCTAGCAACAAGGCGCACATTTCTGTGTGAATTTGTTATGATCGGAAAAAATGTTAAAGTCCAGTAGTGTGTGATCCTCAGTCATTTAGTGTATGATGCCTCCTCCTATGTTTTCCTCTGTGACTACTGCAAAAGTCCGTAAGTGTAAGTGTAAGTCTGTTCAGTTTTTAAAAGTCGTGTAGTGTATTCTAGCCTTTAGTCTTACCTCAGCTTGAGGGCCGGTCCAGTTGCACTCTACAGCGGTCTGGTTGAGTGGCCGGGCCTTCATCGATGGCTGGGCAGGTCTGGTACCTTTGGTCTGCTTGCGGAACAGAGACGTAGGACTGTCTCCATCATCCGTGTGAGCCCACACCGCCACCTCATACACTGTTCCTGCTGTCAGGTTAGAGGCTGTACAGAAAACAGTACACATATTTTATATAGCTCCAGAAATGCTGACATGATGTTTGATGACTGTGAAGTGTTTTACAGTACCATTCAATGTCCCTGAAACCGTGTAATTCCAGCTCTCCTTTACATGTTCATCAAATACCCATGAAATGACAACAAGATAGTTCTTCACCTAAAATAGAGAGATCAATATTATATTTAAATATTATATTAGGAGGAGATCATAAACGTAACCCACACAAAATGACTGACCTGGACTTTATAATCATTGGTGATGGACAAAATCATGGAGTCCTCTGTGATGCTGGTGATCTCAACACCAGGAGGAGAGAGAGCTGAAAAACACATTATTAAAGAGTCATGAAACACTAGAGCAGATTTTTTGTCCAAACACTAAAACAAACATAACTGGATGTTTACGTAATCTATAATACATTTGAGGGTAAAACTTCCAGCAAAATATCTGTATTGCAATAAATAGTTCTGAAAAAAAAAAAAAAAAAATCAAACTGATACACTCAGAGAAGATATACTGAAATACAGTGAAAGGATTTTGTTAATATATGATTCGATTTTAGGGTCAGTAAGTTTTTTTTTTTTTTTTATAGAGAAATTAATGATTTTATTCAGAAGTAATTGAAATAAATGCTGTTCTTTTAAACGTTATCAAAGAATCCTGAAAAAATATCATGGTTACCACAAAAATATTAAGCATGAGTAGCATATAAGAATGATTTATGAAGGATTATGTGACACTGGAGTACATGAGAAAGAGACGTCTGACAAAATCATAAAAAACCCAACCACAAACTACTAAGTGGTAGTATATAATATTTTCATATTCGTATTATAATTGTTTCATAAGATCAAAGAATGTTAAAATCCTCTATTTTTCATTGAATATTCGTATCCATTATTTTGAATGCCTCAATTATTTGAGACTGCATGGCCTTATGTACACTTGAGAAGGCCGTGTCTCATAATTATTGATGATACCACATTACTTTTCCAGTGATATTCAATTACAGATACACATTGATCTGTTTATATTTACGCTGAAAAGGGTGTTTAAATGACTCTCGATCGGTTTCAACTGTCCTATAAGATAAAACACTTGAGCATAAATGTCCAGCAGGGGGAGTCAGTGCTCCTCTGCGAACATGTCAGTTTCTTTTATATAGTTTTGTTACCTTTTTGAGGAATAATGGATTTAATTTCGGTCCAGTTTCCCATGCCTCTGCTTGTGACAGCAGCCACCTGACAAATAACAGATGAATAAAGGTTAGGTGAAGCTATGATCATCAGAAGTGTACATGAAACAACTTCATGCAGGTTTTAGAGTGTCTCACCCTGAATCTGTACAGCGAGCTGGGCTGCAGGTTCTTCACTTCTGCATTTGTAATGGTGCTACGCTGGGAATACCACTCTGCACTGTCCTTTTCACTGTACTCCACCTGCAAACACACATGAGCTGGTTAGAACAGGGTTTCTGCAGGATTTTTAAGCTCAAATTTAAGACTTTTTAAGACCTTTTTTAAGACCTGCACAAATAAAATTAATACCAAATGAGCAGGGTAGGGCAATGTCTATGGTAAACTGTAAAATGAATGTAAAAAGCACGATTTACAGTTCAGATAGACGTTTTCATGAAACAAAACGTTTTATAAAATTATACACTTCACATTTCAGCCTTTAAACCATTTTTTAAGAAAATGGATGAGTCAAAAGTATTAATTATATTAATTTAAACAATTATCAATAAATTATTATATGTGACCCTGGACCACAAAACCAGTCTTAAGTCGCTGGGGTATATTTGTAGCAATAGCCAAAAATACATTGTATGGGTCAAAATTATTGATTTTTCTTTTATGCCAAAAATCATTAGGACATTAAGTAAAGATCATGTTCCATGAAGATATTTTGTAAATTTCCTACTGTAAATATATCAAAAGTAAATTTTTGATTAGCAATATGCATTTCTAAGAACTTCATTTAGACAACTTTAAAGGCGATTTTCTCAATATTTAGATTTTTTTGCACCCTCAGATTCCAGATTTTCAAATAGTTGTATCTCGGCCAAATATTGTCCGATCCTAATAAACCATACATCAATGGAAAGCTCATTTATTCAGCTTTGTTATTTTGAAAAATTGACACTTAAGACTGGTTTTGTGGTCCAGGGTCACATATTAATTAAATAACATACAAACACATTTTATTGTTTAGATTTTTATAATGAATTATCTCCTTATCGATCCACCAGTTCACATTTACAGCTCTGCGTGTTTGCAGGGTAAAAACATGGGTCGATTTTTGCATTGGTCTGAACAAAAACAACCCATTGTTCCTGCAATACTGGAGGCTGCAGTTCTAGGACTGCATAGGACCCTATTTTTTGGGACAGCACCATCTATTCCAACAGAGGAGACCTGATTCAAACATCAAACAAACAGATGCAAACAAACAGCACATCAGACGTGAAGCGCTGCGGCTAATTAACTGAAGTCTCGCACAAACACAAGTCTTCTTTCCAAGAAAACTGAATTTTAAACCAGAATATATTGAATATTGAAATAAATTAGGTTAAATATTTCAAGAGGGTTACCAACGGGTATGTTTAGAGTTAGGAGTTGGTTAGGACAATAATTAAGTGTATACAATTAAATAACTACATAATTCCTTAAAAGTAATAATATACAGAATTGAATACCAAGTGCTATAAAATAGTATTAGCCACTAATATTCAGTCATTTAGCAGATGCTTTTATCCAAAGCGACTTATAAATGAGGACAATGGAAGCAATCAAAATCAACAAAAGAGCAATGATATGCAAGTGCTATAACAAGTCTCATTTAGCCTAACGTAGTACATGTAGCAAGAGATTTTTTTTAAATTATATAATAAATAAAAAGAAAGCATAGAATAGAAAAAGAATAGAGCAAGCTAGTGTTAGAGGCCTTTTTTGCTTTTGTTAATTGTATAATAAATAAAAAGAAAACAGAATACAAAAAGATTAGAAAAGCTAGTGTTAGGTTTTTTTTTTTTTTTTAAAGAATAGAATTAGAATAGAGAGAGGTGTGACGTTCTTCATTCTCTCTTACATTCTTTTTGGCTCATTAAAAATTAATCTTGCTGCCACATTCTGGATTAATTGTAAAGGTTTGATAGAACTGGCTGGAAGACCTGACACAATACATAAATGCAAAAAAAAATAAAATAAAATAAAATAATTAAAAAACAAGCAAACAAACAAAAAAACTATAGGGTGCTAGAAATCCAGTTCTGAAACTACAGCCTCCGGAGCTCACAACAACAGCCCTATTGAACATGCAGATTCATTCTCTGCCAGCAGGAGGCGCTTTCGAGCGGTTTCCCCGGTAACAGCAGAACACAAAGCAGCGCAGCACCGGACTTTGAAACGTGCAGCGCTCATATTTTATTTATAGCCTTTTGAAGTTTAATCGTCACATTAAGCTGTGTCGCGATTCTGGTCTGTACCCAAATTTAAGACCTCTTGAAATCATAATTAAGACAATTTAAGACTTTTTATGACCTTAAATTTGATAAAGTAAATTTAAGACCTTTTAAGACTTTTTAAGGACCCGCGGGAACCCTGTAGAAATAAGTATGTGCTGATAAATGCTATAAAGTACTGAAGGCTTCTCACTCACAATATACTCCCTGATGAGTCCATGTGCTTTATCAGGAGGGTTCCAGGAACACAGTACCGTCCCGTCCTCAGCGTTGTCAGAGCTCAGCTGCAGATTCTGCGGAGGGTCTGGCACTGCCACACAAACACAGACATCAGCATATCTCTTCCATGTAAATCTGAGCTGTTCCATAAATCATTTTAGTGACTGTGCTGCTAAGGTAGACTTACATCCTTCTGGTGTGCGTAGTGTGAGAACTTCATTGGTCCTATGCTGTTTGCTGAGACACTGAGTCTGAACCTTCACCTGGTAGGTGGTGTCCGGCATCAACACGGTCAGAACGGCACTGCCCTTATTACTGTTTGTGTCCATGGACGTCCACTGCTGGACACCCACCTGCCTGGAAAATATATACAGCTTTATTACTGACCTGAAGACATTTACTGTTGTGTGTCGATCATGAGTTCCCTATATAGCCTACAGTATTTAGTATGGCTGAATAATTATAAAACAAATGAAATGTCTACTGACAGTTGCCTCATTATGTCCTAATTATTTTTATTATATATATATATATATATATATATATATATATATATATATATATATATATATATTTTACATTTTATTTTCTATTATATTTTTCTTTTATTAAATACAATTAAAACAATAAAAACAAAAAATAAAACAATAAAATAAAAAACTAAAATTAATAATGGTTTAGTGGTCTGGGATTCTTTGATTCAACATTAACATGTTCCACCACTTAAAAAGCTTAAAATAAACAAACAAAATGATAATGACAATAATAATAATAATAATAATAATAATAAAACTAAACAAAAAATAATAATAAAGGTTAAGCAGTATGTGATTTTTGGCACAAAGTTGTAGTGGTCCACCTGAGAAAGCTTAAAATAAACAAACAAACAAATAAAATTAAAACACAAAACGTAAACCAAAACTAAGCACGAAACAAAAAACAAAACCATGCAAACAAAGCAAAGAAAATCAAAGCAAAGCAAAGCAAAACAAAGCAAAAAGCAAAGCAAAGCAAATTTTTTTTTATAAACGTTAAGATTTTTTTTCTCCACAGTTCAAGTGGTCCATCACCTTAAAAGGCTTAAGGCCCGTTCACACCAAGGACGATAACTATAAAGATAATGATAAAGATATAGTTCTAAAAATCGTTCTCAATATTAAAGATTAGCAGAGTCCACACCACAGCTATAACAATAAAAGCACAGAGAAACAATATCGTTGGAATCACTTTCAGAACGATTTTTTCCAGCTGATGAACAATATAACACCCAATCAGAATCCATCCTGCTATAACTAGCTCGAGAATTTAAAGCTGCAGACAAGCCGTGCGCTTAGAATAAACAGATGATATCGTTCGCTGGTGTTGACACTAATATTGTTGTGTTTATAGTTATCATTCTTGGTGTGAACGGGGCTTTAGAAAACACAGGTGTAGATGAACACAAAGCTTGAATGAATACCTGAAGTAGATGATAAAAGAGCAGGTGGATGCAGGCATATTTTTGGGCCTTGACCAGGTAAGCATCACAGCACCAGAGAAGTTGGCACTCCACTGTAGATTTTGAATTTTGTAGACCAGCAAATCCACTGAGAAAGAGAAAAAATAGGGTGAATCAGCATGAACAGTCAGTCGGCTTAATGTGGTATAATACTGTTCTTGCAGCAGTCAGATTTCAATGGCAAATACACCACAATGTCTCTCAGTGTCTCACTAGTGCAGTTGTCCTCGTCACTCCGGTCAGAACAGTCTATGAAGCCATCACACCTCTCGCTGTTCAGTACGCAGGCCTCGCCATCCGCACAGAGAGTACCATTCACACAGAGCAGTGGACCATGAGTGGCTGAGATAAAATGGAGAGCTTGTTAACATTTACAGGTATATGAAGACATTAGCCACACCACCCCATTCCTAGTTTATCCAAGTATATAGAGCATAATGTTTGTTTTATTTGACAGTTTTGATGAAAATGGGTAACTAAAGAGTGGGTAACTTTTGTACTGTATGATTCTCTTATATGCACTTACGACAGTTGTCCTCATCAGACCCGTCCACGCAGTGAGGATGTCCATCACAGCGCTGCCAATCAGCGATACAGACTGGAGGCTTCAGGCACAGGAACTGATCTTTAGTACAGCGGCCCGAAGGAGGAAGAGTTGCCAATGGAGTCACTGAGCCTTTGACTA
This sequence comes from Onychostoma macrolepis, assembly GCF_012432095.1. Lineage (NCBI taxonomy): Eukaryota > Metazoa > Chordata > Actinopteri > Cypriniformes > Cyprinidae > Onychostoma > Onychostoma macrolepis. Next base: position 14,766,267 of record NC_081169.1, read on the forward strand.
AAAGAAACATAGAAACAGCATAAAACAAAACGATAATACATATAAAGACTCGAGGGTTAAACTTATTTTAGGTTTTTTTGTTCCCCCAATGATTAAATCTTAAAAGATTCTCAGTCGGAATAAACATTAATATAATAGTTTTTCTAATAATTATTGAGTTGATGTCTGAAAACAATTAAGAAATTCATTTAATAATTACACTTAACATTTTTAAATATTTAAAATAAAATGTGTGGTGTGGAAACAATTTATAAATTCACTTTTTTATGTATATAAAATGAATATTTAAAAAGGAGTATGGAAACAATTGAGAAATTCACTTATTTATTAACATTTTTGTTCTATTTTTTAATGTTATTATTAAGTGACAACACTCAGTAGTATTAAGTGAATTGCATAATTTGTGTGAAAATGAACTGTGGCCCTTTGGGAATGTTGTGTCACCCACGTCTGAAAAGCTGAAAAGCATGAATTTACATGTATGAACATGAGTGTCGAATGTCACACAATTTAAAAAGCATTTAATTTGATTATTATAAAAAATATTTCATGAATGTAAAACCAATACAATAAATGGATGTATATATATTTGAAATATATTTATATACATTTTTTTTATATGATATTTCAATACACGGATTTTATAAACTGCTGTTGTATATTTTTTTGCAGGATTCTCTGATGAGTAAAAGTTCAGAAGAAAATACATAAAAGTATTTATATATATATATATATATATATATATATATATATATATATATATATATATATAAATAGAGAGCGAGAGAGAGAGAGAGATAGAGATAGATATATAAATCTCTGACTCTTTCACTAGCCATATGTTTGACACCCCTTGTATTGGCTAGGAAAAGAGAAGAGGAGGTACCTGTGGGACAGCCCACTTCATCGCTGCCATCAGGACAGTCAGTATAGCCATCGCACACCCAGGTGTTCATAATACACGCGCCAGAACCACAGCGGAAACGATTAGGAGCACAGGTAGCTGGACCCGGCGCAGGTGTGTGAGGAGCTCCACCATCTGAACACAGACACAACATAATTAACTATAATTAATCCACTGAGCATTCTCTTTTGTCAGCACTCTACAAACAAGGTTAATAGATGCTGACTGGGACACAGTGTACTGGACTGATTTGTGTACCTGAGCATTGAGATTCATCAGACCAGTCACCGCAGTCATTTTCCCCATCACACTTCCACCAGGCGGGCACACAGCGGCCGTTCTTACACTCGTACTGAAAGTAACGCGAGCAGCCCGGCTCATCGGTCGGGGACGCTGAAACAGAAAGCACAAAACTCATTAGCAAACAAGCACAGAAACAAGATAAACAGCACTTTCTCAAAGCCGTTCCAAGTATGACTGGAGCTTATTTATTGAATGCTCAGACTGGAAGTCTGTCAAAAGTTCCTGCTCACCACAGTTGGCCTCGTCTGAGTAGTCACCACAGTCGTCCATGCCATCACACTTCCACTCCAGAGTCACACACATTCCATTGGAACACTGGAAGCTGTAGCCGTCACATGTTTTCTCAAACTCAGGGTTAGTTGCTGTGGAGGAGCAGGAGAACTAATCAATTCATTACAAAACACTGCATTTGTGCGCTATCCAAGGTCCACATTTAGGACTGTCAATTAAGACTGATTAAAAATCGAATTACATGATATGCCGATTAATTAATCAAATTAAGTTGAATAAGTGCATAGATCAATTTTTGCAGAGAAGCTATTATGAATAAATTATGACACTATGAATTAAAGACAATACATTAATGTAGCAGACAAGTATGAGAAAACAAAAAAAAGCAATAGACTGCAAAAAGTGGTGAATACATTGATTGCTTTATTTTTAAACACTCTAAAAGAAATGTAATAATACATAAAATGTATTTCTTTATTCTTAATTTATATAATACACATTACCAATCAAAAGTATGGGGTCAGTAAGATTTTTTAAAAGAAATTAATACTAAATAAGAGAAACTAAATAGTAAATAATAAATTAATAAATAATAAATATTAATTTGATAAAACATGACAGCTAAGAATGCTACAAAAGATTTCTATTTCTAATAAAACCTATTCTTTTGAAAAAAATTATTATAGTTTTCTATATATATATATATATATATATATATATATATATATATATATTTTTTTTTAATATTACAACATTGATTATAATAAGAAATGTTTTTGAGTGCCAAATCAGCATGTTACAATGATTTCTAAAGGATCATGTGGCACTGAAGACTGGAGTAATGGCTGCTGAAAATTCAGCTTTGCATCACAGAAATAAATGACATTTTACAATACATTAAAACAGAAAACAATTATTATAATTTGTAATAATATTTCACAATATTACGGTATTTTTGATTAAATAAATACAGCACTGGTGAGAATAAGAGACTTCTTTCTAAAATTATTATATAACCAAACTTCTGAATTGTATATTTATGTTAGATTTAATAATTTCTTAAGGAATATTTTAAGGAATTAACATTCAGGTCAGGAGGCATAACTAAATGTGTACATTATGATATTTTTATTTATTAATGTAATTCATTTCACAATATTTACATGGACAGTCCTAGTCAGAAGCACATAATGGACCTTTTGGCTAGTTCCTCTAGTGAACATTATCTAATGGTCACATTTCAGTTAGCAAATTTGTTGGACTCACAGCAGCCTGCAAACGTCGGGTCCTCATCAGATCCATCGGAGCAGTGCCGGGTACCGTCACACACCAGAGACTGGAATAGACACTGTGCTCGGTTTCTGCACACAAACTCCATATAATGTGCACAGAGGGGACCTGCAAGAACAGACCCTTATTATTTCTCTAGTTACAATTACAACGCAGCAAACAACAATTCCACTTACAGTCATGGTCAAAAATATCGGCACCCTTGGTAAATATGATCAAGGGTGTGAAAATGAATCTGTATTGTTAATCCTTTTGATCTTTTATTTAAAAAAAAAAAAAAAAAAAAAAAATCACAAAAATCTAACCTTTCATTGGATAATAAGAATTTAAAATGGGAGGAAATATCATTATGAAATAAATGTTTTTCTCAAATACACGTTGGACACTCTATATTCAAGTATATTCCCATTCATATTCACAATTTTGAGCACTCCAGGGTGATTATCAACATGAAATTATCCAGCCATGGCTTCCTGTTTCACAGAAATATAAATAGGAGGGAAAACAAAGCCCAAATTCCCTTAATCATCCATCACAATGAGAAAAACCAAAGAATATATTTCTTATGTGCAGCAAAAGATAATTGAGCTTCATAAATTAGTGAAGTGGCTTTAAGAAAAGAGGTAGAGCAGTCAAAATTCCCATTTCCACCATCAGGGCAATAATTAATAATTTCCAATCAACATAAAATGTTACGAAACTGCCTGGAAGAGGACGTGTGTCTATATCGTCCTAATGCATGGTGAGAAGAAGAGTTTAAGCGGCTAAAGACTCTCCAAGGACCACAGCTGGAGAATTGCAGAAAATAGTTGAGTCTCGGGTCAGAAAACCTTTAAAAAAAAAAAAATATGTCAAACAGCACCTACATCACCACATGTTGTTTGGAAGGGTTTCAAAAAAAATTCTCCTCGCTCATCCAAAACAAACTCCAGCATATTCAGTTATCAGACACGACTGGAACTTCAAATGGGACTGGCTTCTATGGTCAGATGAAACTAAAAAATGAGCTTTTTAGCAGCAAACACTCAAGATGGGTTTGGTGAACACAGGCATAAAAAGTACCCCATGTGTACAATGAAATATACTGCTGTATTTTTGATGTTGTGGGCCTATATTTCTGCTGGAGGTCCTGGACATCTTGTTTAGACACATGGCATCAAGGATTCTATCAAATACCAACAGATAAAAAAAATCAATAAGTGACTGACTTTGTTAGAAATCTTAAATGGGCCATGTTTGGATCTTCCAACCGTACAATAATCCAAACACAAAAAGGGGAGTTGCGATAACCGCAATATCGCGCTATTGACGAGCATAACCGCAGAGGAATGCAACAACCGCCGCAACAGCGATATTTCAGTGTTTTCTTTTTCGTAAGGTTACGCCCTTCTTGTTACACTTCCCAGAAGTGTAAGGGTGTAAGGGTGGTGTTAATTGTGGCCAATGTGTATTAGAGAAAAACATTTATTTCATAATGATATTTCCCCCCATTGTAAATTCTTATTATCCAATGAAAAGTTAGATTTTTGTGAAATTTTTAAATAAAAGATCAAAAGGATTAACAATGCAGATTCATTTTCACAGCCTTCTTTGATCATATTTACCAAGGGTGCCGATATTTTTGGTCATGACTGTATATGTATATATATGTATATATATATACCGCAGTTTTGCTCATCAGCGCCTCCTGGACAGTCCTCCACACCATTGCAGTGAGCACTAGCAGGCAGACAGGTGCCATTGGAGCACAAGAAGCCATTGCACTTTTCTTTACCTGAAGGACAAAACCGAAAGATGCCAAATTGCACAGAATTATACATGAGTGAGCAACATGATCAGAGAAACTGATGCTGATGCATTTGGTCTTCCACAGAAAAAAGTCAAATGCCATGAGTGTGAGTAAGGCAGTGTTTGAGACTGACCACACTGGGTTGGGTCCTCGTCGGAGCCATCCTGGCAGTCATCATCTCCGTCACACACCCAGCGCTGAGGAATGCAGTGACCCGTGTGACACTGGAAACTACTGCTCTCACACGTGTGGTGACCCACTTTATGTGATAGAATGAGGAAGAGAGAGACATTGAAGAGGCAGATGTGATGTATTTCACTGCATATTTCTTGCACTGGTGTGTAAACGAGTGTCTTTTCTCTCACCAGTACAGTTGGCCTCGTCTGACCAGTCCCTGCAGTCGTTGTCTCCATCACAGCGCCATGCATCTCGAATACACACACCTCTTGCACAGGTGAACTCCCCCGGTCCACACTTGTGAGACTCTAAAAGAAAGCAGATGCAATATTAGTGTTACAATTATAATTAAAAACACATAGGTCCAAGGAAGCTAGGTCCAAAGAATCCAAGGAAGCCAAACAGATTCAAAAAATTTTATGCAAAAAGTAAATCTTGATAAAATTAAGGAATGTTTTTGAATTAATGAACAGAAGAATTACTTTTTAAATGTATTAACTATTTTTGTTTATATACAGAAATATATCAATTTACACTCATAAAAAGCAGTATTAATTTTTTTATTTTTTTTTATTTACTATCTTCTCATTTCTTCCATGAACATTAATTTATCATGAACAAATTTAGCACTTAAACTTATTTTATTGCAGTTAGTTTCCAAGGCCAAAAATGGATTAAATTAATATTTTAAAATATTTTTTAGTTTTAGTTAAAAATACCAATTCAGGGAAAAAAATATTTAAAAAAGAAAAAAGAAAACAAAAAAAAACAACATCGGTCAACTTTTTATTTGCAAGTTGTGATACAGAGCATAATCTCTAAACTGGTCTGTAATGTGTTCTTTAGGAAATTTAAAGGTTAATTAAATAGTGCATTAAAATACTGTTAAACTTCTTAATTTTATATTACCCCCAAAATCATCTCAGATATATACTGAATATTTGACATGTAGCCCTAAACACAAACACATACCACAATGCTCCTCATCGCTGTTATCTCCACAGTCATCCTCGTGGTCACACTTGAAGGCCAGTGGAATGCAGGATCCTGAGGCCACACAGCGGAACTGGACCGCAGAGTCACAGGAAGTGGTGGCTGCAGAGAGAGTAAAATGTATGAAACACAGATCATACACATTTCTGGCATTTTATATGAGACAGGGCTGATGACGTCACTCACGACACTCCTGTTCATCACTCATGTCGCCGCAGTCGTTGTCACTGTCACACTTCCAGATGCTGCTGATGCATTTTCCATTAGCGCAGCGGTGCTGGTTTGGCTGGCAGGTGTGTTCTGAAAGAGTCAATAAAGTCAAGAAATCCATTTAAATTTCATAAAAATGTTTACTTGGCTTTTGATATCTGATACTTCAGAGTCTGTCAGACCTGTCTTAATGCATGTATTATTGCGGAGCTGGTATCCACTGGGACACTGGCACTGATGCTCTCCTGAGGGTAGGATGGTGGTGGAAACTCCATCGGGGCAAACACAGTGATGCTTGTTTCCAGGCTGGGGAAGACACAGAAGGCTGCATGGCTGATCCACACAAGCATTCTGACCTAAAGGAGAGAAAAAAAAATCTTTAAAAGCTATTTCTGTATCCAAGCAAACCAGTGGGGCCAATGTATGAAGCTGAGCCCATGAAATCAATATGGTAGTTTTGCTTGTTTGTTAGCTTTGTTACTACTAAAAAATAAAGTAAAGTAAAAATACACACATTAAAAATATATTTCTCTATTCTTGTATAAACAGACCAAAAATATTGATGACTCATCTTACACCAGCATTATTTTAGCATTACTGATATACTATTATATTTTTTGTTAGTATTTTGAATTGTATTTTTATATTTTGGGTTTTATTTACTTTTAGTGATATTGTGTTTTTGTAATGTTTTTTTTGTTTTGTTTTTTTAGGATATATTTTTAGTTTCAATTTAATTTTAATTATCTTAGTACTTCAACTTAAACTAAAAAACAGAATTGCTGCCTTGGCAGTTAGCTACAATTAAAATAAAAAACATTAAGTTTAAGTATTTTATTTTATTTCAGTTAATGTTCATTATATTTCAAGTAATGAAAATGTTTTTTTATGGTTTTAGTTTTAGTTAACGATAATAATAACCCTACTGCAAATTCTTCGCATGCAAATTATTTTTCAATAAAATGCAAGAACTACAATGATAATGTAAGTTTATATATTTAGAAACGACTAATAACAATAAATTATAAAATGAGTTTAATTAAATAATTATTTTAAACATTCAATTTATACAATACAAGCTGACAAGTGGAAAAAAGAAAAGCCCTTGCAAACCCTATCATGGTCTTTTAAAGGTGTATTTCCCATGTGTTTCAGAAGGAACTGACCTCTGTTTTTTCCCTTGTAGAAGATCTTGAGATCCATCACTCCTGTCAGTCTGCCCACTAGCATCTCACTGTCTGGTGAGCCTGATTTAGGTGCTTTGAAGATTCCCATTCTAGACCAGTCATCCCAGTACAGGTCATTCTACACCAACAAACACCAGTTCAACAAAGTGTTTATGATCATTAAAGACAGTTTAATATCAGTTGCAACATTCCCAGAAGTGATAACATTGGGCCTACCTTAAAAACAGCAATAGCATAAGGATGTGGCAGGCCCTCCATTATCACAGTACGGTGGCCTCCATTAAAGTCTGCTCTTTCAATGCGGTCTCCATATGCCTCTGTCCAGTACAGCCACGAATCATCGGCCGTTATGCCGTTGGGCCAGCGAACTGCCTCAGACACAATGCAGGCGATGTTGGAACCGTCCATCCAGCTGCGGTAGATGCCTGCTGCGCGATCGCCCCAGTCTGTCCAAAACATCAAGCTAAAAGAAACAGCAACTTAGTGGTCAGGGTGAAGGGAGCATGCGGATTGTTAAGGAAAACAAGAGGTTTTTGGGAACAGCCTACCTCTCTCCTGGCATGAGCGTCAGGGCTCGAGGCTGCTCCACCACTGAAGAATTGACCAGAGTGCGTCTCAGGTCTCCATCAGAGTTGGAAACCTGGAAGAGAGACCGTGTGAAGATGACTACAGGAACGAACACCTGTAACTGATGTTGCTGTAGTTGTTTTAACCTGTGGTTACCTCGATTTTGTGAGCACCAGCATCCACCCAATACAGCAACCGGCTGATGGGGTCAAATGACAGCGCCTCCACGTTTTGTAAGTCCTTTCTGACAATCACTTCCTGTCCAGAGCTTCCATTCAAACACAGTCTCTACAACACAAAATCAAAGAAAATACTTATAAGATTAATAAATGCCTAATATCCATAAATGCCTATCATCCAGGTGGATGCTGCACACTGGTGGTGGATGAGGAGAACTGTGAAATTTTAATGGGATGTGTTCAATAAAGACATGAAATATTATAATTCTTTGTGCATTGTTAGCTTAAGCACATTGTGTTTGTCCATACTTGTGACGTCGACGAAGAGCAGATGACATTTTACAACCAACTAAAGCGGAAATCCAATTCCAATGGGTTCACATACTTTTTCTTATCACTCTAAGTAGCTATCGCACCGCGTAGTTCTAGGAACTAGCCAGCAGGGTGGCTCCTAGAGAACCAATTTCTCCCTTGGGCCGTTTTCCTGCTTGCACCAACTCTGAAGCGGCCAACAGCGACGTCTTTATTCGCGGCATTTACAAACATCAACAACCAGTGAATGGAGAATGCCGTGATCGTAGTTGTTTTTGTTGTGTGTCTTGGGATTCATTATAACGGAGATGGAATGTATACGCACAATTTAGAGGATTGAAAAAGCATGAAAATCTGACAATCTCATGAGACAACTTGCAGTGTTACATATCATCGAGGCTGAGAAAAGAACACAACGCTGCAGACAACAGGTAAATGCCGTTATCGCAGTTTTCCATGTTCCTGGTGTAAATATTTTTACACAGATTTTAAAAAATGCTGGGTAGCTGGTGTTTCATATGTGCTCGGCCAGTCAGCGTACTAGAACTAGATACGTTCCTAGAACTAAATACATTCCCAGTTCCTGAGGTGCGAACATGCCAAAAACACATAAATACTCACTCATAAATACTTCACTTGTTTCATTACTGGATGACTAAGCGTTTTTGAACAAATCTCTTGAATGAATGATTCAATGACAAATACATTTTTAAAGTCACGACGTGTCGCCACCTAGTGGCAAAACAATGCAATCCACACAAACATTATTTGAAATGCCACTTTCAAAAGGGGATTTGCTCTATTTTTATCACTACCACAGACTTCAATGTTTTTATCTGAATTATAAACTTTTATCCCAGTACTTCTGTGATAATATGAATGACTGTAAGACCAAAATAATACTCTGTAGTTATAAAGGCTGTTTGTGAAGCTGTTTCTTACCCAAACATGGTAAATGTCTGCTCTCAGATTTGAATGTTCCGGTGTGATTGTTTCAAAGGTTTAATAGACATGGGAAAATCGTTGTCATTTAAAAATGGGATCGCATGGGTGTTTGAATCGAGATCATGATCTTTCAACGATTAATCTGTACCATATATTAGATATAATATATGGTACAGATCCCTATTTTTATGTGAGTGAAGGATGTTTATTCACCTGTATGGTGTCCAGTGAAATATCAGCCCAGTATAGGCAGTTCTTCTCATAATCAAAATCCAGAGCCACGGCCTCATGGAGACCTGAGAGTGGAAGCGGCTGGTCTGTACCTGTGGCCAGGTCATAGCGGTGAATGGAGCTCCTCACCGCATACAGGATGAACTCATTACTCTCTAAAAAAGAAAAGTAGGTAAGAGGTCTTAGTTAAAAGGTAAAATAAAGACTCATTCCAGAGAAATACCCTACATATTTCACCCGAACACTCCCATGTGAGCATTTAATTTCAAAACCATTGGCACTAAAAGGGAGTTGTTCCTTGCTAACAGCTTGCACCCTTCTGGGAAGGCTTTCCATTTTCTGTTTCACTGCAAATCGTAAAAAAACTGATGGCACCGCTGAGAGTCACATCACTTCCTTCTCCCGCTAGATCAGATCTCCGCTTCTGAAAGGGCTGCTTATTTACTCCCATCGTCCTCTAGTCAGAGAGGCAAGCCAATCAACGTGGCCAATGAAGCGCGGTCAAGTGGCTGAGAGCCACAATGATGGAGAGAAGAGGCAGTCTATACAGCGACGGCTCTTAAGAACAGCTCGGTGGGGAGATGGGCTTTGATCACACTCCAACAATCCTCATTTGACTTTCAAATCCCATCTTAAGGACTGACTGGCCACGTTACTTTATTCAGCTTTCATTGTAGAAATCAGTCCATCGTGTCATCTCAGCGGAGATAGGTATAAACGGAGGTCGGAGCCAGCTCCAAATGGGTGGGACTTGTTAATATTCCCTACACCAAACCCAACCCCAAACCTACCCTCCCACTTGGAGGTCTCCCAACCTACTTGCGGCCTAAGTCCCTCCCACTTGGAGGTCTCCGGGCTGCAGCGATATATACTTGTCTCAACGTGGTGATGTTAAGGCGTTACTGTATTGTACTATACTGTCATGTTTATACTATAGACACATATTCAGACACAATTGTAGACATTACTGGGATTTTTATATGTCACGCTGTGTACTAAAATGCATTTCCAAATATCCTCAACAAATGTGTCTTTGATTGGGTTAAAAACAGGACTGATTGTGTTTTTGCTACCAAACAACTAAACAGAATTCTGAAATTATTAGTAAAAACGAGATCCCATGAGTCAAAGAGTCAAGAAGGGAAGTATATATATATATATTTTTTTTTTTTGAAAGATGTTCTGCTTCTGCTCACCAAGACTGTATCAATTTTATTTTATGAAAAATGCAGTAAAAACATTAATATTGTTAAATTTATTATTGCAACTTAAAATAGCTGTTTTCTATTTAAATTTATTTTAAAATGCATTTTATTCCTATGATGGCAAAGCTGAATTTTAAGCAGCCATCAAGTCTAGTCCTCAGTGTCACATGATCCTTCGAAAATCATTCTCATATGAACAGTTGTGCTGCTTGATATCTTTGTGAAAATTGTGATACTTTTTTCAGGAGTCTTTGATGAATAGAAAGTTCAAAAGAACAACATTTATTTGAAACAGAAATCTTCTGTAACATTATGAATGTTTTGAGTGTCACTTTCGATCAATTTAATATGTCCCTGCTTAGTAAAAGTTTCTTTTCAAAGTATACAAATTGTATTTGTTCATTTAATTCATTTACATTTTCATTTTGCAGCATTATCATCATTTTCATCAACTTGCTTTAAAACGTGCAATATAAATATACTTGACTTGTTTCTCCACCCTTATTTTGCTCCATATTCTTGTAACTTTTTTTCCTGTGTAATGAAATGTCAAAACTGCTCTTTATTTGTTTGAGGTCGTGTTATGAACTTTGACTCCACAGCTTCATGTTGCATCCCATATGATTGTGTGGTGTTACATAAAAAGAGCTTAGAGAATATGATTGTATAAGCTGAAGAGGAGGATCTTACTGTACCTCCCACAGGACAGGGCAGCATTTCACCATCCAGCCGAGTTTCAACATCTCCCCCACTGCAGCTGTCTCCAGAAACCTTCCTGTACCTAAAGCGTCAGATGACACACCTTAACATCAGTGGAAATCATTTATTCAATTTCTCTTCTTGAAGAACTTTGTTCTAAAAGTTGACACTAGGTGATGCTGCAATTACACGTTTATGAATTTTGTGCTTTCTTATAAATTCTTCTTTTTCTGTCCTGATGCGTGCTTAATATTTTGAGAAGCACCAAAGTTGTCACAAATTTATCTGAAACTGCTAATTGCATTCATCATTTATTGACATTAGAGATGCTCAGATCTGCTGGTCAATAAAAGTATAATAGTTATTCTAAATATAATGGCCAGTTACCAATACATAGCTAACATTATGCTTTTTAGACTATATATATACACAGGTACTAAAAACCAATAGTTTTGTTATTTCTGTGAAATGTTGGTTTTACATGCTTTTTCATTAAATTGACTGAATGACTGACCACATAAATAAAACACATTGATACCTGCAGTATTGATGCATTACTATGAGCAAAATAATCAAGATATATCTATATTATTTTTCTGAAACATGCCCTTAAATGGCAAGAACATTTCTAGAGTTGTGTTAAATGGGTTAATCTTTGCTGTAATTTATCACTATCCCTTTAAGTTAAATCTAGATTAAGTTCCACTGCGAAATATAAAATTCCTCACCCAGTTAAATAACCAACATTAGCTGATAAAAAAAAGAAAAGAAAAAAACAACAACACTAAATGTTTAAAAAAAAAAAAACATTATCATAATATATTGAGCATCCCTAAATGATAGTAATTAACTTTACTTCTCCATTTTCCCAGGAATCATTACTATAATTGTGATTAACCTCATTTCCTCACATCTCAACTGACTGAGGAAGAGATCTAAACTCATCCAGCTAAATTCGGTTCAAGTCCGTGTTCTAAATAAATCCTCTCCTCTCGACTGCAGATAATGAGAGGAGAGATGCATGGTGACACAGCAGCGGCAGATCTAATAATGCTCCCGGGCTGCAGCTGATGGTGGCGGCTAACAATCTGTATCCAGGAGGACACAGAGCCTTTAATAAGTTATTCACCCCCTTAAGACCTTCTCATGTTTTGCTGATTTACAGCAATGAATCACAACAGATATGATTCGGCTTTATAGAGGGAACAAGAGTCTTCAAACTGACCTCTACAAAGTAATCTAAAATAAGATTAAAATAACTGATTTCATAAGTATCCACCCCATTTAATATATAAATATAAATGTGTGTGTGATATAACAAAACAATTGTAAACAATCAGTGGTGCAGTCATTCTTTTTGGAAGTTAATTTAATTTTAAATCTACCAATTCCAATTTAAATTCTGCCTGGTTCAGTATTGTATGATAATAAAACATGAAAGGAGTTTTTTTTTTTTCCTCGAATCGGTACTCAATTACTGTTCAAAAGAAGTCTTTTATGCTCACAAAGACTGCATTTATTTGATAAAAATACAGTCAGTTATATTGTGAAATACATATATCACGTATTAAATATTATTACAATTCAAAAATATTTTATTGTATTTTAAAATTTTATCAATGTTGAAAACAGTGCTGCTTAATATTTTTGTGCAAACTGTGAAACATTTTTTTAAGATTCTTTAACAAATGAAAAGTTCAAAAGAACCGCATTTATTAGAAATACAAATCTTTTGTAACAGTATACATGTCTTTACTGTCACTTTTGATCAATTCAATGCATCCTAGCTTAATAAAAGTATTAATACTGACTCTAAACTTTTGAACTGTACTGTGTATAATCAGTTGTGTTTTTGTAGGTAAAGGTAACATTGTTCTCACCCTTTGCTGCGGCGGTAAGTGGTGCCCACCGGACAGGGTACTGGTGGGGCATAAATGTTTCCAGAAAACTCAGGATCAGGCGCACACACCTCGAGAGACAGATCCTCACTCAGCTTAAACCCGTAGTCACTGCAAACAGATAAAGTTGACACAACAAAGTAGTGGAAAATGATTGGCATTCAGAGGTGAAGAAAATGACAAAATGAGAAAAGCAAAGGAAAACGGGGTTTCGGCTCATACCACTCATAGTCCTGTCGAGTGCAGGAGCAGTTGGACAGAGTGACGGGCCTGTCGAAGTCCTCGCCGTTGAAGCAGGTGGCGTGAGGCGAGCGGCGCTTGTACACCATCTCTCTGCCGAGCAGACAGCCGTTTCCCCTCTCATCAGAAGGAGACCAGCGTTTATAGTCGCCCTCAGAGCACGGCACACCTAAATCATAACATCAGATGTAGAACTGGCTGCTAGGGAATTTGCTGAGGTGTGGTGGTTACAAGGTGCACCAATTATAAGCGCACTGTTCTCTTACCAAGAACATCACTAGAGTTGACCTGCACAATGAGCCAGCTGTGTTTCTGGTCCGCATATGAGCCAAAGATGGTGAAGATGGTGCTCTTTTCACCCGGTTCAGTCAGCAGTTGGTACACATATACCTCCTGCTCTGAGAACTGGAACTCTTTCCAGGTTTCCCCCTCGTTGGTACTGAATCTGAGCCAGCAAAAGACAAGACCCAGCTATCAGTAACATCCTAAAGCCAGATAATACTCAAAGAGCTTCTACTAAATGCAGAGTGACATTAGATCCTTAAATGGTTACTGACTTGAGTGTTTTGGTGGAGCCACCCTGTGCGATAGCCATCAGGATCCCTCCATGATCTCCCCAGGTGTAGAAATGAGGACCAGCCAGGGCCTAAAGAACAAACATATCCATTACATGGAACAACAAATGCTACTACACTTTTCAATAAGTCTGGAAACATAAAAAGTGCTATTGTAATGGGCAGCAGAATCGTACACAAATTTGTTTTTGTTGGGTAACTAATGAGAAAAGCTGTTGGCTCAACTGGTGACAAGATAATAATACATGACCAAAAAAATCCTTTATATAAGATGGGATAGTCTAGTGGTACTTCTTTAGTATGTAAAGGCAAACAGGTTAAACTCCTGATTTAACACATTTTCTCAAAAAAAAGAAATCATAAATGAATAAATAAACAAACTAGGGATGCTCATTTTGGTACATTTTTCTGACAGACAACCACCGTTCGGTATCCATTACATTAACCGTTAACTGATAAGATTTGAATATTAAATTAGTATTAAATAAATAATAGAATGGATGAGTGTCTGTGACTCATTAAATATACACCTACTGCGCTTCTGAGAACAAATAATAAACTGAATTAAATAATATAAACAACAAGAATAAAATAAAAAAGCCTACACAAAATATTTTTCACTGATATAATTAAATTAAGATGACAAAATTAAAACACACTTAATTCTTCTATGCACTTTGAAGAACCGCATGTTTTTTCATCAGGCATAAATCCTCTCATTAGAAGAAACAAAACGTACACACGATGTAAATAAAAGAATAATTGTGCAGTAGTGTAGCGCTTCATTGAATATAATGAAACTCTGTGAGATTGCGAAGAACTGAAAATGAGTGACAGCTTTTTATTGATTCCCAAACCCATTCAGAATTTGAATACATTTACTCACGGATTCACTCTCTGATAACCATTTATCCAATATTGCCTTTTGCCATTGTGTTGCCTTTATTACTTGCGTTAAGTGAAAGTGGAGCAGGTGCTTTCGCAGCGAAATATATCTGTAGGCATGTGCGGTTGCACATATCGACACATCCCCGTGAGTTAACAAGTATGCATAGAATATTTTTCTTTAACAATGCAGCAAACTTTAAAAAATACTTGGAAAAAAAAAAACTTTTAAAACCTTTTAAGTAAATAATGCCTTTAAGTAATACCTTTTAAGTATTAATTGGTCAAAATTATTTCGGTTAACGGTTAAACCATTCAAATATGAGCATCCCTAAAACAAGCCAAACAAATATGATCTACAAAAAAAGAGCAGATTTGAGCAACACATGGGTGAATAAATATCAAGTCAAGTCAAATTTTATTTATACAGCACATTTTAAAGCAAATAAGTGCTGTAAAAAAAAATAAATAACTGCAGAGAAAAAAAAAAAAATCAATCTGAGAAAATAAAGTTAAAAAGAAAAAAGTAAATAAAATACTGAGCCAATACATAAATACAACTGACAAAACCCTGAAAATAAATAAAATATTAACTGAAATCATTATCATTAAAAAAAAAAAAAATGCCAAAAGTGCAACATAATTGGATTGAGCAAATTTGGACACATGAATCGCTGCTTTGTGTGTTCTACGCAAACCCAATTTTTACCAAAATAACCGTTTTTTGTTTTTTTTAATTGCAGAGAGATGCAGGTTCTCACCTCTCTCCATCTGACCCCTGCGCTACTGGACACATACACATTGGGCTTATTGGCCAGATTCTTTCCAACAGATCCTATGCAGAAGATGGTAGAGAGAGAGAGTAAGTTGACAGTCAATATTTACACTGTATCTGGCGTCATATAGGCCTCAATTACAACTGATATCAGGTGACCATCTGACAAAACGACAGCGTTTAAAACAAGTGTAAATGGGGTATTTATGTTTCATGATGTAAACCACATGAGAGATGTCATAAGTGCATCTGACCACATCATATTTGTAGTGTAGATGCTAATGTGTCAGCCTACTCAAAATTCAGACCAGAATAGAGACAAAACAGAAGAAAATTAGCACTAACAAGAACAAACCCAGCAAAGGGCAAGAACACTGTGTTCCTCTCAGATGCTTCAGACTTTCCACTGTGACAAGAAGCCCAGACAAGGATACTGTCTGTCACCTTCTCCTTCCACACCCCTGACATCAGAATCATCGTTTTCCTTTTTTCGATGCCATGCGTTGTACTGCTGCATCACCGCAGGTGGTTTTGTCATTAATTAATTTGAGTGGTAATGAACTTCATCTCCTTAAGAGAGATATGTGGCACTTAACACGTTTTTTTTGCAATAAGAACAATGCTGAGGTGGCGTGGCCGCTCTCGGCTGGCTAAGTCGATGAGTGCGAGGGTGTGTTTGTATGTGATAATTATCCAGTGGGTGAAGTACAAATAATTAGCACATCTGCGCCGGAGCGATAGCAGCTGAAGCGGCCAGACATTTTCACAAGCCTCCTGCGCCTCTCGTCTTCATGCATGCACATTATCTAATAATCATTTAATTAAAGGCCTGGCTGCGGCTGGCAGAGAGAACACGAGAGAGAGAGAGAGAGAGAGAGGATACGAGAGGGAGGAAGTGCCTTCCAAACCATGCAAAGAGAGCAAAATCAATGTTTTCCACCAGGCGGCGTGAACTCAAGAAGTCAGGCTCATGCACTTGCTCCCTATCATTACAGTTTGTACTGTGTTCTCTGAAGGGACCTACACACACGTGGTTAACAGGAGCAGAGCAACATAAACAGGAAGAAACAGAACAAGCTGCTAAAGTGTTTGCATTTCCTCTCTCACGCACATATGAGAGGAGAGGTTATGTGACCCACCTGTTGCCATGATGAGGCCAGGTGCAGACTCTTTAGACAGAATAGGGATCCTGCGCAGCTGAATATTCAGCAGCTGACTCCATCTCTGGGCCAAGTGCAGGGAACAGCCATTGTCCAGCTGAGAGACCAAAAGAGAGAGATAGTAACTATGTAATAAAGATAAAAAAAGCACAAACAGTTCACTGGAAGCATGAAAAAAACCCTACTTCCTCTTACAATTGTAAAACTTGGCAGTCTAACTCCTTTCGCAAACACAAAACCACATCTTCATGAACACATACTTAGCAACAGGACTACACAAAATAGAGCAAAAAGTGGAGATTACACTCATGGTAGGGATAAGCACATTATATTGTTATCATATCAGTTATCTACTGATATTAAAGTTTTTGGTAACACTTTCTATGAAGCCCATATTTATAATACATTATAAGGGTATTCTTAAGGCATTATAATGAATGCATAATGCATTATAAAAAACCTTATAATACGTTATATCATCTTATAAATAATCATAACAACAATTATAATACATTATAATGCTTACGCATTTGTGGTTATAACCTTTAAGATTATGATTATTTATAACACAATGAACACCATATTAAATCTACTTTTACATTTATAATGGACTATATATCTTGACATTGTTTATTTAAGATCTGCACAGTATCTTACTACATCTTGTGAGTGGTTAGGTGTGGACTGTTATTTGAGTGTTCCCCGTGAGGCTAATATTAATTTTGATGTGAGCTAGCTTATAATTTCAACTGAAAAAAAAGAAATGCAATGTTTATATGTTAGGTTACATTTTATTATGATGGTCCCCTTAGTCTATTGACTATAAGCAACTTTGTAACTACATATCAACTAACTCTCATTAGAGTATTACTAGGCTTAGGTTAAGATTAGGGTCGGTAGAACGTTGGCGTGCTTGTAAAGTTACTTATAGTCAGTTTGTCTGTTGGGGAACCATCAAAATAAAGTGTTAGCATATATTTAGCAGATATACTACTAATACTCCAGTGACTGCTAGTTGACATGTAGTTGCAGAGTTACTTATCAACAGCTGTCTAAAGGGTGCCATCAAAATAATCAAACTGATATTAAAATAAAAATAGTTCAAAGCAAATGTGTCATATTACACATTCATCTAATCTGATATCTGATCTTATGGCTGTTTGAGAAAAAAAAAATATTACTATTATTATTACTATACTTCTAAGTGGTCTTTGATTGCTGTAAGTAAAGTAGCATAAGAAAGATGGCAAGATATGAGACTTATAATACATTATAACTATGAGAAATATAATCCATTGTAATTTAAGTGGATGCAACGTGTTCACTGTGTTATAAATCATCATACTCTTAAAGGCTATAACCACAAATAAGTAAATATTATAATACATTAAAACTGTTCTTAAGAATATTCATAAGATGACAACATATTATAAAGTTTTTTATAATGCATTATGCATTCATTATAGTGCCTTAAAAATACCCTTATAACTAATACCCTTATAAATACGTGCTTCATAGAAAGTGTTACCAAGTTGTTGTTTTTTTATGTATCACTATCATTTAGTCTTGGGATTTTATTGTTTATGCTCATGAAGATCACCTTTGCCATCATCTAATGCCCACTTAAAAAACATTAATAATTTATAAACACTATTCAAGGTAATCTTTAGCAAGTCTCAAAATGAATATCTGTTCTTCACACTGTACAGTACAATTCCTGAATAATTTGTAGCATTAAAAATTAAACATAATACATATTAAATATAATACATACAATAAGTATAATATTACATTTTTAGAATTATTAAAATTGATTTTAGTTGACATGATTTTATTTTAATTGATTTAAAACTTTTTAATTTGACAAATAAATTAAATTAATAAAACAAATATATAACATGAATGTTTTAGACAATAATATAATGTATAGACAAAATAATATAACATTTTATTTAACATTTATCAGTTATTGGCCATGAATTTACTCAGTACTTAAAGTACTCAGTACTCTAGTACTTAGAAATGATCATTCATGTATATTATATTTCGTTACAGTGGCATTTTGGGTAGTAGTGTGCAGTCTGAACAGTTAGAGGGGGAAAGAAATGTATGCCAAAAAGCATATAGCGCATTTCAGGGGAAGAAAATTCACTCAACTCTGCATAGAAAGAGCATCCACATCGGACACGTTTGTGTGCTCCTGAATGGGAGTTAAACTAAATGGACTAAAATCACATGGATCTTACTTTTATATTTTGGATAATTATTAAATTGACAGGACATCTAAAAAAAAAAACCTGACCCCAGAGTATTTGGCTGATTAATCTAGTACTTGAGTATCCAAAACGACCAACATCCCTAATACCTGGCAGTTTATGGTTCCTCCCAGGCTGTCGGCCGCAGGTGGCTGCAGAAGCTCCCAGGTTCCTCCTTTATCAAACGTGATGACTGATCGCATGTTGTCCTCAGTGACCGATCCATTGATCAGAGTGGCCACAAACACACCCCTCAGCCCCTCGACCCGGTGGAGATCTGCAAACGGCTCGTTGGCGAAGTACCTTTCAAACACACAAACACGCAAATCTGTTTCCATGTGCCATTCATATCTGCCAAGAGAGGGACTCTATGAAAATGCAAGTGGCACGCGAGCCAAGCGCATCTCATCTGCATTCCGCACTGCAGTAATTGCGTCTCTGCTCTCAGGCGGCCGTGCTGAGCTCAGTGGTTTGGCGGTGGGTGAGATCCCGCTCTGCCGCAGAGTAAAACAATAGCATGTCCTTGGGAAGCTGTGCAGGAATGATAGATTGCTTTTCTACTGACAGTGTGAGCGGAGGGACCGGTGGGCGAAGACATAGTTCTTGCATTATAGAGACGAGACCTCACTAACCTGCTTATGGGGTTGAGGCGTGCAGAGCCAAAACGGATTTACAGCACTGATGAGGGGCCGTCACTAAACCAAGAGGAGTTCAAGTAAAGGTGACGAAACCAAAAGCTGTTTAAGACCGGGCTTAACGTGAATTATTGAAGTGGGACATGTTCCTGGCTCAACATGGTTGTTGGCTCTCAGACAACGTTTCTAACTACATTTTTGGGTTGGGGCTTCAACCAAAATTTGCATCAACCTATGATTTCCTTTGGATTTTAGGAATTATGGTTAGTGTGAAGTTGAGAAAAAGGCATTATGGTTAGTGTCGGTCAGTGGTTCTTGTTTTTTAGGGTGAAAAATAGAATGTATGTTGAAAGTTTCTATTGAAAACTGCTAAGAAATGCATTAATTAATTTATTTATCTATTTATGCATTTTCAGATTTACACCAATGTTCAAAAGTTTAGGGTCAGTAAAAATTTTTCCAAAGAATTAATATTTGTCATCAGCAAGAATGCATTAAATTGATTAAAAGTGACAGTAAAAAACACGTTACAGAAATTCAGGATTCAAATAAACGCTGTTCTTTTGAACTTACTATTCATTAAAGAAACCAAAAAAATCGTATTATGGTTTCCACCAAAAAATTATGCTGCTGTTTTCAACATTGATAATAAAATGATATGTTCATGAGCACCAAATCATCATATTAAAATGATTTCTGAAGGATCATGTGACAGTAAAGACTGGAGTTATGATGATAAAAATTCAGCTTTGCCATCATTCAAATAAATTACATTTTAAAATATATTCAAATAGAAAAGAGTTCATTTGTAATAATACTATTTCACAGTATTACTATTTTTACTGTATTTTTGATCAAATAAGTGTAGCCTTGGTGAGTAGAAGAGACTTCCAAAAAAAATGTAAAATTACCAACCCCAAACTTTTAAACGATTCTGTACAGTTTTATAATTAATAACAAAACTCTTTATTTTCTTTTAAGCTTATATGTCGAAATATGTCACATGTAAATAGTATTTTCGAATTGTTTGTAAATATTCTATATATCATTTGTAAAGACAGAAAACTACCAATAAAAAAAAACTAAATAAAAGGCAATATAAAGTCCTTAACATTAATGAATGGGGTTAGGGACACGATTATTTAAAGGGATAGTTCACCCAAAAATGAAAATTCTGTCATCAATTATGTTGTTCCAAACCAGTAAGACAAATTAAGATATTTTTGATGAAATTTGAGATCTTTCTGCCTCTCCATAGACAGCAAGGCAATCAACACATTCAAAGCCCAGAAAGGTAGTTAGGACATCGTTGAAATAGTCTATGTGACATCAGTAGTTCAACCGTTCTGTTATGAAATTACAAGAATACTTTTTGTGCACAAAGAAAACAAAAATAGCGACTTTTTTCAACAAAGTTCTCTTTCGTGTCAGTCTACGCTGAGCATTCACAAGAGTATACCAAGATGTGGTAGTTTCATTGCTGTCTATGCAGGGTCAGAAAGCTCTCGGATTTCATCAAAAATATCTTAATCTGTGTTCCGAAGATGAACGAAGGTCTTAACGGGTTTGGAACAACATGAGGGTGAGTAATTAATGACAGAATTTTCATTTTTAGGTGAACTATCCCTTTAACCTGTTCCAAGACCAACAAACATATGTCCTACTTTGGTAAATCACTTTTATGGTCACACCATCTGTGTTTATGTACTGTTCTGCAGCAGGAAGGCATCTCTCTCACACACACACTGTGATGTTCAACTGTACCTGATGAGCGTGTTGCTCCCCGAGCCATCAGGGCTGTAGAACAGCACGTTCTCTAAGGACAGAGAGAAGGCTAGGCCCTGTGTGTCCGAGATGTACAGGTGTGTAACGTTATTATTGTGATTCACGCATACGAACACCTGTTCCTCCGAAGCATCTGCTATGTAGTACTCCTGCAGAGAGAGGAGAGCAGGAAATCGCATGAGACAGGTAAACAACATGAAGCTTTAAAAGTCATGACCATAAATATATTCCTGAGACTAAGCGAAGCTGACGGCACTCACTGTGATGGGGTGGCGGGTGTTAAACTGAGCTGCTCTCATTGGCTGCCGGTTGTAGGAAACCCACAGCTGGACAGACTGAGTCTCATGGCTCCCAAATAATGTCTGTGGAAACACATTCTTTAATGAGCTTAACCAAAACAAATAAATCAAATTGGATATCACATATTACAATTTGTTAAAATTAGAGACAGGGTTATTATTGGTAACTAAAACCGAAACTAGAAAACAAAAAAAACTTACTTGAAAGAAAAAAAAATATATATATTCTATTCTTATATTAATTTAGCTTACCTTGATGTACTAAAGTAAAACTAAAACTTAAAAAAAATAATAATTTATATATATATATATATATATATATATATATATATATATATATATATATATATATATATATATATATATATATATATATATATATAAACTACTAAAAATTACAACAACAAAAATAAAAATAAATAATTACAAAAATTAAAACTGATTCAAAATATATATTTAAAAAAAACTATAGCGGTATATAAATGCTAAAATAACACTGATTAGGGATTAACCAATAATGTCATCTTATGGCCAATAATATTTTAATATTTACTGTATATCTATATTATTATTATATATATTATTTTCTTCAGCTTTGACACAGTAATAACAGTAATATGATTAATAGACTACAACAAAACCAATATGCATTTTGATTATTTTATTAATAATAAAATTCTTAAAATAATATGAATAATTTATAATAATTTGTCTAATAATAACAATAATGTATTATTATTATTATTATAAATAAAAGTAATTTATACATTTAATTAATAAAAATAAGATTTTAAAAATAATTTATAATTGTAGTTGTTGTTATTTAAGGCATTATATTTATACAAAGATGTTTTGGAATCTGAGTGTTCAGTTTTATTTTTTAAACATATTTTCTACTAATTTACACTGCTACTCAAAACTGGAACTGGATATGGTGTAGCAAAATAATTCAAATTAAACATCACAGAGTCATAAAGATTTTATAAGGTGATCCGATACATTCAGTTACCATAAACTGTGGCATAATATAAATAGGGTCTGAATGGCAGACAATATCAGCATTGGGAGATATGCCCAGCCAGCACTGTTTTCACTGGGGTCCTGTACTTGATACCGCTTAATAAGGACTACTGGGGATTTGGAAGAGGTAAAAACAGTATGTCTCATTTGTACTTCTAAAACTGCTGGTTTTTCAAAGATAAAAGAGAAGGAAAGCTGGTGCGAGCTGTAATAATCTAGTCAGTGTCCCAGCAACCTAGATGTGCCTCTGTCTAGCACTGTCTGAAATGAGAAATGCGTCACGAAGGGATGAGTCTTTTCACTCCTTCTTCCCAAGTCTCTCTTTCACTTTCTCCCCTCAGGAAATCAAAGCTTCAATCAATTCTGAAGTTCAAGCGGTTCAATCAGTCTCTCCTTTGTACGACAAGCTGTCACACTGTAATCAAGCTCTGGGTGAGTAAGAGTTACTTACATCAGGTTCACAAAGCCTCACAAAGCTGTAAATTTAAGTCTCGCTATAATAAACAGATTACGTACAACCAAACTAAAGATTTGTGTCTGAAATCACTCACTCAATATTCACTGCATAAATACCTTACGTGAAACGAGGGAATTCAAATGACAAAAAACTACTACCATTCAGACAGATTTTGCAAAACTGTTTTCTTGCCGTGTAAACAAGTAAACAGATTTGCCTAAAAGATTAGATTTTTGCTGCCTGCATAAAAGCCAAAGATGCCATTAGAGGTGAAAAAGGCAGTACTCGGAAAAAAAAGAAAAGAAAGAGATTCACCACATTAATCAGGTTTATTGCTGTTTCCTAGATCATGCTGCAAAGTCAAAAAGGCTTGCAAGATGGGAGTGGTAACAGGCAAAAATACTAACAAACACAGCCAGTGAAAGGGATTTATTGGGTCAGTGTAAGAACAACAGGAAGACAGCCTGTCAGATTAAAGTGTATTTATAAGCATAATCATCCTGAAAAACAAGTTTAACCACTTCCTTGTTCAAAGGCACAGAGGCTCAGTGTTTTCTTTCTCAGCTCTCTGCACTGCCTCGTTTTTAGTCACACCATTCATGCTATTGATTTATCTCGCTGTTAACGGCTGTCTCCAGGAACAGACTGCAGTGTTGTGGAAGCAGCCAAAACACAATCTGGCTTTAGAGAGCAAAGACCAGGGAGATCTCTCGAAACAGACGCTGTTGCCGAGAGATCTTAAGAGAGCAAAGTGTGCGATAACAACAATCAAACCACAAAGCTGCAACAACCAGATCCAGATGCCAATGTTTAGATAGGGTACCATAATATCAGAATAATAAGTTCTTGTGTAAACAATACATCATTAAATGCAATTACCGGACAAGGTTATATTAAAAATGATGGAAAACATTATGAAGTATTTAGTATTTCATATTATATTCAAATATTAAATAATAAAAGTTATATGTAGTATACTTGCATATGAAAATACACTACATATTTTACAATATAATTTAATATATAAAAACATTATATCATTTGTTTAAAATAATTTAGTTAATTTTTTTTATTTTTTTTATTTTTTATTTTTTAAGAGTTCACTTTTTAAGTGAAATTAAACTAAATTATATTTCTTTTCCATTTGCCTTTAAAAATTATAATATAATTTTTAGGTCTGGAAATCAAAAGTTTAAAACATGGTATTTTTAAGAAAACATTGTTAAAGGAATAGTTCACCCAAAAATGAACATTCTGTCATCATTTACTCACCCTAACGTCATTCCAAACCTGTATAAGTTTCTCTCTTATGTTGAACACAAAAAAAAGATATTTTGAAGAATTTTGAAAAGAACCAAACAGTTGCTGGTCACCACTGACTTCCATAGTAGGAAAAAAAATACTACTGAAGTCAATAGGGATAGCTAATAAATAATAATAGTACTAATAACACTATATTATATATACAGTATTTCATATTTACATTTAATATATATATATATATATATATATATTAATTGTCACAGTGTAATTTAATGGGGCTGTTTTTTGAATATGCAAATAAATTTATCATAATTCAATAGCATCATAACTGGCACCTTTCAGGAATGTGCAGAGCTGCTACAGAGATAGATGCACAATGTTTCTGTGATTGAGCCGTTAACGAATCCTGTCAGGTGGTCAGGTCAGAAATGTTCTCCCAGGGCTCCATTTGCACCTGACACGTAGATCCAACCTCCAATTTTAGCCATCACAGTATCATTAAGCATTTATAGGCAGTTAGCCACAAACAGCCCCTCTGAGCAAACTGTCATCTCTAATTCTGCTGCTGTAGTATCCGAGTGTCCCTGACTACAAACTTGACAGCAAAACTCGCCTATAAGAAGCCTTCTATTCTTACATGCCAACATGAATGGAATCGTTTCTGGCACAGCCGGCCTAATGAATATCTGGCTTTGGAGTCACTTTGCCGTCTTTGTGGAGGAGGCATTTATCTCTGGAACAACAGCCGTACTGTGCTGGCAGTCTCTCCCATCGCTTAGTCTGGAAGACAGATCAGACTTTCAAGCATGAGTGAGAATGTGTAGATGCAGAATGTTGAAGTAACACAGTGTGAAAAGTTCTGCATTGCCGCGATGGTCGGTTCAAACTGAGGACCCTTTCCTAACAGTAAAGACTCTACTGAAGTCTATAGAGTCACAGGAAAAAGAAAATTATATTTCTCTTTACTATAAAGAGTTATAAAGGTTCTTTAATCAGTATGTGAACAGACTCAAACTTTG
The DNA here is from genome assembly GCF_012432095.1 of Onychostoma macrolepis. Lineage (NCBI taxonomy): Eukaryota > Metazoa > Chordata > Actinopteri > Cypriniformes > Cyprinidae > Onychostoma > Onychostoma macrolepis. The sequence continues at coordinate 14,791,755 of NC_081169.1, forward strand.
GGTTTTGATGGTTAGCATAGTTCTGCCAAAAATTTTAAAATTTGCAAAAAATTTACTCATCCTTCAGACCATCCAAGATGTGGAGCCCTATTTTAACAATCCAAGTCCATGGTCTGAAGCGCACAGCGCAGGTGCACTTAGGGCGTGTCCGAATCCACTTTTGCTAGTTTAACGACGGGAAAAACGGTCAGTGCAGCCAGTGCGGTCTAAAAGGTTTGTCCCTATTCTCTTAATGAGTAATGGGTGTGTTTTGGGCGTAACGTGCAATAAACCAATCAGAGTCTCATCTCCCATTCCCTTTAAGAGCCAGCTGCGCTCATGCCATGGCGGTTTTGCTATTTACACGGCGGAATTTGCAAGCGCAAAGACTGAACGCATCTCCAGAGAGGAAACGGAGCTGCTCGTGCACCAGCAAATAGCTAGGTTAATTCTGATGGATGCAATGACTATACATTATGACACAAAGGCATTTTTATATTTATGTAGCCTACACAATAATAATCTTTTACATTGTAAATTGTACTCACTTCATTTTTAATATTTGGCATGTTTGTGTGCTGCTGCACACAGTGTATGTGCGTTGTGGACCCACCTATAGGCGCATATTACTAACGCGCTCTTTAAATAACAAAAAAAAATACTTTTAGTTTTAGTTGGTCAATAACATAGTCTATATCAGTTGCCTCAAAAAAGCAACACACCTCAGTTTCAGACCAGTATGCCAATGGGCGCACAAATGGGCGCAAATGCATTTGCTATTTAAACAACATAGTGCAGGACGTGGAAATGGCTGAAACTAGCAAAAAACACTTGCATCGCACCTGGTGCCACACTGCGCCGGGTGTTTGATAGGGCCCGTAGAGTTTGTCTCTTCATCGATACAGAAATTTAGCATTACATCACTTGCTAAACAATGGATTTTCTGCAGTAATAATAACAATAATAATAATAATAATAGTTTGCGTAATAGTTTCTGCTTCACAAGATGTTAACTAATGGACTGAAGTTGTGGGGATTAATTATTGATTATTGTGATGTTTTTATCAGCTGTTTGTACTCTCATTCTGACGTAGTGTTGTCACGGTACCAAAATTTCTGTATTCGGTACAGATACCAGTGAAAATCCACGGTTCCAATTTCGGTATCAAAGCAAAACACAAAAACATGGTAATTAAAAAAACACACTATTTTTATTAGATAAAGTCAAACAAAAATAAAATGTGCAAAAATCAATGCCATTCTTTATACTTATTTAAAATTGTGTTTCAAGTTTTTCCGCAAGTAATAAAAGTATGAAAAACAGTAAACAAGTTTCACCCAAATTTAATTTGTCTTTTAATTAATGAAATTTAAACACATTTTATTTTTTGGTAAATAAAGGGGATTTACTATTAAAATTAAAACATGGAAGAAATATTGTGTAATTATTTCTTAAAAAATAAAGTTTTAAGTTTTTTAAACAGTAGTAGTAGTATTATCACACACATTCTACTAAATAATAGTCTCATATTTCTGGCACAATGTCTAAGTTAAACTGAACTTTTATTTTGACGGGTTGCCATGAATACCTTTAAATTTCTGTCTGTATATGATATGACACTGGTTTTACTCAAATCAAAAGGTAAAATGCTCATGAAGGGAATCATAGGGCCCTACGTGTTAAGAACAGGCTTGACCGGGTACTCTGTACCACGGTACTTAAAAAAACCTGGTACCGTGACGTTTTCATTTTTTTAGTACCGACTTGGTACCGAAGTACCAGGTCTTTTGACAACACTATTCTGACGGCACCCATTCAAAATCTGTTCTGTTGAAGAAACAAACTCACATCTTGAATTGCCTGACAGTAAATTTAAAGCAAATTTTCTTTTTTGGTGAACTATTCCTTTAATCCAGTATTATATAGACCTCATTTGAAGCAGTCAACAACTAACTCATTGAGCCCATTGAAACAATAATCAAATTAACATCTGATTCATGACTTTATGGAAACCTGTAGATAAAGATATACATTTACAAGTTTTCTTGTAATGAAAGGTATTTTACTTAAATGTATTAATTTGAGACCACTTTAGTGCCTTCTGACATGCCGTAATCATGCTTAAAATCTCTCTCCGTCCTCCTTCCGTAAATATCTTCCTCCATCAAAGTTCAGATTACACCCTGAAACCAGGTTATCACTAAAGCAGCTTGCAGGGCTACAGAGAGGTGAGGACGTGAGAAGAGAAAAGGCTTAATTATTACTAAGAATCTCTATGACATTATGGATAAATCCCTGAGATGAGAGGACCTTGGTTTCCACAGCTTTAATTAGTCTTAGAAGCTTCTCACTGCCAAAGGCTCTTGTGATATTCATTATGGTAATCCTATTAGCCGGGCTGCAGATAGAGGGACTCGACACAATGAGAGCAAAAGAGTGAGTCAGAGAGAGACACAGTGACTGAAAGAAAAAAGGGTGACAGATTGAAAAAAGGGAGAAAAAGACTGACATCAATGTCGTCCGACTGGCAAGAGACTTTGGATATGTTCCAAAACCTAGTGAACACCCTTGCTGCCTACTATCTACATAGGCAGAATCCTAACTAAACTGAATCTCACTAATGACTAAATTTTGAAAGTTACACAAGCAGCAAATCACAAAGTATACAGAGACTTGACTCATAATTGCTTCCAATAGAGTTGTGTTAGCATGTTGCTAAGCTAACACAATATAATAAGAACAAATATATACACAAACATTAGGTGAAATAGTGATTTTAACTATATTAATCTTTATTAACACTTATCAGTATTTAATGATTAATTACCAGACAACAATTCTCTCGCTTCGTCCACCATCTTGGGATTTTTTTTTTTTTTTACTATGCTTGTTGAAAAACGTTCTGGTCTTCTCTATAAATGAATTTTTGTCTTGTGATTTGGCAAAAGAATTATTTTAGCATTTTTGTATATACTATAATATAGTATTTATTATTATATTTAATCAGATATTAGTTTTTATGTTTAATTTAGGGGTGGGTGATATGACCAAAATCTTATATCACGATATGAGCAATTTTATTTCACGTAACGATTAAGGATGCATCGATCTGATACTCAGGATCGGTATCGGCTCCGATACTGGCATTTTCTGCCAGATCAGGTATCGGTCAAACGAGACCAATCAAAATCCGATATTCTGCGTATACCATTCTGTGTTATTGTTAAGCCCAACGAAAGCACAAAAACATTATAAAGCACCATAAAGTCAAAGTCCAAGTGTTCTGAAGCCGTTCCATAGTTTAATGTGAGGTACAGATGAATATTTACCGCATTGACCCGAATAAGAGACAATGTTTTTTTTCTTGGAAATGCATCTGAAAAAATGCGGTCGTCTTATATTCAGGGTCTAGACTTTGACATGTCAATAATACACCCACAACAATAGGTGGTGCCAAAAATGCATAAAACAAGTGTGCCATGAAATATGTAATGCATGTTGTAAAGATCGCGAGTGAAAACAAGAGAAAAAGAAAAGCTTACAGCGGCTCGAGTCGTGACTGTCATGTTAGCCTGATGGGACCAAACTTCCTCTGTAAGTGATTTTAAAACATAAGACAGTACCCAGATTTGAAGACTACAATAAGATTTCACTTATACTGTTAATAAAATTTTGTTAGGCTACTATGAGATGGGTAGCCTAAATGTTATATAATTCAGATGGGCTACCTGTTATTTTTATGGTATATCAAAAAGTGTATATTTTTCAATGTCATTGTTGGTACATTTTACCAGTATTTACCATATTTTCAAAACAAAAATTAAAATAGGAAAAATATGCAATATGAAAATAATTTAAGAAAAAATGTGTTTTACAGAGAGGAAAAAAAAAAAAAAAAAAAGAAAAAAAAACAAGGTTTGGTTTTCAAAAAGCCTTTTTCCAAAAGGTTCATCTGGAAAAAGGGGGCTCGTCTTATATTCGGGTCAATACGGTAAGTCGTTAAATTCAAGTTGACGTAAACTCTTCTCTCCACTGCGGCTGTCTGTCATCCTCCATTCAGCATTCAAACTGCATGTCGTGTTCAGTTACGACAGTCAAAACGGTGAAACTCTCTTCAAGAGCATGTTGCCAAGTTCTTTCAATGGAAAGTAGCTAAAGCCCGCTTGAAAAGTTGCCATATGCTAATTTGCATATTCATGACGTCAGTGCGTCCTTTTTATGTCTATGTCTATGATAGGACAGAAAAAGAAAGGCTATTAATAATCTAATGTATAGCACAGAGATAGGACTCCTATCTATCATATGTTGCTGCCTTCATTACTGTGCTATACATTTAAAATAAATGTCTTTTAATTTTATAGTTTATATTTATATAAAAATTAGGGGTGTCAACGTTAACGCATGCGATTAATCAAAAATTAACGCATTAATATTTTTTTAACGCAAATTAATCGTTTGATAAAGTTTGACCCCAACTTCTTGCCTTCATCGCAGCGCGGAAGGTTATCTATAATAATGAGGGTACAGTGAACCAGTGTTGCCAGAGTCACGGCACAAGTGGGCTATTTTGAAAATACATTCGCAGGAAAAATTACAGAGCCATGGGTTGCGTTTTTTTGGGCTACTTTTATAACGTACCGCGGCCGCCCAAAGTAAAATAGATCCTTTTACTAATGTGTATTATACTTGGAATGTATGCCTGGCAACTTAAGAACGGAGAGGCGGTTGTAACATCACAACAACGTGAGTTTCAGCAGGGCATACATTTAAAGGCTTTTAAACAGCAGAAATAAACATGACAACAGCCACTATAGATTATATAAGATAATAAACACACGATTACGATAGATATGGTCTGTATGTGATTTTCTTGAGTGGAATGTGTACATCTGAAATGATAAATTGTGCAGCGATATAAAAGGCTATAAATAGCATATTTTAACAACAGTAAACGACCAAATTCCACATGTGATCATGAAAGGAAGTTATTACAAACACTCGATGGTAGTTTGAAGTGAGTTCCGAGTAAAAGTGTACTATTAATCTCATAAATTGTCTTATGTAGCATGATGCTAATGTTAGCTCTAATGCAGCTGCAGAACAGGTCCAATTCTTCTTTATAATGTATTTTGTCATAATACTTCATGTAAGGTCGCAAGAAATGTTTTGTTGTATTTATTTAGAAATACTTTTGATAATAGTTGCGTAAATGTATACTGGGATTGAAGCGATGTGGCTTGGTAAACATTTTATTGCCAGTATAAAGGCTGATAATGGCTGAATAAAAACAAAAGAATAATGATAAAAGAATAATAAGGATGTCTCATACCTGGTGGAAGTGTGTTTCCTTAAACTATAGTTTTATAGTTAGCACATAGTCATGCATTTCTTTTTCAACACATTTACAGGTAAATCCTAGTATTTTAAATTTGCGATTAATCATGATTAATCACAGTCCATGACTGTGATTAACACGATTAAATTTTTTAATCGATTGACAGCACTAATAAAAATACATGTATTTGTTTTAATTAATGTATTTTACAACAATACAAAGAGCAATGTGTAACATTTTACCAGATTTAGTCCTATACTTTTTCACTTTTATTTGTTCCCCACTAAATGTTTTGATTTTATAAAACTGTGCACTCATATTTTTTCTAGAATAACTTTTGCAGCTAAATTATCCACTAACCTTATTTATAATAGTATTTTTGTCATAGATTATGATTATATATTTTTTATGTTTAACAGGTCAACACACAGAAGTACAGAAATTCTACACTGATTTAAAAAAATCGAATCGGAATCAGCCAATACTCAATTTTCTGGATCGGATCGGATCGGATCTGAAAAAATGGTATCGTTGCATCCCAAGTAACGATATATATCACAATATAGTTATTTTTGCTTTAAAGGGGTCATATAATGCGATTTCGTGTTTTCCTTTGTCTTTGGAGTGCATATATAAGATCTGTAAAGCTGCAAAGATTAAATTCTCAAACTTTAAGAGATATTCTTTATAAAAGTTAAGACTCTGCCACGCCTTCCTAAATCGGATCATTCAAACACGCCCCACATGTCTACATCGTGGTGTGGGAAGATTTGCATAACACCGCCCAAATGTGTACGCAATGAAAGAAGGCGTAACTTTTATTCTCGCTGTAGTGTTGTTGCTGCCGCCAGCGCCATGTCGTGGAGATTAGCTCATTAAAGCCAAGTAAACAGTTTAATTTAGTCCTACACTTATTCACTATTATTTGTTCCCCATTATGTTTTTTTTCCCCCCACTAATTTTAGATTTTATAAAATTATTTTGCACTCATGATTTTTCTAGAGTAACTTTCCTGCTGAAAAGAAAAACAAAAAAAACAATAGACACCATCACAAAATTTGTAATGATTTTACTGGCTATAATGGGACTTGTATTGGTTTAAATGGAAACTGGACCCTGTGGGTCTCTACTGGTAATTGGTCACCTTCTATTGGTGGCTCGTTAAAACCAATACATCCAAATGGAATATGTCCCAAAACACACTACAGAAAAACATTTTTAATGGTTTTAATGGTTAAAAGTTGATGGTTTGTAATGTTAGTAATGGTATTTGTAATGAAAACCATTAGAATTTTCTGTGATGGTTCTATTGTTTTTTTTACAGCAGGGTTTTACTACTGAATTATCCACTAACTAATAGTATTTTTGTCATAGATTATAATTATACATGCATTCATTTGTTGTTTTTCTTTACAATAAAGTTGTCTATATTTCTGAAAAAGTGGTATTGAGCCACCCCTAAAAATTACAAAAGTGATTTAGTCAAGAACAGGGAGAGATTTTCTCTCTTATGTTGTTTGATTACCATGAATGACAGACAGCAGAAATATTAGACTGCTGTCACTTTAAGAGCTGCCCGGATCCAATATGCTGTTACATATGTGTTTTCTTTCTTAGCTGTTTGCTTTCACTTAAGACTTAAATTACTGTGTTTACGAGGATACTTTCAAAGATGGGCATTTTGACACATACAAGCGTGTGTATTTAAACATTCAAGGCCTATAACGCTGCAAAAATAACTCGGTTCAACACTCCCGTGCTCTATGAGCAACAGCTCCCCGTGCACACCTCTCAGAAACAGTCTTTCAGACAGCACACGCATTTAGCGAAATAAGTTCTCTTATATCACCCACCCCTAGTTTAGTTTTCTATATAGCTTTAATTTATTTTGTCAGTTTCAGTCGTTTTTGTAATAAAAAACAGATTAGAAATGTTGGTGTGGCAAAATAAAAAATAAATTAAAATACATTTTAAGTTGACGTTTTTCATCAAATTAATTTATATTTCACTATTTACTTCTACTTTAGCACTGAAACTTTCAGGTTTAGTTAATAACCACACTGGGCTAAACATGTTTATCTTATGAGTATGCAGAGAGAATATATAGCATAATTAAGATAAGCCCGTTTAAAAAAATAGGTTTAACTAGCCTAAGATGGTTTGCTTGTTTTAGCTGGTCTCTTGATTTTTTAACAGGTGATGTTGGAGGACCATCTTAAACCAGTTAAGATTGGCTTAGGAAAGTTTAAGCTGATTCTTTTCATCAGGGGCATCTTATGCCTCCTTAAAATGCTGCCTCTGTAGATGGCTCACTCAGTGTTCGTCTGTAAGCGAGAGACTGAAAAAAACGAGAGACAGAAAGAGAGAGGGGGTTGCTCCAAGGGTACGTCTGGCCAGCAGGGTCAGGGCCAGGCCACACACAGTCATCAACAAGCAAAGGCTCTCAACAAGCCTGTCACTTTCGCTCTCCTCAAGAGTAGAGATATTTACAACCATCCCAGCCAGACAAATTCCACAGTGCTGCTTGCTCTGGCCTGTTTACTATTTGTCTGTCTTGTTATAGACCTCCTTAGGATCATTTTGTTTAATGCACTATGTAGACAACTAACTTGCACTGCAAAGAGCTGAATGGTCTAACCATAATAACCACTAATTATCCTGATGTAAATCCATCCACTCAGTAAGCAAAGTATCCAAATCCGTTACAAAAAAATTCACTGGAACTGTGGCTCACCAGAACATAGAGAGCAAATTTCCCATTGCCGCTTGTGGAAAATTCTGAAAAATCACTCAAAGCGAGTGTGTATTGCTCCTTTTGGTCTATGCCTCACCAAAGTGATTCTCTATGAAATGAGATTCAGATTACTTTCAGGATCCTTGAAGGGATAGTTCAGCCAAAAATGAAAATTCTGTCATCATTTACTCCCCATCATGTCATTCCAAACCAAACTCTCTTTCTTCTGTGGAACACAAAAGAAGATATTTTGGACAAAACCAGTTGAAACATTCTTCAAAATACCTTCTTCTGAGTTCCATAGAACAGCACGAGGGTGAATAAATAATGAAACAATTTTCATTAATGTATTTCCTACATCTTTAATGCACAGTCCTTCACAAACAAGAACAATAGGAGCAATTATAAAACTGTTTCTTTGCATTACAGCAGCGCTCTGTGCCATTAGCACAGCGTAGTGTGGAAGACAGGACCATATGGCGGCACTGGGCAGCAGAACGCATATAAGTGGTGCATGAGTGGTTAGAAGCACCCCAGGAAACCAAGCCACAACTTCATTAACGGAACATAGATCAGAGCTGTCAAGCAGGCAGCTCCTCCAGCACGGTGTCCAGGGCCGTGGTGGTGCCATCCGTGCTGCACCGCTCATAAACAGCCCTCAAAACTCCCACGGAGTCTCTGGCTTTCTGATGCCACAGATAAATTGCACATTTCTTCCCACTTTAATGGGTGACTTAGGTCGGCTTCTGCTTTATGCAAACCTGGCAGTGCCATGTGTGACCTAACAGATGCTTCATCCACTTCTGGGCAGTCAGACATTTGCTGTGGGATGAGGTTAGTGAGATGCCAGCTGATGTGAGGTAGAAATGATTAACCACTGAATAAGCTCAAGGGTGAGAGATACACTGAAATATAACACTAGCTGTGGTCAGCATAGACACGTAGTCTAGACGGTCATTGTTTCAGCAACCAAAACTATGCAAAACTTTATGGAGGCATATTAAATGAAAACAAATATTTCAGGCTATATTATGTTCCCATCTTGGATACGAGGCAAATAAAACAGTTTGACAGATACAGCTTAAAACTTTTTATTTTCTATGACTGATGACCTGTGGTGCAGGGCTAAGTAATGCTAACTACCTCACAATACAAAACACATTGCAGCACATGTCAAAATGATGTGGGATAGTAATTGTTTCTGCTCAAAATTGTGAGATAATATTAGTGTCTAACTTCAATAAAAAGGGCAAAAATAGTTGGTCCAGAGAGTGTAAATATGCATGATCACCTTCAATCTCTTAAGCAGTTAGCATTTACAGAGTTTCCATTTATTTCAATGAAACTCTTCATTAATAGATCTACATGGTATTATGTAAATGCACAAATAAAAAAATATACATGTTTTAAAGCAGTGGTTCTCAAATTAATAAATTATCCAAGCTAAATTTAAATGCTAAAAAGCTTATATACCAGCTACCAAACGTGCTGTATTAGGGTGGCCGTATGTACCATTTATACGGGACACGTCCTGGCCAAGATTTTTATATTGCCTAAAACATCCAAAGTAGTTTGACCAATAACATGCGGGCATTGTACATAATTGACCAATCGTGGCACGTGAGAAGGTGGGATCGACAGAGAACAATCAAAGCGATGCAAATACGTGCACGTGTTTGTTCGTTTGTTCGACTTGAAGTGCCGCTGCGCATCGATCATTGTATGACACCAAAGTACAGCGAGAGTGATTCGAAAGCATAAGGCGCCATCTGCTCTGCTCTCTATAGCTCTCGCGAACATACAACGATCGATCTGCACAGTGCAAACAGCCAAAACCTGGATATTTTAGGCAATATGGAAATCCTGGCAAGGACATGTCCCGTAAAAATGTCCCGTATGGTCACCCTATGCTGTATGTAATTGTTTGAATGTACTAAAGCATAAAAATACAAACCAGAATATGTTTGCATATATTTAGGAAACACGCTAAGTTCACAATGCTACGGCCAGTTATTCATGTTGGAATTTCTGTTTTTGTTTTGGTCTGTGTGATTCCACCCTAGTATTTCAATACCCCAGGTTACCAGTTGGAAAACACAGTGTATTCAACCATGGAAGCCAGCAAACGAACTGGGACAGATATCGCAGATTCTACCTGACCTACAAAGCATCGGCATCCATCTAAAAAGCTTTTTGACCAGAGGCATATTAAAAATAGATAAATCACTTTATAGTGTGTAAGGCCTGTCGCATTCCGTTGTCAATTGCTCTCGTTCCTGTTTTGTGTCCTTGATCTGGCAACCCATATGAGCGCTGAGTCTGAGGAGGAGGGTCAGGAGAAACAACGCTCTCCAATACTTTGAATTTGGACTGCAGTACCCACTTCAACCTCTAGTTGTCAATATGATGTAAGATGTAGCGTGAGCTCTGGTGAGATGTGAAAAACGCGGAAGGGCAGTGGAGAGAGCAAAACAAAACACTGGTCACGAATTAGAAGTACAAAACTAGCATTTGAAAAGAAAAATGTCGATATAAGCCAAGAGGAGACTGGTTTTCCTTTTCTGTAAACCAAACTTGGTTCTCGCAAGCCTAGCATATTCTCACCGGAGCTTATGCTACTCCTACGTTCCATGTCATCTGTTGGAATGCCTTTCTCTCGTGAACGTGCATATGACAGTTAGCAGATGCTAGAGATTACGGTTTATAAAGTTTTAAACACAGATATATTTCTCACAAAAATCTTTTTTTTTTGTTATCAACATTTTTATTTATTTTTTATACATAACATCCAAAAAAAAAAAAAAAAACTCAAAAATCTTTTGAGCCATGTGGAGTATTTTTTATAATGGATTTATGCTCTTTTATTGGACTTCAAAATCTTAAACCCCATTCACTGCCATTATAAAGTTTGGAAGAGCCAGGACTTGTTTTAATATAACTGCATATACACCTAGGATGGCTTGAGGGTGAGTAAATCATGGGGTAATTAGCATTTTTGGGTGAACTATCTCACTAAATCTTTATAACTATTCTACCCAAGACATAAACATTTCTCTTGTTCGCCATCTTGTATTTCGTCTTTTATCAAGCCTCGTGGCAGTGCATTCTGGGTTTGCGCTCTCTGTGTAGGATACACACGATGCTGCCTAAGAATCCGGCCAAAATTTGGCCTCTTAGGAGGCAACATAACTAAACCGCCTACCTTCTGGAACAGTCTTCATCTCAGGAAGCCTTAAATATTGCCTTCCAGGCAGCTCACTAGGTTTTGGAACAGAGCAAGAGTGTAACAGCAACATTGTGTAACTTTGAACATTTCTTGCGTATTTTCACAGTTTTCTGCCTCTGCTCTGTTCACAGTCTGATATTTAGCAGATGCTTTTATTCAAAGCACAGTTATTACAGGCTGTCCGTCATGGGACAATTGTGATGGTTCGGGGCACGATGGTTTTGCGGGATTCAATCCTGCAACCTTTCGGCTACCAGCTCAGATGATTAAATACTACACCTCATAAAGGGTCACCTGTCTAAATTACCTTCCTCCCAAAAAGTTCAGAAGTTCACTATTGGCTAAACACACCAGCAATCCTCCACACTTGACTTCAAGGCTTTAAATAAGCCTGTTATCACTGCCTGTTCATCTTGAGCGGGATCGTTCCTCCAGCTCTTCAGAGGAGTGTTTACTCACACTCACAGGAGAGGCATTCAGGGAGTTTGGCACAGATCTAACTCTCGGCACTCTTCCCCTTTTTCGTTTTTTTTAACTCTAGCTCAGCACTGCATATTCTTCCCATCTTTTGCTATATAAAAGCCTCAAGCTACAAATTATCCTTCAAAGGTTTGCGGCTTCGGTCTGGTCGCAGTGCACCCTTACCCACGTGGTTGTGGCAAACATGTACTTGTCCCGTAGCTGGAAGCTGTCCACCTTCTCCAGGATAACACGGCGGTTTTGCTCGTCCTGGAAGAAGTCTGTACTGCTGAGGATGCTGGAGTCTCCCTGGGGCTCGTGGCGCTGGACAAACACTGTGGTGGGGTTGTCGTACGGTTCCACACCCCTATGGGAATAGAAAGACACACATACTTGGACATATTTGTTTGGACATACTTGGAAACAAGTAGCATGTGGTGGAATTCTGAAAGCCCCCTCTCCAAATTTTTTTTAATTTATTTTTTTATGTTTAGCATAAATCTGTGCTCCAATTTATATGGCAAACATAAAAACAGCCAATAACATATTTTTGTTTCATATTTATTCAGAAATCAACCAATAACATATTTATGTGTGTTAATATTAAACACTACACTACTGTTTAAATGGCTGGGGTGAGTAACATTTTTGTTTTCGTAAGAAATGAATACCTCGTTTATACTCGCGCCTGGCTCCGCTTCGCGAGCCTCCGCTGACTGCGCGCGCACCTCCCCAAACGGACGAGGCGTTTAAACTTGACGCGTTCGCCGTTGAGATATTATTTGAAACGATAGGAGGTGTACAAACGAAATCGTCCTTTAAATCCGCAGGAACTAGAAGAGAAGTAGGAATTTTACCGGAATTAAGTCAGGACAGGACACTGTCATCAGGAGAGAGTGCTTTCAGTAAAGAATAATGCGAAAGATGTTTGTGTTGACAAATACGAACTACAGTCCCACACTAATTTTACAGAGACTACACACTTGTTTATTGTCCTTTATATTTGTATTTTTATATGTTGCAGCTTTGATAGTTGCTGGACTATTGTTTGTTGATTTAATAAAATTTTACATCAAACTTTTTATTCACTCTTTCATTTCTGTACATAATGCAGACACATTTCTACATATTGCAGTATAGTTAACGGTATGTGGGTTATTCGACAGTGTTGGAATTGCAGGATGTCTTATTTCTTATTCTAACATTTAAAATTAGACCACATTATTAGAGTACAAGTTAGACAAAAATATGGCCACGTTGAGGCTCAAGTAGGTGTAACTGTTCAAATACAAGATTAATGTTATAATGTATATAAATTGAAACCCTAGTGTTTTGCAAATGTAACACTTCTATAAAGGACTGCAAAATGTACTTTGCCATAGATTAACCCATGTGTTGTCTTTGTTATGTTATATAAAATGAGAAGATATAAGAGTTCAAAAGAGCAATGTTGATAAATATTGTTTTATTCTGAATACAATATAATACAGACACATTGTTTTGTGGTGCATAGAATACTTTGCTATAGTTACAGTGCTACAGGCATATATTTGAATAATTATTTTAAAACTATTATAAAAATTACAAAGAAAATATAAGTCCACAAAAATAAGAATGGGTCAACTTAAAGAGCAAACAATTAAATTATATGACAATTTGGAAAAATGCTAATGGCACTTTTTAAACGTGAGGTATAGTCTGTTACAACTATACAAACAATATTACATATTGATGTTGTTGTAACAAGCTTTTATAATTATTTAGATTCACGAATTAACATAAACATATAAATGCATCATTCATTCATTCAACATTGTTAAACGTGTCAATTCAAGCAGTCTTGGTTTGCTGCTTGTCCTGCCTGTTCAGCCAAAATCTCTTCAAAGCTGTTCATGTTGAATGCGGCGCCGCGCGAACTGTTCGCTCAAGTCACAAAAAACGTTGTGCACACCGCCACGCGAAATGAGGTCGCGCTCACCCAAAGCGAACTTCCGCTAACACCGCGATGACGTCATATTTGGCGCGCGCACCCAAGCGAACTTGCGGACGCGTCGAGTATAAACCAGGCTTTACACTCTATTTGTGGTGGCAATCCCCCGCAGAAATTACATTGAACATTTTCTGAAGACAGTCGGATTCCTTCTGAAATACAGTGATATAAAAACACCCGCACTGGATTTAGATTTTTAAACGTGCACAAAATCAAAGCTTTTTGGAAAATGTAGCTCTCTTCACAGCAACCATTTTCGGTTCATGTCCTTTTAAATGCTAATGAGCTACTGCTCACCCCTCTCTTCCATGGGGTGACGAGCAGTTCTCTGAGAGACTGTAAACTTTAGCCGCATTTGTCACGGAACTTGCTAATTAGCACATTATTAGGATTTGCAAAGATTCATAAAAAACCTTAATCACTTCTTCTGTAGGTGAAGCTGGTTCACAATTGATTTGCGCGAACACAAACGCATTTAGGTAGATCGGGGGCACATTCACTTCAAAAACAAAAGTAATCCACTGTGCCTTCAGCGGCTAAGATGTCGGGAGTAAATGATGACTGCTATGTTCATTATTACATCCGACAACACAACACCTCAATCGCATATGAGCCATTCTTGTCTATATCTGCTCTGGCGACGAAACAACGGCGGACTGTTTACACATCACTCAGGGTGGGTCTGTGCTAAAACACCAGTGTCAATCAACAATCGTGGGAGGGGCCTGCCAAAACTACGTCACTCTGCCAAGAATCTGTGAACAGCTTGATCTGAGAAAGAGCTTATGATTTATGGGAATTTAAAAAAACAAAAGCACTGGGTGGATTTTTATCATTATTTGGTGGTTGTGTACACAACACTGCCAACACACGTTTATGTTCAAACACCATATAAAAGTGAATTTTGCATCTGATGTTCCCTTTAAAGGCAACAGTAAAGACATTTATAATGTTATAACAAAAGATTTCCATTAAAAAATGCTGTTCTTTTAAACTTTCTATTTCTATTAATCCTGAAAAAAAGTGTCATGGTTTTTCTCAAAAGTTTAATAAACCCAAATGCTTTCAAAACTGATATTAAGAAATGTCTCTTGAGCACAAAATTAGAATTTTAAAATGATTTCTGAAGGATCATGTGATACTGACTTCATAATATTACTGACTTTAATAAATTTTTGATCGAATACATGCAGTCTTAGCATAACATAATTTAGATGGTAACACTTTACAATGTGTCATTTGTTAACATTAGTTAATGTATCAACCAACATGAACAAACAATGATCAATACATTTATTACACTATCTATTCATCTTTCTTAACGTTAATCAAAACACAGTCGTTCATTGTTAGTTCATGTTAGTTCATAGTGCATTACCTAATGTTAACAAACACAATTTGAGATTTTAATAATGCATTAGTAAATGCTGAGATTAACATTAACTAAGATTAATAAATGCTGTGAAAGTATTGTTAATTCTTAGTTCATGTTAACTAATGTTGTTAAAGCCGCAGTCCGTAACTTTTTTTGGTTAAAAATGATCCAAAATCAATATTTGAGAAAGTACATAAGCAGCCAGTGTTCAAAACTATCACCTTACTTTAGCCCGATTCACAACGGTTAGCTTATAATAATGTTTTCTAATTTGAGTGGTACGGGTAGGTTTTCGTGGGAAATTCGAGCATGGCACTGCGTCATTACGTCACGTCAGGTGGCGGATCATTTATAGCCTTTTCTCACAGCAGCTAGAATAATTAAATGTATCATTTTGATGGCGGATTGTAATCCAGAAAGGATTATGTGTTTATGAAACATGTGAATGAAATTAAATTATATTCCCGTTTTAAATGTGCTTCTGATTACAGATAGGCTGGGATTACACAAGATTTGTATTTTAAAGAAAACCAGTTCGAAAGGGAGCATAATTTGCTTTTTGGGTTAAAAGAATTTCTTAAATATGAAATTCGAATGGCATGACAATTAGATTAAACTGCGCAGAATTTGAAATTACACACTAATACACAATATACTCATAGTCACACAATGCTGATGTTGTTAACATTAATAATTTGAGAAGTATAACAATAATAATAATTTGCACGGTTTGATGTGATATGAGCTAACCGATCTTTAGATTAAATCACCATTGGTAGCGCAATTTATGGTAGTGTTTTTTTCCTCAGTTGGTCAGAACAAACATGGCAGACTTGTTACTTGTTCAGATGGCAATATACGGTGAAAATTCTTATTTGAGTCATATATTCCAAGACGTAGGCTAGAATCTGTGATTACGAAGTACAGTAAACATCCACACCGGTGCGTGACTGACTGCCACACATTCACCTCAAAACATTAGATTCATCCGCGTTGAAGCCGTGCCAGAGCACAACCCCACGCAAGCAAGCTAATTCCACAAAAAGTTGCAATTCCAGGTTTTCAAACAGAGATGGCGACAAAGAGGCAAAACGTACAGACTGCAGCTTTAACTAATGTTAACTAATGAGCCTTATTGTAAAGTGTTATCATTTAGACTTCTTTCAAAAAATCTTACAGACCCTAAACAGTAATGTATTTATTAGTTGAATAAAAGCTTCAGGTAGTTTATGCATTTTCAAGCACATTGCTTAAAAAATAAAAGTACATTAATAAAGTAACTAATTTGTTTTGTATTGTATTTCCTAATGATATACAACGTGCTACACTGCAAAAACGGCACAGCACATCTGCAGCGGCATTTATCAAACGTGATCAATAGCTACTTCCACTTACCAAGCAAATCCAGGCTCTTTACATATCACAACTTACATTCAGCTGAAGAGGCAACCAAATTTCCTCATCTGTCTCCTGCATGACGTTACTGATAAATTATTCAGGGTGAGTGTGGGAGATCAAGACTACAGACAGGGAGGAACGGCCAGCGGTTTCATATAAACGGACGAGAGAGTCTCTCTCTCTACTCTGGACAAACGGCCTGACTTCACTTCCTCTGTAAACACACAGGGGTGCTGATTGTTGAGACGGGCTCTTAAATCACCAAGCTAGAGGATAAAGGGATTATCTCACAGGGGAACAAACACACAAACCTCACCGTTTGCTTTCTATTTCACAACTGGGGGTTTAACACGTCCAGCAGCAGGGTGAGAGACGGATAAAAGCAGGGGCTTACAGCTCTTTTAACCAGCCCTGCAGCTCCGCCTTTAGTTTGTCTAGATTAAAACTGAAAACCAATTGAGGGCTCAGAGGATACAGTCAGCAAACTCACACCCAGAAAAACACACACACACACAGAAAAACACACACACTGCGTGCGCACACACAAACACACACAGAAAGTCTGTTTGTTGACCTTTAAAACAGAAGTTAAGCTGTTTGACAGAACTTCTTTATTCCATCTGACTGCTACTATGAAGTAATAAAATAAACTAAAATATTGAAATTCTGGTCAATACCAATAAGCCAACAATTATTTTGATGTTATGGCCAATATTAAAAAAATTCTATTATTTTGTCTAAATTACACTAGTGTTTAAAAGTGTGAGGTCTGTAAGACCTTTTTTAATGTTTTTAAAGAAATCTCAGCAAGGCTGCATTTGATCAAAAATACAGTAAAAGAACAATATTGTGAAATATTACATATTCTAATATGCTGATTTGCTGCTCAAGAACATTCCTTATTAATAAATGAATAATTTTATTATTTTTGTGGAAACTGTGATACATTTTTCAGGATGAAAACATCTATTTGATCTATTTAACTTGTCTTTGCTAAATAAAAATCTATAAAAAAAAAAAAAAAAAACTGTCCCCAGACCTTTGAATGGTTATGTACTTAGCAACACAAAATGTAAACATTTTAAAAAAAATAAATAAATAAATTGTTTTACACGCTACAAGTGATTTTAAGTATCAGAGCATAATGTGCAGTATGAAAAATGGAGATTTTGCTAAAGATTACATTTAACAGTGTTATTAAATTCATTTTTTCTTTATTAAGATTAACATAAGGAGGAATCTAAATGTAAAAATAGAGAAGATCAGCATAAAAAAATCCTAATTACCAGCTAATAATCAATATAGTACTGATACATCATGTATCAAGAAATCCAACATCTGAAAAGGGTGATTACCCTCTTTAAAAAAAAAAAAAAAACATCTGTCAATCCAGAAAAAAACAGAGCTGTTTGAAGTGTACAGGTTCTTCTGACAAACTTGAGCCAGGCTCAGTGTGAGAGAGCTCTTAGAGAAGAGAACAGAAGGGTTATCACTGCAGTAATGGTGTAGTCGGTCTCCGAGCTCTCGAGTCATTTGTGTTGGGCCATCGCAGTGGGTCGCTGATGTTATCTCCACAGGCACTGACTGCCACTCCAGCCGATGAAATGGGCTACGGCTGGCAGACACAATCAATTATTAATATGGCCGCAGTCTGAGCCTCATCAGAGAAACATCCACAACCGACTGTTTCACAGTCAAGCAGCCTGTCTGGACGGCAGCCCACACGCTTGAGAACACCGACAGCTTCCTTATATATCTGACTGTTATGTTGCAATAATGTGCAAAACAAATCTGTTCTGGCATCAAGACACTGTAGACATTTGAGCTAAAGTTAAAAAACGGTAATCACGTATGTGATGAATTACAGTCATAACATTCTAATTAGCTCCGGTCTTCCGGTCGGATCATATCCTGGAGATAAGCAATAAGCGCCACTCTGTTATTTCTAGTTGCTTCTTGCGTTCGATGCCAGTCCCTGATTGTGCAAACACTAAGTGCTGGCTGCAACCCAAAGCAAGAGTTTCACATTCCTACATAAACTCGTGAATTGAGAGAGGCAGCACAGAGCGCTCAACCCTCTTCAAATTACAAACACTGATACAAAATTCCTGTAGAGCGTGGAGAGCAAGCACTTGATCTGCCAGTGATCTTCCTTTTTACAGTAAAAACCATAATATTCTGAAATATTATTACAATTGAAAATAACAGTTTTCCACTGAATGTATTTTAAAATGACATTTATTCCTGTGATGGCAAAGTTGTATTTTTAGTAGTTATTACCCTAGTCTTTCCTTCAGAAATCCGTTGTCATCAATGTAGAAAACAAATATGCAGCTTAATATTTTGTGGATATTTTTTCAGGATTCTTTGATTAAAGTTCTGCATTTACAACAATAATGATAACCGATAATGATAATGATAACGATAACAGATAATGATAACCAATAATTTTTAAATTTGAAAGCCAATAACCAATATGTTGGCCAATAAATCTAAATCCAAATTTTTGTATAATTTTTAAGAGCATGATATTAGAGACTAGCCATGTCCCAAACACTTCAACATAAATCCAACATATACATCACAGCAACTTTCTTTATCTAAAAAATAAAATAATGCTTAGACAACGTTACTTACGTGTAAAGAATCAAAATGCATGAGCCATGGATAAAACGGAATAGCCTCCACATGGACAATAATTAAATTATTTTAATTAAACCATATTTTTGATTAAAATAATAAGATAACGTGGTGGTGGTTATTATTAATAATGCATCAATGATTTTGATTCCTCTGAAGGAAATAATACATTATTTATTGGCTTTAATATATCGGCCAAATCTTCTTATCGGGTCGATAACAATAACAGTGAAAGTTAGCATTTATCGGCCGATACCGATATGTTGGCCGATATATTGTGCATTCCTAAACCTTGTTGAATATATGTACTAATTTCTTTAAAAATAAAAATCTCATTGACCCCAAACTTTTGAACTGTAATGTATATTAAAAGGCTACTAATAAGCAGCAGACAACTGCATTGAAGCTATTTGAATTTTAAATTACTGTGATATATTATCGTATAGTTTTCTATGCCACTACAATCATGGTGGCATTAAAGGTGGTAAATTGTTTTTATAAACTGGTTCATTTAAAATGAATGAACTGTCAAAACAACCATTTTATTAAAATGACTCGAAATTCTTTATGCTTCATAAGACAAAAGGACAGTAGACATTTAGGCAAGTATGTTTAATTGTTTACTCCGTTTGTTTGGCTGCAAAGCTGCATGCAAAATATGATGTGACAAAAAATAGCAATGTAGCATTTTGTTACTACTACTTGCTGGAAAAAGTTGTTTCTAGAAAAGCTACTATGTTTATAGCACTGAAAAAAAATGCAGTTAAATTAGAAGCATGACTACTTTGGGCAAACATAAATCATACCCATACACACATAGACAACATTCCAAAACAGATTTCACACTGGACACATTCACAGAGCGATTTGCGTCAACACTCTCAAAGAGCTGGATCTTACCAGAAGTAGGACTTCACATGCTCCTGAATTAACACCCACGTCTCACCGAAGTCATCTGATTTCCATAGCTGCCAAAAGAAAATATAAAAAAGAAAACAGAAAGAAGGATAAGTCCTTAAGAGTCAGCAGTTTCCAGTATAGCAATTAATATGATTCAACATTTATCATAAACCAGCTTCTCATACAAAAATTAGAGCTGATTAGCTCAAATCAAAACATGCTGCTGCTTAGTGCAAAATTCAAAAGGGCAAATCTCTACAAACAACTAAAGGCCTAAAATGACAGTGCCATTCATCTTACTAAAACTGGACACACAATATACAAAAAGCCCAGTAGTGATGGAAGGCATTAGTGTTCATACCTGTTTATTGGGGTGAGAACTGTCATAACCAAGGACCAGGTTAGGCCTCTTACTGTGCAGCAGTAAGTCTGTGGGCTTGAATGGGATAGAGAAACCCTGAACAGTTTGGCAGAAGTCAAAGGTGTTCCACAGGTAACTGTTCGTGGTGTCAGTAAATAGATACTGCAAAGGAAAAATTGAGAAAAGACAACATTTAAAAAAAAGGGTAAATTCTGCAAAAAAAAAAAAAAAGAAAGAAAATTTATATAGTTCAGCCATAAATAAAATATCATCATTTACTAATCTAAAATTACAAATCCTATATTATATAAAAACATAAAAAGACATGCAAAGTGGTGCCAAGTGGTGGTTGACGACACAACAGAAGCTCTCAAAGTTACTGCATTAGAGGTGTTTATTTCAAGCGGTTGGCTCCATGAAAACATCAAAGCGTTTAAGTATAGTAAAAAACATATTTTTAACATAATTAATTATTCAGATTATGCATTTCTGCCGTTCTAATCTGCCCCCTTCTCTTTGATCTTTCGATTAAGAGCTTTTGCTATAAACTTTGTCCTCTCCATGGCCTGGTTATAGAAGCAGGGCACTTCCCTTTCCAGATTCTGAGGCAATGAGGACTGGGACTGAAACAGAAACGCTTGACTTAAAAAGAAACCTAATGCTGTATGGAAAAATTAAAGAAAAAGAACAAAAAGAGGAAATGGAGCATATGCCTTTGCCGCATAACCTATGATCACCATCAGACCATCACTGACTCATAGAACTGTATTTTTATGTTTGCCTTTGTAAACCTTATCGTCACAATGTTGTTCAGTACAAGCAGCCACATGATTTCATCATTTCATAGTGAAAAATAATAAGAGATCATCATTAAAAAATATAATTAACTCTAAATAAGTTAAATATAAATATGAATTAAATATAAAATATTAATATTAATTATTATTATTAACTAAAATAATAATAATAAAAATAAAGTATCGATAAAGAGTAATATTGTTGATTTACTGATATTAATTAACTTCAATATATCATATTCTAAATACATACTATAATATCTGAGGTCTATATAATAATTTCATGAATAATAATAGCCAATAGTAACTCCTTACGAAATCCATTCTCAATTGCAAGTCAAAGCCACTATAAAGAGATCAATCAAACAAACAGGCCCAGTATGCCTCAAAATCAATTATGAGTGCATACCAGCTCATTCTTCACACAGTTATTCATATGAGATTTTATGACAGGATTATTAATTTATCACAAATACATTAAAATACTCCACAACAAACCACACAAGCACCCTGCCAATTTCTCTGTTAATTATCCCATCTGTAACAATCAGGATTTAGAATTCTTCTCTCCATGCGGATCAGCAGCGCAAGTTACTCCGATCATGTGAAATGTAATTAAACAGCCCTGTGCTCCTACAAAGAGTATGTATGCTTTTTGTATGCTTTACAAATAACACTCGTAATGCTTTAGCGTCAGTCCTTCAGCAGCAGCAGGCGGCAGCTGCAGTGCCAGCCACATCATTGACTCCAGATGAATGGTCACCGTCTGCTGCCGTCAGCCCCTACAATAACGCAATGCAGAGTCCCACAGCGGTTCTGCCACATCTGCAGCTCCCCACTTCAACTCCCATGAGCCTCTGCACCTCACAGAGACCCACTGGAGCAGCCCGTTACGGTGGGTGCCAAGGGCAGAGACTGAGCATGTAGCTTGTGTTTTTGCCCAGCCCTTGGATCTGCTCTCTTGGAAAACACCATCTGTGAGCGTATAAGCGATTGGAGTGGTGGAAGGTCACAGCTGCAGATGGCCGCGAGGCGGTCGGTGTCACCGCGGTCTTGTTTGACCTTGGCTTAAGCTCACAAAGACAAGACAACTCAAGGATGTCACACAGATAGTCCAGCTAATGTCTCCCACACACTTACTCGTTTGTTGTCGGCGGGGCTGTGGTAAAACTGTGAGATGACTTGTTTCTTGCCTTCCTGGTCCCCAGACAGTTGAAATTTCTCTGATACGTGAGTGAAGGTGGTTCCATAGTCGTAAGACACGTACACCTGTTAAATAAACAAAACCATGTCAAATTTCAACCTGATACACTGCTGAAATTGAGGCTCTATTCCAAAACCTAGTAAGCTGCCTTGTTGTTTTCTGTCTACACAGGCAGCTGCCTTCTAAGTCAACATCTTAACTGAAATGAAAGCTTTTAATAACCTAATGGAAATGAAACCTTTCTTAATAGTGAGCAACTCCTTATGTTTCAAAAACAACACTCTTTAAGTGAACTCCACGTAAGACTTTGCTCACAATTGATTCCAGCTTGATGTTAGCATGTTGCTAAGCTAAAAGCATAATAATCCAATAAGCAACGCCAAAAAATAACGCACGAGACTCTTCTTTTTATATCCAACAGATTTTGAAGTTAGCATATTGCTAAACTAAAATCATGATAAACTAATAAGCAACTATTTATGTCTTAAAAATAACACTCCTTACATAAAGAGTATGAGACTCCTCTTACAACGGAATCCAATAGATTTTGATGTTAGCATGTTGCTAAGCTGCCAGCTTGATAATAGGGTTGGGCCGATAGACGATGCCATCGTCCATCGCCGACGGCTGACAGACATCATGATGTTGAGCCGGCATCGTGATTCCTTCCCCCCCCACCCCCTCTTCCGCAATCCGCCGCATCCCAATTCCGTGTTCAGAAAGGAAATTAAGTATATTATGAAACCCCTAAAGAGAATAAATAGCGTACAAGATGGGAAGATAAAAAAAAAAAATGAAGTACTTTCTCTTCGAATGCACGCTCTCGTTTTACTTTCACTTTCGAGATTTGCGATCACACGGACTCTATACTACGGAGCATACATTTTACAAGATTAGATGTTTGTCAGTGGTGCTCAGTATCTGCAAATCATTTGCCATTGTCCTGTCAGTCATCACCTTACTCTGTGTATGTGGTAAATTAACTTTCATGTACTGTAATGTAACAGGCTGCTAGCAAGCGGCTAACCATGTCCCTTTAGTGGCTCCGTAGAACGTGTTATTTGTTTTCCGTGCGTTTCTGCATACGGCTTCACACTTCAGGCACACCCCTAACCCCGCCCCCCCGACGTGATCGTCCATCACGATGTTTCACTGTAGACATCGTCCGATGCCACTTTGGTAGACATCGCCCAACCCTGTTGATTGCATTTCAATGGCTTAAAATCACTTGTTTTTAAACTGCAATGCTCAAAAACGCATACAAATAATACGTTTCCGTGACAACGTCACGTGAGCGTGTAACCGTGATAAATCTATTGGAATTGCATATAAATTATTTCAATAGATTTTATTGCGATTAGCAAGTTGCAAGTTAACAATAAAATAAACAGGGTACAATAGTCCGTTTTGGATTTAACTATGTTTATCAATACTTTTCAGTATTGGTTGAAATATTTTTCTTAACATTTATTTTGTCACTTTTTTGCATGTTAGTCACATTATTTTACATACAATTGGCAGGGGAACATTCATTTTATGCACCTTGAGTCAAAAGCTACATCCCAATTCACATATTATCCTTCCCAAAATAGTATTTGAAATTAGAATTAGTGTGTTCCAAATCATAGTATGCTGAAACGAGTATTCCA
Source organism: Onychostoma macrolepis (assembly GCF_012432095.1). Classification (NCBI taxonomy): domain Eukaryota; kingdom Metazoa; phylum Chordata; class Actinopteri; order Cypriniformes; family Cyprinidae; genus Onychostoma; species Onychostoma macrolepis. The sequence goes on from NC_081169.1 coordinate 14,815,803, forward strand.
AAGGCACACGGATAGTTTACTATTTCCGGTTAGAATCCGAAGTGCAGATCGATGCACAGTTGCACACTCGAACGGCTAACACTGCCCACAACCCATTGCGCGTTGGACGAGGATTTAATTAGAACTACAAACACGCATAAAAAACTGGTAAAAAAAAAAAAAAAAACTGCAAACATGGCATGCGAGACCAAAGGACAGATAGAGAAAGAGGTTTGAGTGATAAAATAATCATTATCTAACCTGATAAAAAAATTACTTGTTTAATTTTATCTGTGTTATATTTCATCTGCAACAACGCTGAACTTTTATCATCGTTATGCTAACACATGAGGAGAGTTCTCTGCATAAACCCGCACCTGACGGACCAACGTGTCTCAATATGGGAGGAAATTAAACGAAATGTGAATGATGTTAACTGTGACAAGATGATTGACAGGGCAGTTTAAACGGTGACAGAATGCATGTAACTAAGCAACAGAACGGTCCCTTAAAGACACAGTTATGATCAAGTAGAATGTCCCAAAGATTGCATACTATTCTGCTACACACTCAAATGAATGCACTTCTTCACAAAAAGAGTATAAGTAAGCGAATTTGGACAAAGCAAAAGACAAATTTCCCTTCATGAACAATCAAGCGTATTTCATTTAATTAATGTGTCCAACATCTTGGATGCTAAATTTTCCAGACTGCATTCTGGGATTGTCTTCTCCAAAGAGGATACATATAAATCTAAATTTGAGAATTTGGCTCAAACAATGTAAGTGATCATGATTAGGCAGTTAATCTTTTGAAAAAGTACTGGTTTTGGAACATATCATTTCTGTAATACACTCATCTGTAATCACTTGCGATTTCCTATGAGAAGCTGGAGAGCTTTTACTTTGATTTGCTTTGTCTAGCATTTCACAAAGAACACCTGTAATGCACTACACGGGTGAGCAGATAACAGCTCCAGCACCCCATAAAGTTCAACCGCACCACTTTTGTTCTCGCATTTGCATTAGATAATGCTCTGCAATTATTGAAACTTAGCAATTATTGCCACGCAGATGGAAAAGTAACATTCAAGGGCGCAAGAGAGTCTTTGCAGGTAGTGCAGTGAGTTGGATCTGGCAGCATTTAAGATGATATAATAAAAGTGCAGGGAACTGAAGAACAGAAGGGGGCCTTTCATCTGTATGACTCAGAGAGCACTAAAAAGCAAAGCTAGCTGGTCAAGATATTCTCTGTATCTTACAGTGAATAGTCTGATATATACTCATATACAATGTTGAGAGTCAAAGTTCTGAAATGATCTGGCGGGGGGGGAGAGATATACTCACCGAGCTGCTCTTGGGATCTGTGGCACCAACGCTGTCTCTCGCGAGCGCTACTATGACATTGCTCTTCTCTCCAGCCCAGTGGACGACCATTTGATTATGAGAGTCATTCAGGTTGGCCTGTGAATACAAAATATGATGAACAACCCATCTAAATGAAATAAATTGTAGCTGACATTTATTTTGCTGTGGTCAGAGAAGTATCTAGGTTTCCACAGCACAAATCAAGCTGTCATGGCATAACACTGTTTAACAACTGGCTCAAAGCTGATTTTCAAAGACATTTCTCTGTTTCTGCTTCACTCACTGGGCCATTTTCCATTTCAGTCGTAATGCATTTGTAATATCATCTAAAATGAATCTGTATTTGACAGCATCTAGTTTGTGGTATAGACTGCAGGTGTGTCACTTGCACAGAAGGCCAACAGCCTTTGAGAAAACAAACACAACCGCAAGAAGAGAGAGCAGAAGCGAGCTGAGCTACACCACAGCGGCAGGAAAACTGAAACTACGGGCTGCGGTGTCCCAGTCTGATCTGCTGAACAAAGAAATGTGTGTCATCTTTTCATGTCCATCCCTCTCCTCTCTTTCCGCTAGGAACAGCTTGTTTCATCTTTAATTCAAACTTCTGCATGAGGACCATGATATCCTCAAATGGGTTCTCCTTCGATATTTTCTGTCAGACATTAAAGAGAACTTGCAAAAGGTTGTTTTTGTAAAAAAACAAACACCACTTCTTCTCCTGCTTGAGGAACACCGTCAGGGTTCACTGGCAAACAACAGATTTACTTTCTTAAAAGCGTGTTAAACCACTTTTTGTTTGAAAGGTCACCTTACAGACTTTCAACAAAAGAAGCAAACATTCTACAAAAGAAAACTAACATTTGTTATACCATTTTAAACGATATACATTAGAGGAATAGTGAAAAAGGCATACTGATGTTCATTTTAGAGTGTTGGTTTTTTGTAATGTACAAACAGTGACTCTGCCTCAAACTACCTCACCTTGAATGCACGGTCATATTTTTATTCGCCATGACACGGTAGTAAATCTCTCCATATTGTAGGCCTGCTTGGCAAGCAGCATGTTAATACAACATAGAGACTTTAGGAGACTGACAGAGCTGTTAGGAAAACTTACAGCAGTGGTTTTACATATAGCCTCAAAACACTTTTTTTTTTTTTTACCTCTATGCATGAAATATTATTTTTTCTAAATTCATTTAATAAAGTATGTGATGCGTAACGACATCCTGACAACATTTTTCAAGCATGTACTAATGTTTCAGTGACCTGTCTGACTTGTTTGTTATTAACTATTCAAAGTAGAAGTAAAATTAATCACATTCATCTGCCATCGGTCAAACAACCAGTTAGTCCTGCCCTAAACTCGCACCATTACTGTAATGTTGCTGTTTCTGTCTGCGTGGGAGTTTATGGAGGACTAGTTTTAATAGTTTTTAACATTTAAAGGTTAAATATAACTATAAAATAATAAATATCTCAATAACTCATTTTTAAAGGTGCCATAGGTGATTGTCTTCAGAAACTTTTTTGTTATTCTGCTTGAAAGTCTCTTCACATCCTGATAGCAATCATTAAGTTAAGTGGTCTAAACATATTTATCTGTATTTATATATTCTGTGGAAGGTGTAGGACCAAGAAATGTTCGTCCGAGCGTTTTAATTGGCTTTCCTACCTGCCCTGTCAACGCATGTATTTGCATACCTCTGCGTCGTCAGCGCGTTCACGCGCATTGCAGACAGAGCAAGAATGGCAGGCAAACATCAACAACCTGATCTTCCTTCCTGGTACTGTAGTACTTTTACTAACTGTGCTGTAAAGTTTTCACATGACACATGATGTAGCCCAGCGGTTCCCAATTCCAGTCCTCGCACCCCCCGCTCTGCATATTTTGCATGTCTCGCTTAGTTAACACACTCGGTTCAGATAACCAGCTCGTTAGAAGTGAGCTCCGTGCATGAACTGTGTTCCGATTGACATGCTCCCTATACAGTGTTCATTGCTCTCTACTCCCTGAGCAGGGAAAATCCGTTAAAGTTTATTTCACTTCGGGACATTCATTCACGGATTTGCGCTGCGTAGCGTCTTCACACACAGACGAAACTTACTAGAGAAGTGTGAAGTGTGACATAATATACCTCTGTAAATAAAAACAATTTAAATTCACGTCTCGCACACTTTAATGCCCTTTGTACGGAACATACGCTTTGAACTGGAATCGTGGCGGAATATCTGGTGATGCCCACTTCACAGGGCACTTATTACGGTCGAACAGAACAACCATCGGATGTGATAAGATATACATATGAAATGTGCAGAGCGGGGAGGGCGCGAGGACTGTAATTGGGAACCGTTGAGCCTATTGTAGAAATTTTATGTTGTCTTTGGTATTCTGCTCTTTGAGCGTATGTGCGTTCAAGGGGCGTGGCTTTGGACAGCGATTGCAGGGAGGGTGGGACTTCGCTTTCAGTGCTATCAGGCTAAAGTTAGCATTTTCTGAGATCTCCTATTGCACCTTTAAATGCAAACTTTAAAGAGCATTTATTGTAATATTTTAAGGACAGATCCTTACAATTAACTAAATGGCTGTTTATAGTACTTATAAAGCACATATTAGCTAATAATCAATTCTGACCATATTCTAGATTCCTTAACCCAGGGGTGTCCAAAGTCCAGTCCAGATGAATTTTAAACAGCCCGCAGCTTGTCTATTATAATATATTATATGTGGCCTGCATCAAATCATGCAGCTTCACAATGTCAACACAAGGTGACAGCACTAAATTTTAGACCAGATGTAGCAGTAAAGCGCAAGTGTGAAGCATGCTGCACGGCTCATTATTAGCTCTGCCTAAAGACAGCGAAGTGCAAGCTCAGAACAAATGCGTTTACTCACTGACTGATCTCGATCACACGACCACCAAACAGAGCTGTGAGATTCAATGAGAAGCGTTTGATTTTGGAGCAGAGGTCTCCGATACGAACCACAGATGTCGCAGTGAATTAAACTAGTTTAAAGGCAGATAAAACAAGTGCTGGCATAGGTGAAGCGGAAAATAGGTGAAACATTTTGCAACAACAATGCAGTTAGAATACCTTTCGATCCATAATTCACCACACAGTGGATTTACTGCAGTAACAGTAAGTTAACTGTGCTATTGTGGCAAAAATATTGGATATTCATAGCAAATTTTATTATATTATGCATGTCTATAATGTAGACATACAGGCCAATTGAATGTAATGTAAGGGAGTATTGAAAATATAGGCCAAATTACAGATATTTTTATTATAAGCGGTTTTGTGCTTTTCTATTTATATATAAAATAAATGTATTTATAGACTAAATATCATAAAGCCATAATTATTAAAAGTGACATCAGATGCAAAATTCACTTTTACATGGTGTTTGAACTTAAAGGGTTAGTTCACCCAAAAATGAAAATTCTGTCATTATAAGCTATAAGAATACTTTTTGTGCGCGAAAGAAAAAAAAAAAACTTTACTCAAATTTGTCTCCACCCTAGAGTCATTTTGGAGAATATCCACTGAACGCAAACAGTGTATGCTCTTCTGTGTCACAGTGGATATTCTCCAAAATATCGCGGTGAAGACGAATTTGAATAAAGTTGTTGTTTTTTTCTCTTTTGCACACAAAAAGTATTCTCATAGCTTTGTAAAATTACGGTTGAACCCCTGATGTCACATGGATTATTTTACAGATCTCCTTGCTACATTTCTGGACCTTGATCTTGTAAGGACCCTTGTTGTCTATGGAGGGTCTGAGAGGTCTCACATTCCATCAAAAATATCTTAATTTGTGTTCCAAAGATGAACGGAGGTCTTATGAGTTTGGAACAACATGAGGGTGAGTAACTATCCCTTTAAATGCGTCTTGGCAGTGTGTGTACACAACCACCCTATAATGATAAAAATCCACTCAGTGCTTTTTTTAAATCACTTTCTCAAATCAAAACGTTGTCAGATTCCTGCCAGTGTGACGTCACACAGACGAAGGACGCTCCCACGATTGTTGACTGACAACAGTGAGATGTGAACAGTCTGCCATTGTTTCGATGCCGGAGCAGGTGTAGACAAGAATGTCTCCATATGTGATTGAGGTGTTCTGTTGTTGGATGTAATAAGGAACATAACAGTTGTAATTTACTCCCAAAATTTGAGCCACTGAAGAGGCAGTGAATTACATTTGTTTTTGAAGGGAATGCGGCCCCCGATCTACCTAAATGCGTCTATGTTGGTGCAAATCATATGTGATCCAGGAAGAGAAGAGCAGGGTGAGGAGAGCTCATTAGCATTTAAAGGAACATGCACCGAAACGGTTCACTGTGAGCAGAGCTGTTTTTGACAAGGTAAAAAAGGGTGTTATTTTACACCACCATTGAGAAATTTTAACCAAAGTATGTTACAGACTTTTCATGAAGAAAAAACCTTAACCCTACCACATACCTAAACTTAACAACTAACTAACTATCAATAAGCAGCTAATTAGGAGTTTGAGGGAAAACTCTTAATTAATAGTGAATGTGTTCCCTAATCTAAAGTGTTACCTTAAATAACTGACTTCATTAATCCATTTGCTAAAGTCATTATCTTTCACTGAATGTTTTTTTTTTTTTTGTCAGTCGAGTTAAAAATGCCACTGGACAGAAATCATTTGAAAAAACCAATGAATTTTCAACTGAATTACCATGGAGAAAAATGTCAATTTGTACTTCAAATGGTACATTAACTTATTTATGGTTGACTCTACGTTTTGTAACAGCTGATTAATCTCTAAAAACAGTTCCACACCATCTCATCAGGATGTGTCGAAGAGCTTTTCCCTCCACCTTGCCAACAAACACTTTGAAAGAGCAAATGGTTGAAACCCGATCCATGTCAGCCCGGCAAACTCTTGAGTCTGCTTATTCAAAGACAGTTAAAGGCCTGTCTGCAACTTCTGGTTATCCTGGAAATGGACTTTCTGCTAATCTAACAGGGCACTCATTTATACTGACACCGTAATATCCTGAAAGCATAGACGGTAAGACAAGTGCAAATAACTTCAAGTTCATTATCGCGTGTCTTGTTGAAAAGCAATAAAGAATGAGAGACTGTGAAAATAAAATAATTAATTTTTTTCTGTTTCTTATGCATTATTCAGCAGGGAAACAGAAGGAAGAACGAGAGAGCGGGAGCACTAGAGCACCTTCGCCCATCGCTGCAAGCAACGCACGGCTTGAAACCATGACATCATCTCTGCAGCACTAACATTTGGGCCAACAGTTCAACAATTTGCCTACCCATTCCCTTCTGGCAACTAACCATATGAGAAAAAATACGGGTGAACCACACACTTAATATCACTGTGGCCGTAACCACAGGAAAACCGAGGAGTCATTATCCTGTTAAAGGCTTAAAGTACAGTTAAAAGCCTGTTTTATTATTGCAGTATGGATAATTACTATATATGGGACCATTACAGGGATGTGTTATGCTATCATGTAATGAACATACTTGAAATATCCAATCGCACAAAATACGAAAAACGGAAATGTTCATTCTCTTTTGATATTCACATGAAGCAGTAATAAATCATCTTAAACCAAAAACTGCTGACAATATTAATACTGGGTTCATCTATAATTTGCTTGTTGATGTTTAAAATTGTGTCTTAAGGGAACGATAAAGATTATATGACTCATCTGTGTTGATTTGGTTTCACCTTGAGCTTAATGCAAGAGGAGGACTTCAGAAAAACCGAAACTAAACCGGCAGGCTGTTCAGACAAGTTCCAGTAATACTCCATGGAATCATTAGAAACATCTACACCGCCCTCCATGATCCTTCCCCAGGGTTTCAAACTTTCTTATCACAGAAAACAAAACTAAAATACTCTGCAAGCAAAGCTGCTTAAATATCATGTTTGAACAGGAATACTAATGTGATCCAAGTGGCACTAGGGTCACTTTCTGAAAAACTAAAAGGGAATTAAATGCAAATTTCTTTTGCAGTAACTGTCATACATACAAAAATAAGTAACTTGTTACTTTCTACATCTGTCCAAGATCATGATTCGGTCTTAACTAAACAGAAAAATTTTAAAGTGCTACACGGACAAAGAGAGAATAAAAGTAATTACCAAATGAGATTAAAAACTGACTTCACATGACTTAGAGACTCGTGAAGTAACACGACATGCTTATCCTGCGAAAGGTGAGGCAATGTCAAGACAACTCGTTTAGATTCCAGCTATTACTTTATGGTAATGATTCTGCATTACATACTTTACATACAAGAACAAAACTGCATTTGTTCGCCAGAAGTCTACTTAACATAGCTAAATATATGAGGGAACAGAAGATCCAAGGTCCATGATGAATTCAATTTAACAGCAAACTTGTTTTGAATGTAAAACATTCTTCTAAGAATTAATTATTGCTTCATCAGGGCTGCCGGGTCAAATTGTGAAATACTTCCCATTAAACTATGCCTCCAAAAGCAATACATGTAAACAAATGTGTCAAATTCTAAATACAAAAATAAAAATAGATAGGACTGTTTGGTTAAAAAAAAAAAAAATTCTCAGTAAAGCACTCGTTGCTAAGTCTGCCTTGGGGTCTGGCAATGAACTGAATATTTATGATAATGACTCTGTCACAATTCTCCAAACCTCATGAATAATTGTGTGTCACAGCAAGTCTCCAAAGACAACAACAAAAAGACCCTTTAAAACAGTGTATATCCTTGTCCTGGCAGAGCTGAGGACTTTTCTAGGTTACTTGATCACAATAGACAAAAAGAGAGGAACGATGTCTCTTACATTTTAGCTAACACTGCTTCCCTGTATGTGCCAAAAACAACACATAAACCAAAAGGTCTAAAAGAGGGAAGGAAGGAGGAGGGGGGGGGGGGGGTCAGATGGGAGATCTTAATTGGATCATCTGAGGGGGTAATTCACCTCATAGCAACTGCAATGGACTCCATCCAGGATACTAATAACACTTCGTAGAGGATTTCCTGTACACTCAACAGGGTGAAAAGGGGAGAAGTCTAATCTTAGTGGCCGCCCACTGCTCAAACTGCATATGCATTATAGAAGAATTATATGCTGCTATAATACCTTCCTATATACAGTATATATTTTGACATTTTGAGAAATTTTCCTTTGTATATCACTAGAAAATAAAACTGATTAATATTTTCAAAAATACTGCAAAGTCACCACTCAGTTATATTTACGAGTACGTATTCATTTTCCAAATGTTTTAGTTTCACAATGATAGTATTCAACAAATCAACAGTCATACCATGTACCTGGTTGAATCGCCACAAGTGAGTCACAACGAATCATACCTTGAATCATAAAATCACCTGCTGCAGTAGATGAGTGTATTTGAGCCCATGTGAGGTCAGCCAGCTCTTGCAAAAACCACAATACCTGTATTTACTCTGCCAACTACAATCTTGTGTCTGTGGACACAGTACAATGACTGTTTTTCAGACAAAATTCTGTGCTTTGACCCCTTTGAGATTTTAAAGTCACAATGGATCTGTGGTAAAAGCAAAACTAGCAACTGCTGCATGCCTGACTTAACAAACATCTCGAAGCAAAACACTTGAGGGGGTAAAAGGTTTAGCTGGGAAATTTCCCAGCAAGACTGTGCAACCAGTTATGCCTCTCTGGTTTGTTAATGCTTGCGTAACAAAGCTGCTTCCTGACGGTAAACAAACAACGAAACGTTTTGTGTCATACATTTAATAGGAACAAAGATGAGCCGAGTCGGTTCCCAAGAGACTGACATTAAGCATGCCCTTTGGTGTAAAAAACAAAACAAAAAAACAACAACATTATTTATATATAGGGATACTGGGGTTAGTTTTCAAAAGGGTTTTATCTCAGCAACTGTAAAGTTTCAAGTCAAAAATATCTGTTGGGATATTTTCGCATTTTACTGATGTGTCTGGTGTTTCAAAATTGTTTTACCGTCTAAATGTCGCCGTAAAACCTACAATAAGTTGTTTGGTGGAAGGTTACGTTGTGACAACGTACCCCAAATGGCATGACAATATGTGTTAAATGAGAAGGGTTGTTTTTTTTTTTTTTTACTGGAGCAAAAAGTAAGACAACTAGCCTCAGACTCTCCATATTTCAGAATATTTAATTGTATAAAATAGCTTTCAATAATTATTAGATGCCCGCTGAATTAATGCTTTTTCTTACTCTAGAAGGAACATTTATTATTTGCATCACTACAGAGACAGAAATAATAGAAAAAATGGTAATGTATGCTTAATAAACAAAACAAAAAAATCAATGATATCTGATTCTAAATATTGTTTAATAATGTCTCGTTGTTCAATATAACAGAGAGAGAGAGACTGAAAAATGACTTGCAAGAAAATACGTTTTGTTTTGTTTTTTACATTGTACATCCTAAGAAAAAATGTATTTGTTTTGGTATCAAATATCTTGATTGACATAGCAGCTACGAGAGAAATGGGAGACTGTTTATGTGTTTAGGTAATGATGAAACCTTGGCTTGCCATCCCACATTCACTGAAGTCATTGCTATAAAAATGTATATGTATTATTTATCATTATTTACCCTCACCGGAGAAGCAATGTTTTGCTGAAGGGAAGTGCGAGAATTTTTCATCTGACAAACAGGTCAATTACACTTCTAGGTGACTGCGTGCAAACCAAAGGTGAATGATACACAACTATTGGGAATACTGAATGTAATATTTATGAGGTTATGCAAACGCGTGAGGATGTTTTTGCCTTATTATCAATGCAATCACACCTAATGAATGTAAACCTCGCTTACCCTTCCATAAACCTTTGGCACGGGTGATCCAGCAGCATTCCGCCGAACGCGATGCTGGTGCGCGGATGAAGCCTCCCTGACTTCTCTCTCCAGACGCACGACGCGACTTTCTGCATGCTCCAGGTGTGCACGCACTAGGGAGAAACCCCTGTCCTGTGGTAGCATGAATCTCTGATCATGGTGAAGTCGAAGCGTGGAGGAGATCGCGCCAGGAACGAGTAATAATAACAGATATATGGCACAGCGACTGAGCGCCAGCATCTTGCGTGTCTGCCCTGACGCCATGTTTGTGTATGTTGAATGCGATGTGTGACAGGGCGCCTCTAGCGGTCAACCGCAGTCACACTCATTACCATGGATACAGATGGCACATGATGGCACATGATGTTTTGTTTTGTTTTACATAAACTGTAGATTGGCAAGTTCAAAATAAAGGATTGTTTCAGGGCAGATTTCGCAGAAAGAACGTTTTGAATCAGTAGCATCCCGTTAAATGTCGTTAAATGTAGCCTATGAATTAAGAAGAAGAATGATAATAATAGTAATAATAATAATTGCTTTTTGAAGAGAAAATAAATTACGAACTTCACCAAACTTGATTCCAAATTAATTTTTTTTAAAACGCAAGAAACTGGTCTACGTGTATAAATAGCACAGGAGGTTTATGTTGTGGAATATGTTTGGATCAGAATCGAAAAACAATTGAAAGCTGCTAAAAGGCCAAAAGTAAAGGCAATAATTGGTTCTTCGAATATGGGAAACATTTAGACTTTTATTAAACCGATGTTTCTATTAAAAACAAACTAATTCATATAAACTCAAAACGTTATTGTGTTTGTTTAGATATCCATGAAAATGTCACAAAAAGAGGTGCCATTTATGAAGTATATGGAAAATGGATTTAAAAATACCTAAAGAAGGATTTCGAAAAAAATAAAAAATAAATCGGCCATGGTTTAAATCAAAGATAGGACCACAACATCCTTACAATTGCATATTTTGCAGGATCTTTTCATCACCTAGTGATGAAACAATTCATTGTTGTCCAAAACCCCCATCTGCTGGTCAGAATATGTAAATGCATTATATATATATTTATATAAGCCTAATTTTGCCACTAATAGTTTCTTCGGAATAATCAGTAGTAAGTGAGTCCATTTAGGCTACTATGAGTTGTTCGCTCAGTAGCAGGCTACAGTTGCGCGCGCGATTATTGACAGTTCAAATTTAAGCGGCGGTTGGTAAGTGAGGTGAACTGCGGTGACCGAGTGACCAAGTTTATCGAAGGTTACTAATTTTCTGGTATTTACTTTAGTTAATCAAACAACTGATAGGCTATATTCCATTATTAACGAACACCCTTTTGTCAGAGATATTGATTTTGTGTAAGTACGTTTTATCACTTGATTTAATTGAATACGTCGAGCACATCAGCTCTCACGTAGGCTAACAAACTGGTGAGATCCCTGGACAAAAGATTCAGTCATTGGAATAAGTTTTTAAAAAATACCCAGATGTTTGTCCTAACATGAATTATGTTTAATAAGGCTTTGCTGATTTTAAAGTGGGAATATCTTGACAAAAAAATATGATGCCACTTTTCTTCGGTCACAGACAAGTATGATGACACAACGCAGTCTCGAGAGCACTAAAGAGGCGGTCAGAGGAACAGAAATGAAAAGGTCTCAAGCGAAAATACGTGAGGTGAGGATTTCGAGGGCATCGTGAATTCAATTAATGTATCACAGAAATCTACGGTCACAAAATATCAGCTAACTTCTGTGTTGTCTTGCTAGTTATTTCTTTGATTTCTAATTGATTTGTTTACTAATGCTCACAAACATACACATGTAGATTGAAAATGCACCGTTTTCTGAGACATCTCCAGCAAAAAAGAAGGCACAGCATTTCAGATCAGCAGCTGGAGACATGCCTCGTGGGTTTGAAGTAGCATTAGCAGGCAAGTCTTGGTTTTTCTAATCAATTTTCTTTATCAATTATTTGACATATGTGAGGTTGTGTATGATGGCTATTTAAGTTAACTTATGTTTTAAACAGAGCAATTATTTTTCATGAGCATTCCTGTAGACTTCAACTTGTGAGACACAGTTTTCCATATGTCTTTTCATTTTAGAGGCTAACCGAGAGGTCAGTGTCCTCTTTTCCAAGTACTCCGAGGTCTTGAGGTAACTGGATGGATTTGTATGCCACCCCTGTGTCTCATCAGTAATAGATCTATAAGGTTTACACTCAAACATTAATTTCACATGTTTTCTTCTAAGGGAAAGAGCTGCTGTGGATGCTTCACAGCTTGGAGAACTGGAAGATATACTTACTGAAGCCAGGAGCTTGGAATCTCATCTTATAGAGAAGAAGGAACACCTGAGACGATCTTTGGCTTTGATCTCTGACAAACTACAAGGATAGGTTCAGTTCTTTTCAGTGGTGTTATTTGATTCACATAATGCATCTCATTTGCTATACAAGCATCAGTTAAGACATTGTTAAAATGTTGATTATACATGTTCATATTATACTTTAGAAGTTATATACTATATAACAATAATAGAAAAAAGGTGTTATGCTGAAATAAAGCTGATATGTGGTGACAGTCACAATCTGTAGTGATGTATCATAAAAACAATTGAATATATATACACACAAGCATTTGTTATTTTAATAAATGCTTATTCTTCTGGCAGACATGTTTTAAATTTAAAGTTACTGAGATTATATAATACAAGTTATTAATTCAAGAGAGAAAACAACACAAGTAGAAAAGGAAAAGAAGGTTATTCAGAGACAGCTTGATCGTCTTGCTAAACATTTGGGCTTTTTAAAGAGTCTCTCACTGTCAATTTTGGAAAGTCCCATGGAATCCATATGGAATGTTGATAGATACCTCAGCCCGGCCCAGTTCTTCAAATGTTTTTGCATCCAGCACCAGAAGGAAGGTGCTCTCATCCTAGAGGGACAATTGCTCATTAGCCTAGCCATATCTTTTACCTAATTTTGGAAAAGCTAAAAAGCAATATTTGAAACCACTAAGGAACATGTCGTTTTATACCTGATTTGGGGTGATGACCACAGACAGAATGACTCCGTCATCCTCTTCTACAGCACCAGGTGATGAGACAAAGATCGGTTCTGAGGGATACATGCCTGCATGTTTCCACACCTGTCATAAGTTGAAATATTAGTTCAATTGACTAAACATTAAATTCACTAACACAATTTCAACATGCATTAACTTAATACTCCTAACTAACCTTTATTTGTTTGCCTTGAAGGTCCATTTTAATGAGGGAGTCTCCAACTAGGTGTCTGAAGCCACATGCGTAGAAGTAACGGTAGGGACGGGAATTGCACATTGAATAGTTGATGTGTGGGAATTCCAGACCTCCATATTCATGGAGATCATCACCATGGAGATCTTCATGTGCAAAACACCTGTATAAATACACAATTTATAATATTTGTTATTATAGAAAAATTTTTTGGAATTGTAGATGTTCACATGTAGATAATCTAGACAAAAGGTTATCCACACAAACCAACCTTATTCTTGTCGGTCTTGATGGCTGTGGCAGTGCTGTTCAAGCGCGTGTTGAGATTTTGCCCACAGGGTGTATGACTATCCACGTTCAGTGGCAGGACAAAGCGGCGGGGGAACACTCTGCACATTGTGTTGTATACCTAGCAAAAAAAAAAAAACACATCAAACACTGAAGTACACTGAAAAGTGCTAATAAATGTCACAAAAATGTACATAGAATAGGCAAGTATCACATTAAATTAGATGTGACATTTATAAATAGAAAGACTGAAAATGTACTTCAATAATTGTTGCATTTACAACTTACAGTCTAGCTATGTTGAAAAACTTGTGAAAAACAAGGGTGCTTTTACAGATATAGAATAAAAGTAAGGTTTTACCTCATCTAGAGCATTTCCAGACTTTTTTAGATTCTGAATCAGGTAGTTGTTTATTGCTTGGCCATCATCAGAACAGCACATGTCCATGATCAGGAAACCGTTTTCTTCATAACAGTTTATCTGATGAAAAGTTGACAGTGGCTTTGCATAATATTTGATGAGGCTCAGCTGTGACCAAAGCAGAATCATTTCAAAATGAGTTATACTAAATAAAATAACATGAAAACATCATTTAAAAAAAGTGGATACAGTGTGGCGTTATTAGCAGTAGTTACCTTTCCTGTGTGTTTATTGATTACATGGAAAACTGTGTTTCGTTTGGGGTCCCAGTATACACCCTCATTAATTCCCTTTCCACGGAGTTTGCTTGTCACAATCTTCAAGAGATCCATTTTGATTGGTTGCTCGATGAATACCACATAGTTCTCTGACATGGCTGCAATAATAATGTCAAATTTTTATATAAATAAAAAAAGATAAAAATAATTACATTTCAAATAAATGCTGCTCTTTCGAACTTTCTAGTAATCATAGAATCACCATTTCCACAAAATATTAAGCAGCACAGCTGTTTTCAACATTGATAATAAAAATAAATGTTTCTTGAGCACCAAATCAGCATATTAGAATGATTTCTGATAGATCTTGTGACACTGAAAACTGCAATAGCTGCTGAAAATTCCTTAATTACATTTTAAAATATATTCAAAAGAAACCTTATTTTAAATCGTAATAATATTTCACAATATTACAATTCTTTTTTTATAAATATAGCCTTGGTAAGCATAATAGACCAAAATTAGGGGTGTAGCGGTACACAAACATGACGGTTGCGTACTTAAGTTTTGACGTCATGGTTCGGTATGGTTTCGGTACAGCAGGAGGAAATAATACTAAACATAAATTGTTTTGTTTTTTTAATTAAACAATGTTTTACTGAGCAAATTGCTCTTTCTTTAAATAAATTTGAATCATAATTAGTGCTGTCAAGCGATTAATCGCATCCAAAATAAAAGTTTTTGTTTACATAAAATTTGTGTGTGTACTGTGTATATTTATTATGTATATATAATGACACACACATACAGCATATATTTTGGAAATATTTACATGTATTTACGTGTATATATTTATATTCATATAAATGATATATAAAGATATTTTATATATAAACATAAACATTTTTTTGAATATATACATGCATGTGTGTGTATTTATATATACATAATAAACATACACAGTACACACACAAATTTTATGTAAACAAAAACGTTTATTTTGGATGCGATTAATCGTGATTAATCATTTGACAACACTAATTATAATTGAATTTTCTTTAAATCTACCTCATAAAATAAAAAATCTATTGGCCCTACCTAACCCCTAATCTACCTCAGCTTCTGCTCTGAACTATAGGGAGCCCTTTTAAATTACAATAAGGTTACAATTAACGACAGAGCCAAAACTTAAATTTAATTACTATTTATTTTTAAATATAAAAATCAACATTCAAATACAAAAAAAATTGTATGCAAACATGTAAATTGCACTCAATGTGGTTTTTAAATTAACTTCTAAATTATAGGCTACAATTTCTATTTGTTGTTGAAATATAGGCTAATCATTTAATCGTGGAGGAGATCGCGCCAGGAACGAGTAATAATAACAGATATATGGCACAGCGACTGAGCGCCAGCATCTTGCGTGTCTGCCCTGACGCCATGTTTGTGTATGTTGAATGCGATGTGTGACAGGGCGCCTCTAGCGGTCAACCGCAGTCACACTCATTACCATGGATACAGATGGCACATGATGGCACATGATGTTTTGTTTTGTTTTACATAAACTGTAGATTGGCAAGTTCAAAATAAAGGATTGTTTCAGGGCAGATTTCGCAGAAAGAACGTTTTGAATCAGTAGCATCCCGTTAAATGTCGTTAAATGTAGCCTATGAATTAAGAAGAAGAATGATAATAATAGTAATAATAATAATTGCTTTTTGAAGAGAAAATAAATTACGAACTTCACCAAACTTGATTCCAAATTAATTTTTTTTAAAACGCAAGAAACTGGTCTACGTGTATAAATAGCACAGGAGGTTTATGTTGTGGAATATGTTTGGATCAGAATCGAAAAACAATTGAAAGCTGCTAAAAGGCCAAAAGTAAAAGGCAATAATTGGTTCTTCGAATATGGGAAACATTTAGACTTTTATTAAACCGATGTTTCTATTAAAAACAAACTAATTCATATAAACTCAAAACGTTATTGTGTTTGTTTAGATATCCATGAAAATGTCACAAAAAGAGGTGCCATTTATGAAGTATATGGAAAATGGATTTAAAAATACCTAAAGAAGGATTTCGAAAAAAATAAAAAATAAATCGGCCATGGTTTAAATCAAAGATAGGACCACAACATCCTTACAATTGCATATTTTGCAGGATCTTTTCATCACCTAGTGATGAAACAATTCGTGTTGTCCAAAACCCCATCTGCTGGTCAGAATATGTAAATGCATTATATATATATTTATATAAGCCTAATTTTGCCACTAATAGTTTCTTCGGAATAATCAGTAGTAAGTGAGTCCATTTAGGCTACTATGAGTTGTTCGCTCAGTAGCAGGCTACAGTTGCGCGCGCGATTATTGACAGTTCAAATTTAAGCGGCGGTTGGTAAGTGAGGTGAACTGCGGTGACCGAGTGACCAAGTTTATCGAAGGTTACTAATTTTCTGGTATTTACTTTAGTTAATCAAACAACTGATAGGCTATATTCCATTATTAACGAACACCCTTTTGTCAGAGATATTGATTTTGTGTAAGTACGTTTTATCACTTGATTTAATTGAAAACGTCGAGCACATCAGCTCTCACGTAGGCTAACAAACTGGTGAGATCCCTGGACAAAAGATTCAGTCATTGGAATAAGTTTTTAAAAAATACCCAGATGTTTGTCCTAACATGAATTATGTTTAATAAGGCTTTGCTGATTTTAAAGTGGGAATATCTTGACAAAAAAATATGATGCCACTTTTCTTCGGTCACAGACAAGTATGATGACACAACGCAGTCTCGAGAGCACTAAAGAGGCGGTCAGAGGAACAGAAATGAAAAGGTCTCAAGCGAAAATACGTGAGGTGAGGATTTCGAGGGCATCGTGAATTCAATTAATGTATCACAGAAATCTACGGTCACAAAATATCAGCTAACTTCTGTGTTGTCTTGCTAGTTATTTCTTTGATTTCTAATTGATTTGTTTACTAATGCTCACAAACATACACATGTAGATTGAAAATGCACCGTTTTCTGAGACATCTCCAGCAAAAAAGAAGGCACAGCATTTCAGATCAGCAGCTGGAGACATGCCTCATGGGTTTGAAGTAGCATTAGCAGGCAAGTCTTGGTTTTTCTAATCAATTTTCTTTATCAATTATTTGACATATGTGAGGTTGTGTATGATGGCTATTTAAGTTAACTTATGTTTTAAACAGAGCAATTATTTTTCATGAGCATTCCTGTAGACTTCAACTTGTGAGACACAGTTTTCCATATGTCTTTTCATTTTAGAGGCTAACCGAGAGGTCAGTGTCCTCTTTTCCAAGTACTCCGAGGTCTTGAGGTAACTGGATGGATTTGTATGCCACCCCTGTGTCTCATCAGTAATAGATCTATAAGGTTTACACTCAAACATTAATTTCACATGTTTTCTTCTAAGGGAAAGAGCTGCTGTGGATGCTTCACAGCTTGGAGAACTGGAAGATATACTTACTGAAGCCAGGAGCTTGGAATCTCATCTTATAGAGAAGAAGGAACACCTGAGACGATCTTTGGCTTTGATCTCTGACAAACTACAAGGATAGGTTCAGTTCTTTTCAGTGGTGTTATTTGATTCACATAATGCATCTCATTTGCTATACAAGCATCAGTTAAGACATTGTTAAAATGTTGATTATACATGTTCATATTATACTTTAGAAGTTATATACTATATAACAATAATAGAAAAAAGGTGTTATGCTGAAATAAAGCTGATATGTGGTGACAGTCACAATCTGTAGTGATGTATCATAAAAACAATTGAATATATATACACACAAGCATTTGTTATTTTAATAAATGCTTATTCTTCTAACAGACATGTTTTAAATTTAAAGTTACTGAGATTATATAATACAAGTTATTAATTCAAGAGAAAACAACACAAGTAGAAAAGGAAAAGAAGGTTATTCAGAGACAGCTTGATCGTCTTGCTAAACATTTGGGCTTTTAAAGAGTCTCTCACTGTCAATTTTGGAAAGTCCCATGGAATCCATATGGAATGTTGATAGATACCTCAGCCCGGCCCAGTTCTTCAAATGTTTTTGCATCCAGCACCAGAAGGAAGGTGCTCTCATCCTAGAGGGACAATTGCTCATTAGCCTAGCCATATCTTTTACCTAATTTTGGAAAAGCTAAAAAGCAATATTTGAAACCACTAAGGAACATGTCGTTTTATACCTGATTTGGGGTGATGACCACAGACAGAATGACTCCGTCATCCTCTTCTACAGCACCAGGTGATGAGACAAAGATCGGTTCTGAGGGATACATGCCTGCATGTTTCCACACCTGTCATAAGTTGAAATATTAGTTCAATTGACTAAACATTAAATTCACTAACACAATTTCAACATGCATTAACTTAATACTCCTAACTAACCTTTATTTGTTTGCCTTGAAGGTCCATTTTAATGAGGGAGTCTCCAACTAGGTGTCTGAAGCCACATGCGTAGAAGTAACGGTAGGGACGGGAATTGCACATTGAATAGTTGATGTGTGGGAATTCCAGACCTCCATATTCATGGAGATCATCACCATGGAGATCTTCATGTGTGCAAAACACCTGTATAAATACACAATTTATAATATTTGTTATTATAGAAAAAATTTTTTTTGGAATTGTAGATGTTCACATGTAGATAATCTAGACAAAAGGTTATCCACACAAACCAACCTTATTCTTGTCGGTCTTGATGGCTGTGGCAGTGCTGTTCAAGCGCGTGTTGAGATTTTGCCCACAGAGTGTATGACTATCCACGTTCAGTGGCAGGACAAAGCGGCGGGGGAACACTCTGCACATTGTGTTGTATACCTAGCAAAAAAAAAAAAACACATCAAACACTGAAGTACACTGAAAAGTGCTAATAAATGTCACAAAAATGTACATAGAATAGGCAAGTATCACATTAAATTAGATGTGACATTTATAAATAGAAAGACTGAAAATGTACTTCAATAATTGTTGCATTTACAACTTACAGTCTAGCTATGTTGAAAAACTTGTGAAAAACAAGGGTGCTTTTACAGATATAGAATAAAAGTAAGGTTTTACCTCATCTAGAGCATTTCCAGACTTTTTTAGATTCTGAATCAGGTAGTTGTTTATTGCTTGGCCATCATCAGAACAGCACATGTCCATGATCAGGAAACCGTTTTCTTCATAACAGTTTATCTGATGAAAAGTTGACAGTGGCTTTGCATAATATTTGATGAGGCTCAGCTGTGACCAAAGCAGAATCATTTCAAAATGAGTTATACTAAATAAAATAACATGAAAACATCATTTAAAAAAAGTGGATACAGTGTGGCGTTATTAGCAGTAGTTACCTTTCCTGTGTGTTTATTGATTACATGGAAAACTGTGTTTCGTTTGGGGTCCCAGTATACACCCTCATTAATTCCCTTTCCACGGAGTTTGCTTGTCACAATCTTCAAGAGATCCATTTTGATTGGTTGCTCGATGAATACCACATAGTTCTCTGACATGGCTGCAATAATAATGTCAAATTTTTATATAAATAAAAAAAGATAAAAATAATTACATTTCAAATAAATGCTGCTCTTTCGAACTTTCTAGTAATCATAGAATCACCATTTCCACAAAATATTAAGCAGCACAGCTGTTTTCAACATTGATAATAAAAATAAATGTTTCTTGAGCACCAAATCAGCATATTAGAATGATTTCTGATAGATCTTGTGACACTGAAAACTGCAATAGCTGCTGAAAATTCCTTAATTACATTTTAAAATATATTCAAAAGAAACCTTATTTTAAATCGTAATAATATTTCACAATATTACAATTCTTTTTTTATAAATATAGCCTTGGTAAGCATAATAGACCAAAATTAGGGGTGTAGCGGTACACAAACATGACGGTTCGTACTTAAGTTTTGACGTCATGGTTCGGTATGGTTTCGGTACAGCAGGAGGAAATAATACTAAACATAAATTGTTTTGTTTTTTTAATTAAACAATGTTTTACTGAGCAAATTGCTCTTTCTTTAAATAAATTTGAATCATAATTAGTGCTGTCAAACGATTAATCGCATCCAAAATAAAAGTTTTTGTTTACATAAAATTTGTGTGTGTACTGTGTATATTTATTATGTATATATAATGACACACACATACAGCATATATTTTGGAAATATTTACATGTATTTACGTGTATATATTTATATTCATATAAATGATATATAAAGATATTTTATATATAAACATAAACATTTTTTTGAATATATACATGCATGTGTGTGTATTTATATATACATAATAAACATACACAGTACACACACAAATTTTATGTAAACAAAAACGTTTATTTTGGATGCGATTAATCGTGATTAATCATTTGACAACACTAATTATAATTGAATTTTCTTTAAATCTACCTCATAAAATAAAAAATCTATTGGCCCTACCTAACCCCTAATCTACCTCAGCTTCTGCTCTGAACTATAGGGAGCCCTTTTAAATTACAATAAGGTTACAATTAACGACAGAGCCAAAACTTAAATTTAATTACTATTTATTTTTAAATATAAAAATCAACATTCAAATACAAAAAAAATTGTATGCAAACATGTAAATTGCACTCAATGTGGTTTTTAAATTAACTTCTAAATTATAGGCTACAATTTCTATTTGTTGTTGAAATATAGGCTAATCATTTACACAGTGGCTGTCATAACTTATTTCATAAAAGATTCATTTAAATATACATTAAAACATTAAGATATCACTAACAGGTAAAGTAAAATATATGAGTATATAGCCTAGTCTAATAAAGCATTTCGCGAAATGCTCTTCTCTAGACTTAATTTCTCTGGTGAACTGACGAGGCTGTGGACACTGACTACTTGCCTATAGGCTAAATGAAATGCTATGTGACATTTTGTTTACAAGCCATTTTAATCACATCTTTGTACGAGTGAAACTCTGATTGTGTGATAACATGAGGCATGAGATGTTAATTCATGTTTATTTCATGTTAAATTACAAATAAAGAGGAAAGGTTTACACCCCTGAGGGTTACCGTTACACCCCTATGTAAAATATTAAACCAAATAACCCCTAAACAAAATATTAAAAAATCTTACAAACCCTAAACATTTCCATATTTAAAATATAAATATATACAATAACTTTATATTTACTTATTTATTTGCTAATTTGCAAAAGTTTGTAGGCATTGCTAAATGCTCACTTACCAAAGCTGTGATAGTAGGATGGTTTGGACTTGTCCTCTGAGGGGATTGAACACACAACTGAGGCTCCTTCCAAGGTATCAGCTGGATTCACCTTATTTGACGGCACCATTATTATATTGTAGAAAGCACCTTAAGAATAAAATGAAAGAAGAATAACAATTTTTAACAATTCTTATCTTTGTTTTTTGACAACTCTAACACTTTTAGACATTTCTTAAATTCAGTCAGTGTGATTTCTCTTTTTTTTAACTGCTGACAAACCTTTTCGAGTGTAAGAGTTGCCCATGTTGTATGTGGTTCCATCATGATCCACATGGGGATGAGCTGTGGCTCCATTAACCGCAACAAATTTACTCCAGTCCACCTAAACACAACAATTGTCTCATTTCAGCTTCAGCTTGTTCTCCATACAAACATACTTTATACATTTTTAAGTCATAATTAGTATACCTTTTCTTTTGTTTCCAGTGTCTGTGGGTCTATTTTGTGCATGAAGTTTGTCTCTGTGCTGACATAGTAGTCTCCTTTATACTGAACAAAGCTCACATTCGCATTGTCACTTGGCTCTGTGGGTGTAGAGAGATAACATGCTCACATATGCAGAACATATTCAGACCACTTCAGTCAGAACCAAAGATTTCACACTCACTTGGCAGCTCAAAGCGCGAGAGGAAGCGCTGGAAGACGTTCTTGCATGGGTCTGGCATGGCAATCGTGCCGAATTCAGACACCATAATGCGGTTATGCTCAAGGTTTTCCTTGTAGCAATCACTGTTGAGGAAGCGGCTCATGTACGTCACCTTTCCATCCTCAATGTGGAATTGGTGCATAAGCGCCATGCCGTCAAACCAGTGGTTGAAACTGAGGAGCAAACACAAATGCTTATTTATTTGCTTTGATAATTCTGATCTATTGAGTTCTCAAGGAGCCCAGATGATGCTCACCTGCTTCTTCCGATCTCAAACTTTCCAGGTCCATTCCTGAGGAAATTTCCTTTGATCCAGGAGGGGATGGTACCGGTAATTGTAGTTGCGATGGGCTCTGGGGTTTCATCTGCAGAACACACCAGATTCTCAATGCACGGTAGACCATGAACATCAGTGAAGTGTTGGTCTTTATTCTGTGACTTGGTCTTTTTCCAGCCTGCGGGGGAAAGAAGACTTTCAAATCTGAAGTTTTGTGCACTACGTACATTTAATCTATGATTAGAATGGTAACCTACCAGATGTGCTGCTGTTCACACGGTTCACAGAAGACATGCTGGTCTGCTTATGATGGCTTGCTGAGTTGAAGATGTTTCAAGAGCTGTCCTTGAGACTCCTTTGTCTCCCTCTACTAACTGGACTCTTATAAAGAGATCTGTTGGGTCACATGGTGCTTATGCAATACCAAATCGCAGACACCAACTGTTGTTTGCTTATCTTACAGTTACCTTGACAAGAATGGTCTGTTTTTAATTCAGTACAGGGTTGCTCTAAGCTAAAACAACTGAACTAATTAATTAATTTCTTGGAGTGCTTGAGTGCAACACATTTATATATCAATAAATATAGAAACAGCATCTGTCACTATACCATTTGTTACACAACGCTTATATATTGATATATTTCAATAATGTCAGAAGCAGTTAATTATACTACAAAGCAGATTTGTGGTGTTATTTTTATTTGAAAAATTAATCATTCTAAATCAATCTAATCTGTCTGGGAAATTCCAGTCAGCAGCAAATGATGTAACTATATCCTCACTTTAACTCAAACTTAAGAGGGAGAAAATTAATAACTCTGAAATCCTTATGTTATGGGGGAAATTTAAGTGACCTTACCATAAAATCTAATAATCAAACCAGCCACGCTGAACCACAGACTTTCTTTGAATTTATTCAGTAAATTCAGACTTTCTTCATTAATTCAGTAGCCTACTTCAAGTATTTATTTTAATATTAAATATATTAATACAAATATACCCTGTAGTGTTCACCTAAATTGATTTGAAATATTTTTATACTTTTGTTTATATATTCTGTTTAAGAAAATCTGCAACAGTTTGTAATATGCATATGCTATCACTGATTGTACTAAATTCAGACTCAAACTCATATACACTTTAACAGGTTATGAACCAGTATATACAGCAGATTAAAACAAAAATAATAATTCTATGTACTTTTTTTTTATTGAGTTATTCACAAGCACAAGCATAGAATATTTCAGGGATATCATAAACAGAAAAAAATGAAGACAGAACATTTTAGCTAATTTTGGAATAGCATTATGTTAGCTAATTGGTTCTTTAATTCGTTAAAAATTCAATTACACTGTAAAATCACAGATATGTATACATATCTATGGCAAAAAAATTCTAACTAA